>NC_091046.1:7133829-7486524 GCF_963966145.1 Tenebrio molitor
AACAACTTAACAAAATATGCCATACCCAACTCAAAATCACACAATTAATATCAATATCAATTGTTCCACAGTTTGCAAAGATCTTGTTACCTTGTCCCCCAATAAACCCTTCAAAAAGTTGTTGTTCGTTTAAATTTCAATGCATAATTGGGAACGAATATTTAATTTCTTTTTAATTTTTTAAATAACAAACGTATATAAAGGGTGTTATTTTAAATATGGCGACGAAGTTGGCGTTGAAGAGTCGATTGTGAATGAACCAATCGTCTTAAAAACACAGATTTTTCAAATTGCAGATTAAAAACACAAACAACGCAAAAAGTGAGGTTAGATTTAAACAGCTAAACTAAAATGTCAAAAATCAAGATAGATAAACGGAATCTTCACGATGAGTCAGACAAATGGAGAATTTAATGGTATGCATGATTGCATTATGGTATGTAAAATAGAAAGAAACTTTGCCTTGATAATGTAGTACAAAATAGATAATCTATCCATAATACTCCATAACTGGAAACCATTACGTGAAAATAAAATAAAAAAGAAAGAACCACATTACATCACCACCAACAATAAAAATCCACTATCGATCAAGTGTCAAATAAACCTTTCATTTTTTATCAAGCAAATGGTACTACAGTTCTATCATCAGAAATTATGAACCATCAAGAAACGAACAACAAAAAAGTTTTACCGGTTCACGCGTGCAAGAAAAAGAAACGTCAAACTGTAATTAATTACTGATTGGTAAAAATCTATCAATAAATAAATTGAATTTTTCCTTGTCGAGCTTCAGGCTCGATTCCTCGTATTGCCTAACATTTTTCTTCGTAATCAATAACCTTCGCTTATAATGGAAAAAATACAAAATATAGAAACATACTACATACATACTGCACGAAAAAACCTAAAGCAACAGATAACTGCAACAATACATTACGATTAATAATTCGTAATCGCAATTTATTGGAATTTTTTTTAGTGTCACACATTCAATAAAACCTGTTCGTCCTGAAGTTATATCTTCCGTTTTATCGAGAACCTAGACGTTATCATAATATTTATCATTTTCGTTTCAATTTCAACAAACAAATAATTAACCATCCATCTATGTTCAATGTACGCATTAACACAACCTTCTATTACTTCACTTGTAAGATAATAAATCTACACTTAAGACATCAACGGTTTTCCGTGGGTATATATTTACATTTTACTATCTTTTCCTCAGTCGTAACTAAATACCGTTAAGCAAAAAAAAAATTACAGTGAAGGTATAAAGTACGGTATGGAAAATAAAAATGTAGAATTGAAAAACGAACAGCAATGAAAATTTTAGACGACTGTAAAAATACTCGTAGAAACATGACGGATTCTTTCTTCAACAACGTAAATGCAGAAATATCTGTAGAAACGAACAACTTCTAAGTGCCGTCTAAAAAATTATCTGGCAAGAAATTGAGTAAACGAGTATTGCACAAAAAAACGTGACGATAATGCAATCACAAAAACTCGGCAGACGATATCAAAGCTGCAGTTGAAGATAAACCGCATAATTAAAATAAACCGTTCGAGATTTTTTAATGCGTTGTATGTATCTCGAAATGTTCAATAAACGATAACGAATTTAAATATTTACCACGGTCAAACTAATAACAATTAAGATAATCCAAATGTTGTAAAGTCCATTATAAAAATCACCTCTTCGCCGCTTTAGATGTCTGCAACATTCTAACGCATACCAAACGATGTCACGGTTATTAAACATCCATATCTTCAAATCAAACATAGCTGCATAAACATTTAAATAAATTCTAGAGACAAACGTCACCTTGGCGCAGACATATTAGTACCTCGTCGAGATGACGAAAACGCAAATCGGCCGAAAAATTTTTATCGTTTCCGTTTTGGAACCGTCACGAGACCTGACCCGAAAAATAACGAAAGGAGACCTCAAAATAGAAAACGCACCGTTACAACAACGCACCGCTATCTGATTTATAAGTGCCGCAAAGATAATTAAGTTAGCTAACTGGTGCGGCCTCTTGGCACCGGCTTCGAAAATGTCGAAAAAATTCAAAACCGATTCGTCACCCGCGACGAAACGAAACGGCCCAGAGGGACGCGGCTCCGCTTAAATATTTAGATGTTACACAAGATTCCGGGACGCACCGGAATGCCTTTATGGGGCGGCCCTTTGCCGGATTCCATCCGACGGAAAATAGGCTTCACGCTAGATTTCCGCGCACAACAGGTAACCCATATCGCTTCGTTGGCCAGCCTTAATTAGAAAAAAAATATGTCAATAAGGCGACATGTGTGGTTGTTAATTAATCAATAACCGCAACTGGGCACGGACCCGCTATGCAAACGATACCGATCTACATCCAACGGACTAATCAAATTGGCGTGATTAAAGCAGAGGGTGTGTCCCAGTCGATAGGCACTTCTTGACTTAAGTACGGATTTCACCAGGGTCCGAGACGTCCAATTTCAACACAGAACACATCCAGCAACACCATTACGGACGCGAAAGACACAATGGAAGTGAATTGTCCAATGAGCGCGAGCAACGGACCAGTGTCATCTCAAGACACGCCCTCTCTCTACAACTCGACTCTCTCGTGTTATGTCAGCAACTGTACACGCCACGATTATTTTATTTCGGACATGTATCGACGTCTATCGACTTATTGATTGGCAAATATTTGACAATTTTAATACCGTCATGCAACGCACCACGACAAAATCCACTCGGTTATTGATAAATTCTTGAGTTCTGCGGAAATTCAATATTGTACATCGTCCCGTTTCATAAATTTTAAATTTTATTACGTGCACACAGTTTCCAAAGTTTGGCGGATGCCTCGGTTGGAACATCAAGGGAACCAGTTATTTATCATTCGGGAGGCAGTTTTTGCTGCAAGGGTCGTTAATTGTGGCCCCACGTTAGTTTATCCGTAATGGTTTAAGGTCATCTAATTAATTTCCCAGAATCATTAATATCGCAAGATCACCCCTTGCACCCCTTGCGGACACTCTAAGAATTGAGCAAAACTTAACAGGGACGCATTCTATTCGGGGCACATCACGTCCGGTCCTAATTAAAACAATTTAAATCCTCCGTTCTTCGAATGTCGCCAGACGGATTCCTCCCGAATGAAAATGCGAAGGCAGATTAATGAAACTTAAACAATTTACACAAAGAATTGGTAACCTCCGCCTCCGTACGGAACAAGAAATATCAAACATCCCTCATCGGTTCGGTTAAATATTTACGTTGCAAAATGTTAAAATTACTGTTTTATTAAAAGCGATTCGAACAATCTCAAATGTAAAGTTACAGCGAGAAAAAAATCGACTGGATTTAATTATTACTTTTAATAAATTGCTTCCACTTTCATTTTAAAATTAGCGCAACGATAAGTTCTAATTTTAAACATCGATACTTTATCTAAATTTTATATTTTACCTTTGTTACTTCACTACATCATTATTTGTTTACACACACGTAATTTCACGATAAAAACAGACAAGTGAGGTATATAAATAGAAAATAGACATGTTTCTCCAAGATAGGATCGATTAGACGTCGAGTGAGCAACAAATTTCCAAAATCTCTTACAACTTCTTAAATAGATGGAATTTCTGCTTCAAGAAGAAATGATAAACTGTCTTTCTTGTGTCTCTCTTGAAACATGGACCAAGCCAAAATGATTATCGCTTCCTGAAAGATATCAAATCACCTCTCTATTGCTAAATGAACGTTCCGAGAAAAAATCTTCACCGCCGAAATTTTGAAAAAAAAAATTGAAAATCCCAACTGATCCTTCTTTTCTTTTTTTGGTTCCCCCGTCGTGTCCACGTGATTGAATATGTGTAAAGCTCTCAAACTAATTGTTATCGTTCACACTTCAAGACGTTGTTATTATAAATAATACAACAATATTGTCTTTTACTTATGTCACACAGCATCTGTCTGCTGGGATAGAATCCATGTGTAGTACCGTCAACAACATCTGACAGATTTTCAGATCGAATGGTCTCGACTTTGCGAATGCTGCGCTGCGGAACATACGCCAAAAAAAATGTGCAACTCCCACTCTTCGTACTCCAGATTGGACAGAATATATTTTGCCAAAATGTGAAATCTACCGCCGGCATATTTATGTTAAGCGTGGTACAAAAAAAAAAAGCACCGGTGCTCTAATAACGTTATTCATTTCAGCACGAGTTACGCTTGTAGCGGAGAGCTGCTGAAAAATTCAGAATGAAATAGCGTCCATATTATAGGGTGCGAAAATTGCGCTGAAAATGAACATCTGGTAGTGTGAATCACTCCGAAGAATTAATAAATTTCTTCACATTGCAGCTCTTAATTATTAGATCGTTCGTGTTGACGTACTTGCATATAATCACCATTCCGCACTGGCTAAAACAGTCAATATTTATTTGTCCGAATGAATTTTTTTTGAACACATTTTTATCGATACCTATTTATAATGCATGAAGCAACTATTTATAATTGCAAATTTTTAATAGAACGCGGTTGTTTATTTATTTTATAATTGTAAACTGGCAATTTTATGACAACGAACAAAACCAAAAAGCAATGTGGGGAATTACGAGAAACAAAACCCAACAGTAGCGTACCTAGAGATGCTGACAGATTAAATCCTGTTCTTCTAACCTAGTGAAAATTTAAATTTGGCACCGTCTTCTTCCTGGGAGATTCGAATAAATAAACAACTACATAATAGATGTATCTATGTCTACGGACGCCTATTTTTGACTAATATGCTATTAATAACAACACTCCCATCAGTTATTACACCCAGATTCTTGTAATTTTAAGCATCCTCAAAATTTCAGGTCAATCTTGGAAAATGTAATGTAAAAAAATGTCTAGTGATACCGCGATCACTATCGCATCTAAATGACGAATGTCTGTGACCTCTGACATTTATTTCACATTCGGTTCTCTTTTATTTTGGACGAGATAAAAAAACTGGTCCCGATATTCACGAGCACAAATACTCGAATCCTCGAATTCTTTTCGATTATTTTGCAGTGGTCAAAAGCAGTTGGGTCTGTCAAACACACGAACATTGTCAAAAGTGACATTTCACGATGAATTCGACAGTCATTGTTACCAATTAATTTTTTACTTCTTGTTGCATAATTAATTACGAGTTCTTCAGCATCAGTTTTATCAGACTCAGCGCCGAGAGCATTTGTAGGAAACTTGTTGATAGTGCTTACTATCTCATTATTACCGTTATTGAATAAATATAATAAAGATTAAATTTTCCACTTGCGAAGGCCGTAAAAGCACGCAGTGCAGATTGGGGAAATCTGCGCGGCACAATTAAAGGAGAGGAACGTTCGGGAGACTTTAATTCGGTGCCTGCCCCTCGGAAACACAAGAATTGCAATCAAATCCACGATAAAGATAACAGTCACGGAATGAATTTTTGGATTAAAAAGGATAAAAGAGAAGTTAGCATGACAGTAAATATCACAAGGGGGCAATAATTGGCCGGACCGCCTGAAAACCTCCGCGGAACGAGAAAAAAGAGAAAAAGAAATTCACACGACAAGTTATGATGCCCACAGCAAAGCGAAACATAAAAAGCAGGAAGGAAGAAATAAAGAAAGCCATCAATAAAAGAAATCTCGGGTAGGGTGTTGGGAGAATGGAAGAGATTGTGACACCAGTCGGAAACTTCAGCAGTCAATGATTTAATTGCTTTATAAAAGTAGATTCGTACAAACCGTAAATTTCGTATCGTCGTCTCTCTGTGATACTCGAATCCATCGCGGTAATTCCCCTTTATGTTCCAATTTCAAAGGGCATTCTAATGATGTTTCCCGAATGGTACGTTATAATAACACCAAAGGGTTCGCAGTTCGCTGAGAGACGTAATTGTACTCTTCTCAGTCTTTCGTGCTCTCTAATTTCCTTATTGTTTGCCTAATTCAATAATCCGGCCTAAATCTGAAATCGATACAGCTAGGTAATAAGCCTAGTGAAATCCTACCTGACAAAATTCATCAATAATTACGTAATCCACACCTACGAACGCGTTTCACGCAGAAATGACCTCGGAATCGCTACACTCCTGTACTAAATATCAATTACTGTTTGCCCTACCGCCTGGACAAAGGGGGCCACGACGAACTCAAATTTGAATTTTAAATTAAGAAATCTGTACTATAAAGTAAAGAACTTGACATAAATTATACAAGAAATAATTTCAATTTCATGAAGTCTAAAATTCCCAAGTGATAAGCTTCATTAGTGACTCCAGTTCATTAATTTCACTTTGTATTATCCTGGAGCGCACTCCATAATTCTGACTCGGGTGGAATTTTCAAAATTTATTACGCGAATGTAAATTAAAAGAAAACTATGACAATAACGTTCCACACGATGAATTTTTCAAAATGTTATGCAAATCTACTATGTATGCAGAAAACTCTCTTGACATTCGCTGTCCTTTGCGATTTTATATGTAATTTTTTAGTTTATTTCATTAACCACCTATTATGTACTTTAATTGGCTGTACCTGGGACTTAATTATATCAATTTGGGAAGCTTGAAATGTCAAAAATGTCGGGAGTTTTGTGAATGGCTTATATGTACATAATTCGGATTTTGACATAAGGTCACTTGTCACAAATGTCAGTAGAACGGTGTGTACCAACTGCTAAGTTTTTCCTGGTGATAAAAAAATATACGTTACTAAAATATTTAATAAAATCAAACATTCTTTAGTGTCTTTAAACACCAAAAAGAAAAACAGGTAAATATTTGCAAAACCTATATACATATTCATTTGGATCCTTTTTTTATGGTGAACTCAGCAAAGGTTACATTTTGAAAAATTATCCTAAATAGGATTTTAACTGTATCTACTAATTTATGTATGTTGTTTATTGTTTTAGTCAAACAAAATCCATATGAATGACGCTGAAATATGATTTCCAAAAGTCATAACAACCACAGAGAAGGATCTCAATTGGCAATGATCAGTCGAATAAATTTAACTTTGCGAATGTGAATAGGTATGAAATTTCAAACTAAACCTGGTCGAAATAATTTCCAATGACTTTCTGATGTGATAAAAGAGAATTCAATAATTGAAATGTCATGCAGCACCGCAATCATAAATTATGTTGGTCATCCTGTCACAATTAATGAAACCGCTTCGAAATTAAATGTACTTTATTTGCACTCGAAATAATCGACACGTTGAACTAACAGATAAAATTAATTTCCTTGAGATGGGTGTTTACAGGAAAACATAATTAATTCGTGGTGAAATTTTCTCGGAAGACATCTTTTCCTAATCTTTTCCGAGTCGGCTAAGGTGGCAACAGTTTTCTAATCTGTCAAAAAAGAAATGGCCGAGCTGGCCGAGTGTCAATGTCAATCATCCGATCGGTTTTAATAAGATGTAAAAAGCAACTCGTTCATGGCGAGGATGCGATAGATGTGATAAAAACAGTTTCTTTGATAAACCCTTTTTATAGGTTGGCGGTTTTGTGTGCGAGATTCGAAAGAAGGCGGTGGAACCGGCATAATTTGCGTATTATCTGGTACGCATATCTGCGAATCGTTTGGAAAAAATCCATACAAACATGAAAATTTCCGTGTTATGAAGGAAAGGCGGGCCGGTTTAGTGGCTCATTGTTTGGAAGAGAACGGTGTGGGTTTACGATCCCCCGAAATACCTCCAGGACAGTAAATTTAGAAGCGGCATTGTACAGTAGCCGCCTTAAGGTAAATAAATAAACGATCGTATGTTGGATGTAGAAAAAATGCGTAGCCGTATCGCGTTGCGTGCGATAACAAACACGACCGCCGTTGGCCTTTGGCAGCGAAGAAGCGAGCAGAAGAGGTCTCCGGCTCGATCTTGTCAAATTCCTGTTGAATTGGCGGAGAGTTGCGGCGGTGTAAACATTTAAATAGACGCAGCCAAATCAGGAACACCGCAGCATGGCAAGCCTGATTCCTAGGCGGCTGGCACCAGCAGCAATCCGCCCGTAGGGAGGACGGGGCCGGAGCCCATCGCGGCTCCTGCGGTCCTGCGATTTCGGCGTTTTTTAGCGTTAAACTGTCACAATATTAGTGAAATCAATAGTCATGGCGCCTAGAAAATCAATCCTGCACACGAAGTGCGCGAGCGGCTCGGACCGCCGATTACTCGCAATAACATCACTGACCTTGTATCATACGTTGTGTGGTCGATAGCTTCTGGTTGTTCGAAGACATTTCTTGAAGTAATTTTATACACTTTAAACTATAAACATCGGATTTTTGTCGCACAATAATACACTCACCGTTCACAAGCTATATTCTACTCAAGATGGAGCGACGAGCGCGGCCCAGCCAGAGCTCTCAGCTGTGCGCACGTCGTTCGCGTCGGATCATTGCTGCTCTGCCGCCGACGGATTTACTTTCCTGCTGGCGGGCTCTGGGCGGCGGCGCCCCACACGACCGAAACCTTCGCGCTCAGAATCCAATAAGAATCGCAGCCATTGCTTAACGAACTCAACCGCCGACCGCTAGATGCCACTGTCGAAATATGTATTAATTTCAAAAAGAAACATGTTAGAAACGTTTAAAAAACGAAGCGTTTTCTCCGTGTATTAAAAAGTTATTCTTTCTTAAACGAAATAAAAAAGAACACGAATTGATATGGTCAAACAGATCTTTATCTGACTGTCTTGTACATGTCTTTCAGAACTCGCGCCCCAGAGAAAATTGGCACCTGCCGACGACAATAAGTTGTCAAAAAATAGAAGAAAATAATTTACTACTGCTTACACATAACTGAGTTATAAGACTTGTGCACTTCATATGTAAATGTGTAAATCAGATTTACCAGTACCTGATGTCACTGTCATTGTCAGTGGCAGATAGGTAATTGAAATAATTCGATTTCAGTCAGTAAAAGTGTACTTAATGCCGTCTCTAATGTGACTGTTATCAACATTATAAGTGTTATTCTTTATTTTCAAGGTTTATTGTGGATTCCTTTAAGTCTCGTATAATCAAAATTCCTTTGTAAATTCTTACCTGATACAATACAAAGTAAATTTACACAGCCAAAAAATTGCAAAAATCCCTCTCAAGACTTGTATGCTTTTTCCGTGAACAGACGTGTAATTCTACCAATCCCAGAAGGTCATCTCAAGGTATGATGTTATAAAGCCAGTTACTAGGTTTCAAAAATAATACCATCAGCTACAAAAAATGTTTGTTTCACTGAATCATTATTTGTTTTTTATACCTTGACAACGAGATATATTAAGTAGGCTATAATGCCCTAGGGCGTATAAATCATAATGTCCGCTTATTACGCCCGCTCAAACAAGTCGTCATAGATGCGAGCCACCGCAAAATAGGAAATTTAGCAAAATCAAGTTTACAATTTATAAATTTTTTAAATGTTCACAAATTCAAATGCACTGCAACATAAAACGTTCTTTGCACCACGGGCATTACTCATAACATGAACATAAACATCTTCATAATGCCCTTGATACATAAATAACTATTGCAATGTATTGCAAACGAAAAAATGAATGCTGCCTCCCTAGCGTTAGGCTCACATTCCTCAAAAATGATTATCATCTCTAAATAATCAGCGGCTGAGTACCTGATTGTAACCAAATAAATAAAGGTTTTGCCTTTTTTTGTTACAAATTTAATTTGACACTGACATCTTTCAAAACCTCCAGTCACCTACATATGTATTTAATAGTAGTTTATTTGACGAGTTTGTGTGTAAATTGGGCCTTTTTTGGCACGCGTTTTAAAATGGCCCACGCGTGCTAAAAAAGGCCCAATTTACACACGAACGAGTTGAATACAACGTTTTTTTTGTTCGACGAGCCCCTTAGGCTCCAAATCGCTTAAAACCTTTAAAATTAGCTTGACGTTTCGTTTTGACAAGTTGTGACATTTATCAAAATCCGTTCACATAGGAGAAAATTCTCAAATTCTGACAGTGTCGAACAAAAAAAAAATACTTAGGTATTTATTGTATGAGTGTCTTATTAAAACACGAAAGAAAAAGGTAAACACGAGAGCGTTAGCTCGAGCTGTTTACGCTTTTCTTGAGTGTTTTAAGCTAATAAGACAACGAATGCAATACAAAATTTTATCCACAACCAGGTACATTCATTTTTCAAAAATAGAAAATATTGGCAAGAATCAGAATACTGCAGCGGAAATACTTGCAGAAATTGAAAAAGCGACTTCAGAGTAATTACCGAGAAAATCGAAGGAAGCCAACGAAAATTTGCAAACTTTATTTAAGAAAAAAAGAAGTGTAACATCAATGAACCGAAGAGCTCCAATCGGCGTAATTCAATGTACCTATGTACCTTCATCGTCTCTATGTTAAAGGCAACTTTGAAAGTGCACCGAAACTTCTGATGAGACTACAGTTCCATCTACTATTGCAGTTAATCTGTCTTCGCCAATGAAACAAAAAAAAGACCAATAATATTTTCTTTTTTAAAAGGAAACAACGCCAATGTTTTGTCTGTTAATGTGAATATTGATGTAAATCTTAAGTAGATAGATCTAAATAAAGTTATTCTGACTTTAGCGCTATAGTGTCTTATTACTTATAAGACACTAGTGTCTTATAATATAAGACATTAGTGTTTTATTAATCCCATAAGACGTCTCAAAACAGTAGAATTATGATCTCATAATGTATCGGTTGTGGATAAAAATAGTTATTTAGATTACAAACTGCGAAAATTTATTTTTATGTGCGAGGTGTTTTTAAATGGCCGAGGCGAAGCTTAAGCGTAGCCGAGGTTATTTAAAATTCAGAACACATGAAAGAGCTTTCGCAGTGTGTAATGTATTAAACTTTTCATTCTCCTATCGACATTTAATATAATATTCAGTGATTATAATAAAATTACTATTTATCAGCTAGCTTGTAGTTAACGTCACTTTAGTAACAATACAAAAACATTATTTTCCACGATTCCACGATTTCTTGATTGCGCTAAAGTGGAAACTTCATATGAAACGTAGATTTGAATTTGGAAGTTGAAACCTATGGAAGAAGATTTGATGTGAAACATAAAAGAGAAATTTTCGAATATGGTTTTATTGGTTTAAAATTATTATACGTACATTACAAGAGAAATAACACGTGTATTACCTAAAAGCATTACCCTTCTCAAGATAACAATTTTTAATTATCGGACGATTACAACAATTTTTAATCGACACATGAGGTGCACAATAATCAATTATTAATTAGCACATCTCTTTCTCTAACGTCTCAAGCGTCTCAATTCGCACTGCTTCCCGTGTTCCCGTTTTCGATATTGCAAACCCATGCATTGGCGTTGACCTTCGTCTTGGGTTTCGAATATCCGCGGTGCTGTACAGGCTGACCGGTAAATGGCGCTAACAGCTCGGCCACGCTCCATTTGCCCACGTCCTCGTGGAGTTACAGCACAGCATAGCTAAAACGAGAAAACAGGAAAAGTCAACGTTTCACTGTAAGATAAATAATATTAGTGTTAGTACAACGTGTAATCAACGCGATGAGCTCATCAGTATCGTCTTAACGTATATGAATACAATCACTAACAGGTACAAGTGTCGTTTTCACTCGTATATTGGGACAACGTATTTGTCAACATCGTTTTCGTTTTCGTATCAAAGGTGATGTATTCTCGTAAGCGTCCGGACATCGTATTCGATTAGCAACGTATTTGCTCAGCAACGTATTTGCTCAAACATTACGGGTACCCTCGTGTCAGGACAACGTTTTTGTCCTTGTACTTTTTCGTCATTGCCCTATTGAGGCGAATCAGGCACGTTTTGCCGAGACGTATTAAGCACGTTTTGCTCAGACGTATTAGACACGTTTTGCCCAGACGTATTAGGCACGTTTTGCCCAGACGTATTAGGCACGTTTTGCTGAGACGTATTAAGCACGTTTTGCTCAGACATATTAGGCACGTTTTGCCGAGACGTATTAAGCACGTTTTGCTCAGACATATTAGGCACGTTTTGCCGAGACGTATTAAGCACGTTTTGCTCAGACATATTAGGCACGTTTTGCCGAGACGTATTAAGCACGTTTTGCTCAGACATATTAGGCACGTTTTGCCCAGACGTATTAAGCACGTTTTGCTCAGACATATTAGGCACGTTTTGCCCAGTAGCATCACTGCTACTGTCGTCCGTGTCCGTCTCAGAATTCAAGTCGTATGGTTTCATCTTATCTATTGAGACAACTCCTTCGTAGTGTCTTTGAGATCTCGTTGATCCAGACAGATCTCGTACCACAAACCGGTCCGAGTCCAGAACTTTTGTGATCTCGTAAGGACCACTATAGTGTTGCAACAACTTTTTACTTTTCCCGTCATTTGTCGGAATAACTTTTCGTATCAAAACATGCTGGCCCACCGTATAAGTAGGTGCAGCTCGTCGTTTCTTGTCGTAATGAGTCTTTTGTTGTGCCTGTTTTGCACTAATTCGTTTACCAATTTTAATACGTGTTGCCGGAAGGTCGTCATCCCGGGTTACTTCACACACCTCTGTGCTCAAAAAGGCATCGTTTGCTTGCCTGGGCTGGTATCCCAAGAGCAACTCGTATGGGGTTTTCCCAGTCGTTTTGTTTACCGTTGTATTTAAGCCCCATTGTATCGTACGTAGTGTTTCGTCCCATTTTCGCTCATCATCCGTAGAGGCAGCTAGACAACTTAGAATCGTTCTATTATACCGTTCTGCTTGCCCGTTGGCTCGAGGTGTTGCCGTGGCATTGTGGTTAACTTTAATATTGAGCGTTTGGCAATAGCTGATAAAACGTTTACTGGTAAAGCAGCTTCCTCTATCACAAACAATTCGTTGTGCTACTCCAAACATACTAAAAATCTCGTCTAGGTACGTTAACACTGGCCCTACTGACGTATTTCGTACTGCTTTAAGGAAAGCAAACTTCGTAAACCCGTCTATAGCCAGAATCAAATGCGTGTTCTTTCTGGCGCTCGTGACAATTGGTCCTAAATGGTCTATATGTATCGTATGCATGGGTATGTCAAATTTTGGAATAGGGTGAAGAAAACCTGGCTGCTTCCCCGTGGGCTCCTTGTTGTACATACATGCTAAACAGCAGGAGACATAACGTTTAACGTATTTTTTTTTTTTTTCATTTTTGGAAACCAATATTTTCCTTTGATTAGTTCCACCGTTTTCTCGGCACCAAAATGTCCGACGTTATCGTGATGGAAAAAAACAATTTGACTACGTGCAGTCTTGGGCACAACCCACCTTTCACCTGTTGGTGTTACTTTAAAAATTCGGTTCTGCTTTAGTACATACTCTGAATGTATGCGCTTGCCCTCGTTATCTTCTGGTTGTCGGGATTAGACAGCATGCATGTGTTTGCACAATTTGTCCGTTAGTTGAGCAACCAGAACCCAGTCGTTTTCGTTGATGCTCATGTGGTGCACGTAAAATTCATTTTCGTGATCGTTTATTTCCTTTTGTAAACTATTCCTACTCAAAGCGTCCACGTGCGCCATCTTCTGACCGGCTCTGTACTAAACACTAAAGTCGTATTCTTGTGTCAGCAGCCACCATCGTCCCAGTCTCGGAATGAGATCTCTTTTGGTCATCGTGGTTCGTATAGCGTTACAGTCGGTCACCACCGTAAAGTGGATTCCTAACAAGTAGATACGGAATCGTCTCATAGAGTCGACCACAGCAAGGGTCTCCAACTCATACGAATGGTACTTTTCCTCCGTCTTTCTCGTCTGCCTACTAAAATAACAAATTGGTCTTTGCGTCTGATCTTGTTGTCGTTGTAATAAAATCCCGCCTATACCATGTTTAGATGCATCAGTGTGCAGCTCCGTATGAGCATCTCGATTGTACAAAGCTAACACCGGGCGTTCCACTAATCGTTGTTTCAGGAATCGAAAAGCTTCTTCTTGTTCTTTTCCCCAAATAAACGGCATGTTGGCCTTCGTGAGTTTCGTAAGTGGTTTGGCTTTGGTGGCGAAATTCTTTATGAGTCTCCGGAAATAGGAGGTTAACCCTATGAACTGTCTTATTTCGTGTACATTGGTTGGCCTTGGGTACTCGCTCACTGCTTTAGTCTTCGCTCGTCCAGGTTGTATGCCCCCCATATTCAATTCGTGACCTAAATATTCTAACTGATTGTGGAAAAATTGACATTTAGACAAACGAAATGTCATTCCTGCGTCTCTGAATAGAGTGAACACTTGTCGTTAAGTTCAATATGCATTTCTGAAATGGTCGTTTTACCTAGTTCGCTAGTATCGGAAGCAAAACAGTCTAGAAATTCGTTTAGTGATTGCAAAACCTGGAACTGTTCGCGTTCTGTCAGAGTTGATTCGTAACATCGTCCACGAGAAACGGTTGCAAGTTACATGGAGTAATAGAAAAATTGCTCACCTCGTTTGTAGAGCTCTCCAACTTACATGGAAGTCCTCGAACCAACAATTGCCCTCGACTGAATACCAAGTTGCTATCTGCTGCATTGCGGACCGAGATCACTCCTCCTGTGGACGTAATGCAGCCTGGGATGCTGTACTCGTGGTTCGGCTGTTGCCTCGTAGTGGCTTCTACGTAGACGTCACCATCGTAGGTCTCCGGGCTGTAGTCCTCGATGAATCCAATCATATGTGAGGGAATTACTACGTCCTCCTTTGACCTCAAGGCAACTTTTCGCGAGGGTAGGTCGTCTAACCCTGGTAAGACAGCCAAATGTTTGTCGAAGAGTCTGATTTGATTATCGCGCAACACCATGGTTACACCGGCACGATTTAAAATTGTTTGTCCGATAATAACCGGCACTCTTTGCACGCGATCTTCGACAATACTTGCTGTCACTTTGGCCGTGATGAGGTCCATCGTTAATGTCACTTCTGCTTCCCCCAACGCGGGTGTAACTCCTCCTGCATAACCTCTGATCAGCTGTGTTGATGGTCTTTGCTCGAGCTGTAGTTCTATAGCGGTTGCCTTACGAAGCGTTACAATACTACAACCTGTGTCAATATACCCTTTCAGGGGTTTGCCATTTATTGCACACTCAACAAAATAACAATCCTGACTGTCGCTGGGACACAGCAGCCTTACGCTAGGCCCTGACGTCTTGGGTCGTCTACATTTGCCAGCTTCGTGACCTCGTAATTTGCAGTTGCCACACTCGACTCGTGGTTTGGGACAATTACCCGCAACGTGTCCGGTTTCGTGGCAATTATAACACCGGGGTATTCGTTTCTCTGTTGAATCGCTATCATTCCGTTTATTCGTACTCGGGCTCATTTTGGTTCCCAACCTCCTACGATCAAAACCTTTGCCTCGCCTATTGGCAACTTTCGTTTCGTTATCTGCGACTTCCGCGACTAATGTGGAAAGATATTCAGTGTACAACTCTTCAGGGGTTTCATAACATCCCGCTTTAGCCCCGTTTCGGAGCGTGCGATCACTTAATCCGTCAATGAGACAAGAAACTGCGTGTTTGCCTGTGATGTTGCAGGCCTGTAATAAATTCATTTTTCCAAAATAATATTGCGTCATGCTTTCGTGGAATTGTTTTTCTCTATTGAGAAGCTGTCGTAACGTAGCAGCAAAATCATGATGATCGGGAAACGTTTTGACTAATAACGCTTTCCACTCGTCCCACGTGTGGGTGTGGGATGTCGTCAAATTATCGTACCATGTACGTGCTAGTCCTGTCAACCGATTCTGCATTAATTGTATTGTGGTATTCTCATCCCACTTGTTGACTCTAGCCAATTGATCAATCTTATCTACCCATTTTACCGAAGATTGGTTAGGTTTACCGGGCAAAAATTCCGGAATGCAATCGCTTTTCACCGCCATGCGAACAACGTGTTGACTATTTTCACTAGAGTGCGACTCGCGTCTTATTAATCTATCTACAAGCGCTTCTAATTTTCTCAGCCGAATATCCACATCTGAATTTCCCGTCCAGTCACAAGAGCGTTCGTCAAGACAATCATAACTGGAGTTCCGTCTCGTCCGTCGATCAAACGGCCCTTTTTCGCGTCGTTTGGATGAGCTGATTTTTCGATCTTTTCCCACTTTCTTTTCTTAATTATAATCGCCTTGCGTAAATAAACACTTTATGCGAACGTATGGTAAAAGTCACCGTCACTGTTCCAATTCAATAAGACACAATATTGCGCAAGAGTGCGACAACGTAAAATGCACTAACTGGATATTTTTAATAGCCCCGTCGGGCAAGTGCGGCTTAAAAAAAAGTACTCACAGTTTGTCCGTACTTGGTGACATCGAGGAAATCATACACAAATCACAAACACCGTTTTTCGTTACTTCAATTTCAAAAATTCGCAAAATTCGCGACTTTGCGGTCGGGCAGGTTTGTGTTATCCCACCGCTGCTCTAAAAGCATTACCCTTCTCAAGATAACAATTTTTAATTATCGGACGATTACAACAATTTTTAATCGACACATGAGGTGCACAATAATCAATTATTAATTAGCACATCTCTTTCTCTAACGTCTCAAGCGTCTCAATTCGCACTGCTTCCCGTGTTCCCGTTTTCGATATTGCAAACCCATGCATTGGCGTTGACCTTCGTCTTGGGTTTCGAATATCCGCGGTGCTGTACAGGCTGACCGGTAAATGGCGCTAACATACCTTCAATAATATTGAAATAAAAATATTATATAAACCAAAAATTATTTCTTACCTATATCCAAAGCTCTGTCATGGCTTAGTTCCAATATAATTCAATGATAAAATATGACGACTCAAAAAAAGCACATTCGTACTTATAATCAACGTAAAAATATACAATATTAACAACCAAAAAAGAGGTAAATGGCAGCTACATTTTTGAAAATGTATGGCGTAACTTAATAAATTATCACTTGTCAATTTTATTTAAGTAAAGGTTTTTGCTCGAAAATACAAATTATTCATAACAGAATCCTGTTGTCGAAATGGAAACGAAGAAAATGGTGAATGGATTTATCATACACAATACGTCATACGTCATACGTTTTGAAAAGTTTTGTTTTCCATGGTAGCCCCTTATCTCTTTTTTTTGCTGATCAATGATCACATTGTATGTAGGATAAAAGGTAAAAATGTATTGATTTATCTCACTGATCAGACGAAATATCGAATTTCTCTCTCAAATGAAATATTCTTTATCGTAAGAGAGCCAACATTTCATAAATATTGCCAACATGTTTTTGAAAAGTGTATTTTGTCATAAGTATTTCTAATCTTCTCACTGATTTTTTTTTCTTTTTGGAAACATTGTAACCACTTCAAAATATCAATCAAAGAACCAAATACGTATGTATGGCCTTCCATATTGTTATACATATGTACAAAATACACAGTGCGGACGCAAATAGACCCGCTCCCATTCTTATCTTATCTAGTTTACTAGTTTTTGACGTAAAACTGACAAAACATCTGCAAAGATACTACTGAGGGCTGTCTGTCAGCTGTGAAATTTTAAATAATAAGGGAAATCATGTGATACATCTTTGCAAATTCACGCTTTGGTTGTACTGTCGCGAGCAAAAAATTCTGGTCGTCAATGCCATTCAAAATTTGGTTAGATTGTCACAAATTTAAAAAAATTCCCTGCCTAATTATGCCCATGTCAACAAAGTGTCAAAAAAATGAGAAAAAAATGACAATTAATGTCATACAACATGATGATAGGTTACGATATTTACAACCGTTTTACAATGGAGCATTTTCCATTATGCCAAAACATCATTTTGACGACCAGTTTTTTTGCTCGCGACAATACGACAAACTCGATACAATTTGAATTAGTTTTTGTCTGATGTCTCTAATTTGCCTGATTGGAAAGTTTCAAGTATGCGAAATTAGGCATATTTCTAAATAAACTCATTAGATTGGTATCAAAATCATGAGCCTTGAGTTTTCACTGTGGCGAACACTTCTCAGAAAGAAAAAATATAATAAGAAGTTACACTAGACAAAGGAAAAAAATTATTTCCAAACGTACTGGACTGGAACGAAAATCAATAAGCCTGGAGTCTTTACCGAGGCAAACATATTTTTGTGAAAAGAAAATTTCAAATCGGTGTATTTTTGCAATAGGTATCTAGTTGTAAACGAATATTTTGTTTCATTTTTCTACGTTTTAATGATAATCTGATCTCATCTCGCACACGACTATTTGATCCCAACACCGTACTTCCACTTCTGAGGTTTTTCTTTTGGATACTTAAACGTGATTAAAAAATATGTCTAATTTTGACAGAAACCTATTAAATCTCATACTATACTTCTGGCTCCGAACACAGAATCAAACATTGAAAGGTTCAGTTTTAGGACATATTTTTCATATCAAAAATGTTCCTTCTAAATATTTACATAATTTATTTACATAAACAATTATCTGTGTTCGATTCTAGATAATGAAATCTAACGTTCTACAGGAATTTTCCTGAAAACTTGCCACAAATGGTATATAAATCCATGCAGATACCACGAAGTGTACACAAAGCCTGTTTTATCCGCTGTGGTATGTACGTCATTTATACATTTTTTTGTGCAACCGTACGCGAAACGAGCACTTCGCGACCTAAAACAGGCCACGAAATCCAATTTCGTGGCCGTTGCTTTTAACGACGGCTGTTAAAGTAAATGTTATTTTAATATTTGATACAAATCAGAGTTTCCATGTAAGACTGGCGTTTAAATTTTTCGGGTATGAAATTAGAAACTGCAGAATTTATAACACGTACTTTTTAACTCTGGAGGAATACCTACACGAAACTGAAACATCAGTTTCACTACAATTCTCTTCCGACATTTTTACGATTATTTACAAGATTAATGGTTTTATTTATGTGATTTACATAGCGACATGTAAGCCGAATTTATATGTATTTATTGACAGTGAAGTAAATTTTGCTTGTTGGTTTTATAACACATAATTACAAATTTTCGGTTGCACAAAAAATGTTATGTACACCTTGGCCGCGAAATCCTTTAACATCCTTGAGATTGTCTTGCCTCGGCCGCAAGTGGCCTCGGCAATAATTTTTCTCTTAGTACGTTAAAGAATGATTTCGCGGCCTTGATATACAAATAACTATTATAGTCTTTATTTAGGGATAATAACAGAAGAATAATTTTTTGACGTTATTTTAAAGTACAAAACAAACACAAGTGTATTTAGAAGTTTGACATCATTTTACAAAACTTTTGGCCATTATTATTACTAAACTAAATCAAAGAACCAGAAAAATAAGTCGATCTAGGGTATTTACTTTGTGATAACTCACTTAAAAATAATTTTAGGCAGACACATTAATTTATTAATATCTAGTACTCCCAAACTGTAAAGATTGATAAAAATTAAAGATCTTGTTTTAATTTTTTTTTTTTTCATAAATTATGATTAATTGGCTAAACTGAACATCGAGAAATAAAATTTAGCAAACAAACAATGTTGCACAATACACTAAACTTATTATTTTGAGAGTTTTCACCAATTGCCTGTCCTGATAATAATAGATTTTTATCAAAAGTCGAATTAATAAATACGCATGCCTGTGGGCAGATAAGATTATTTTCAATTTATTTAATGCAATATGCCTTTGTTGTTATAAGCTTTGTCTAGCGCTGTGAGACTTTTAAAACGACCAAGTCCAACCGAGCTTTGCGTTTCAGAGCGAATCATTACCAGCCTAGGAAAATAAACGTAACAGAAATGTCTGTAGAAGAAGACGCATCACGAATTGTCCCGGAGGCGGAGGCCAGAAAAACCAGCACCCATCTGAGCCCAGATTACGAGATTAAGCACCAAGAGGAAATTACCATTGGTAAGTAGTTACACACGAGTATTATTACATTACATACACGAAATCTCTATACTATACATACTATAATTTACTAAAGGTATATTCCGTAAATATCAAATTTTAACCAAAATTCTGGTTCGGCGTTCCGTAAAAATACATTCCTGTAAATTTAGTATTTAAGGAACAACTGTCTCTGAAAAATTGGTTGTTTATTTGTCACCAAAACGACCGACGTAATACGGCGGTTTTTTCGGTTATTTTTGATATTTTACAAATACTCGTAGTAAGCAGCTGTCGGAAAGAATAACTATTAAAAATATTGTGAGCGAAGGTTCCACCAACACCACAAACATGAATGTAAGTATTAAATTAATATAAGGGAATAAATAAACACTTTTTTGAAAATATGTATATTGTAGGCAGAGGACCACACAGAGGAAGGAAAAAATCGGTGGTCAGAAGAAGCCACATTCTTGCTGATCGAAACCTTTAAGGATTATAAACATAAGTTTGATTCTCCGATGTACAATAAAAAACAGGTATGGGGAATGATTTCAAATAAGTTAAAAGAACACAACATTCTAAAGTCGTCAGCAATTTAAAGAAAAATTACGACAAAGTGGTAAGCGAAAATAAGAAAACAGGAAACAATAAACATACCTGGAAATGTTTCTAAGAACTTCACGACATATATTTTAAAAACCCAAAATATCATCCACAGTTTACAGTTTCAAGTACACCACCGTATAATCAAACGATTCAAAAAAATAGGGCTGAAAGCCCTCATTGTTCAATAAAAACTATCGGAAGAACCGATGATGGCGTTTTCAATGCTAAACCGGATAAGGAATCTTGCACGAAGAATCTGTGCCCAAGCAGCTCTGTTGCACGAAAAAGAAAAACTACAACTTTGTCCGAAATAGAACACAACAAACAAAAACGCCACGAGGAAAAAATGCAGCAAAAAAAAAATATGTTCGAGTGGTTCCAGCAAAATTTCGGGAAAGGAGAATGACATTTTTTTTGTTTAGTTCTTGTTCAGATGTTCAGAATGTTCTTTGTTCGTACCAAGTCTTCTTTAATAAAAATGTATAATTTGTAAAAACTTTATTGCAATAAATTGTTACAAATATAATTTCTCTTTTGTTGACCCATTCGCAATCTATCTCTTTCCATAATTATATCTTCATTAAACTCTTCACTATTTTCATCTTCGATGTCCTCGACATTAAATCCAAAACTAGATCCAAAATATGTTTAAAAGTGGTTCTATACATCCTGAAATTTTCACGAAATTCAGCTTCAGAGTAATTATCAACAACATCTTCTACAAAATTTCTTATTCTAGGTCTAAGAACTGCAACACGAATATTAACAAGCATGTATTTGTTATTTGGTAGTTTCATTTGGCTACAATTTTCAACTTACTTAGTGGTCCTCGCACGATTACTTCTTCATCGCTTGAACTATCACTGTCGTCGGTTAACAAAAGTTCATTAAAAAACACCATTCCCATTAAACGTCTGTTTTCCATTTTGACAATGGTCATAATTTTTAAATCAAAATTGTCAAATTTGTCACTTGTCCCGTAAAAACTTCTATATTACAGTAACCTGATATTCACCACTACCATGATTCTGGTTATCCGAGAATATTTACTTATGTGTCATAGAGATTGTATTCGGTCCTCCGGTAGCTCAAAAAATATCACGCTTCCTCGTGTGATAAGTTTGCACTAATCACTCCTTAATTTAATTTAGATTTAGAACAAAGACAATCAGATTTGAGTTCTATAAACAATTAAATAGCGACGATAACCTTGCAGTTAAACAAAACAACGACGAACTAGAGAAATTTGTTGAACGAGAAGAGTTCCTTCTTACTAAATTCGAGTATCCGAGAAACGGAAAGGATCCCGGATTGGTGCTAATTTTCAATCAAGAGTGTTTCGAAGACAAAAAATATCGACTAGGGAGCAGAAGAGATGTTAATGAACTTATCACGTGTATGAGTCGCATAGGTTTCAATATTCATGAGAATCACATCTTCACAGACTACACGAGGGATAAGATTTTGAACTTAATTAACAAAAGTAATAAATATATGCATGTTCGAACTTGCACGATAATAAGCACTTTTTGTAGTCGCTCAAGAGGATCTTTCGCAAATAAATAGTCTAATAGTGTTTTTCTTAACCCATGGCGACGAGTTCAACAGACTGCATGCATACGATGTATCTGTGGACACGCACGAACTTTGGGAAGTGTTTGATAAGTGCGAAGATTTAAAGAACAAACCAAAAATGTTCGTCTTTCAGGTGGGACACCACAAACTAGAATTTTGCAAATCTACTTTTATTTCTTTCTAGGCCTGCAAAGGCGACAACTACTCTACTATTTCCAAACACACCAACAAAACTATACAACTAGTTCCTGATGCAACTTTCAATACGAATTATATTGGACCTGATATGCTGATAGTTTACTCTACTACAGAAGGTAAATTGTACTTTTATTTATTTTGGCATATTTACAAACTGATAGGATTTGTAAAATTTCGCAAAAATCGCTAGACCTTCAGATATAAATAAAACGTGATGCAGCCACTAAAGGTGTAAGAGTGATAGATATCAATATTTACGTCATTTCTACAGATGGAATTTCCAGATCATTCGCGTGCAATATTCGTTACTAAGTTGCGTTGCACTATGCACCAACCACCATAGATAAGAATTTATTGTGCCGTGATAAATTTGGGAGCGTACTTAACTATTGCGATAAATTGGATTTTATTTTAATGAATCCGTTTTCCAGGAAACGTCTCGTTCAGAGACCCAAAAACGGGAACTTGGTTCATACAGGAGCTATGCAAGAACTTTTCTGCTTACGGACGAAGAGACGACGTTATTTCTTTGATCACTAGAACGACGAAGTGTTTATGCAGAAACTACTACCATAACGATCAAGACGCGATTAAAAAGCAAATGCCCGTTTTCGTGTCAACCTTGAAGAAGAAGTTTTATCTGAACAGGAGCAAGGATAGAAACGTTTTGATCAAGCTTATAGAAAATCAGGAAGCTATGCAAGAAAGCATCGATGAGTTACATCAGAAGGTGAATGAATTGTTGCAAGATAAGGAAAAGCGGAATAAGTAACTGTAAAAGGCGAAAATGTGTATGTGAATATGAAATAAATAATTATACATTTTTTTGGTTTGGTTTGTCTCTTCTGTAGTTTGACTGAAAGTAGAAGGTTTACAGAAATTTTTGCGTTGTCGACGCTAACGGGTTAGAGCAATGGTTAGAAGCGTAAATGACTGTGATGTTCGGAAAAGTCCAAAAATAGTCCGACGCTTATCGGGAAGTGTTAACTTAAAATCGGTAATGTTTTTAGCTTTTATGGAAGGGATTATAATTTTCACCGTACGGGAGAACTTGCTATCAATAATTAGCGACCATAAGATTAATAACAAAAGTTATGTACTTTAGATTTGATTCCCAGAAATTTTCATTGCCGTGATAGATTTATCTCATCGATTGTTATTAATAATCAAGATATCAGAACCCAATGCAAAAGTGCTAACATAACTTTCAGAGTAATATGGTAAAGTCTTTAATGCAAAAAAGATATGCAGTCACGAGCAATAAATTTTGGTCATCAATGTCATTTCAAAATTTCGTTAGATTGTTACAAAACAAAAAATATTCCCTGCCTGATTATGCCCAACAAAGTGTCATCTCATATTTCTTTTCTATTATGCCAAATGACTCAAATGACCCAATCCCTGTAAATGACTTATCCCTGTAAAATATTCAACGGGATAAGAAAAAAATAATGTTTTCTTAATAATTCTTTATTTTCTAATTCTTATTTCTTATTTGCATAACCTCTAATTGTATAATAGTTATTAAGGGCGTAATGAAGGTGTTTGTGGCCCGCGGCGTGACATTGGGGCTCGAGACGTCAGTTGAGAGCCATAACTCGCTAGGGTCACAAACGCTAATTATGTCCGTGGTACATACAAAATTTTATGTCCGGTCGAAGTTTTGAATTTTATAATAATTTAGGTAGATTCAATTTTAAAATAACGACACAAAAATCAGGAAGGTGGAATAAGCCAGTTATTGTTATTACTGTAGTAACGGCATAAACAAGGGCGGTAATAGCTATTTATGCACCAAGGGCGTTACAACGATGATTACGCCCGGAGAACGATGAATCCAGCTCGAGGGCTTTAGCCCGAGAGATGGATATCGTTCGATGGGCGTAATCATTCGGTGACGCCGTGGTGCATACAAGATTTTATTTTTCACTATACGCGTTCTTAAAAAAAAAAAATTGGCATCTTTGCAATTATGAATTGATGAGGGCGTTATGAATTCATTACGCCCGCTTATTCTTATTAGGCCCTGTTTTATTCCCCGGTTGTTATGGACATGTTTACATATTTCGTATCCTAGGAGTCATCATGCAATTATACTAAAGTGAAAAATAAAAACTTTTACAGCCCTGGGCTATAATATACTGAATTACGCCCTAAAAACTAGTCCATAAGTGGGCAAAAATCGCCCGATCGGACATAAAGATAAAAATGTGTCTGACAAGAGCTAGCACGTGACTACCTGTATACTTACCTACCTCAAATTTGACATATGTATTTCAAAAAATCCAAAAATGGGGTTTTTGTTAACACGTCGAAAAAAGTTGGTACCTTATTTAATACGATATTTAAAAAATTAGTCCAAAATAATTTTTAGAATGAAAATTATTGCGAATTTACTCTTAAGATGTGTTAAGATTTGCTCTCTCGTACATTTTTTGTTGGGTCAAGTTGACACTCAATCATTATTCATTAGAATTCATTACAACCACCTTTTTTAGTACGTTCATTACAAACTCAATATTGTTTTTAAATGTCAAATTTAAGGTATACCGGAAGTCACGTGATAAATGTTTGGTTTTATGTGGAACTGAGTATCTAAAGGATAGGGTATTTTATTTTTAATAACTTGATATACTTAATATTTACAAAGTAAAATTAATCATGATGAAACAAAATCGGTAATTTAAAACAAGGTTATCTTCATTCAAATGATAACAATAATAAATACCAATGAATAATCTGTTAAGATAGTAGGTATATTCTTACCTCAAATTATCGTAAGTAAGATTGAAATGATAAATTAATCTATTATTGTTGTTGTTGTGCTTTTTTAAAGCGTAGATTAATTGGAGAATGTTGACAGCTAACCTAAAATTTAGAGCCAAGAAAATCTTTCTTTTGTTTTGTCTTTATAATGTTTTACATTAAAAATAGAATAACTTAACGATTCCTATTCACGAAGCAAATATCTAAGGGCACTCATTGTTGAAAACAAACATGTCCCGATTAAACATAAACAAATGTTATTCGTGTCTAACGGCGGGAATTTCAAACTTTACACTGTTCTAAACGGTTTAATTTTTCCAACGCCTACTCAGCCCAGGATTTCATTTGAACGCGCGATATAAGTGTCTTATTAAGCATATAAAACACGAAAGAAAAAGGTAAACACGAGAGCGTTAGCTCGAGCTGTTTACGCTTTTCTTGAGTATTTTAAGCTAATAAGACAACGAATGCAATACAAAATTTTATCCACAACCAGGGGGGCTTTATTTGAAGTCATTCGCAAAGTTGCGTGTGCGCAAATCAGCAAGATGCGAATGGTATTGTGAACGGTCGCTTAGCGATATGCGCAATACCATTCGCATGTTGCTAATTTGCGCACACGCAACTTTGCGAATGACTTCAAATAAAGCCCCCCTGGTACTATCGCGGCCATCCAAAAGTGAACGTTTTTTTTTATAGTTTGATTTTTACTTTAAATCATTGGCGTCCTAAAATGTCAAAGTTTGACACTAGCGATAAAAAAATTATTGAAACTATTTTTTTTAAATGCCACATCTCACTCCGATGCAGACAGCTAGTGCTATTGCAAAGCTAGAAGAAAATTGGTCGTTGGCTGCTGTGGCGAGAGAATTACATTGCAGTCAGACTTGCATCTTCAATATAAAGAGGGGTTGGCAAAAAAACAGGCTTGAGAGGCCAATGCCAATAGGTGTTGGAAAGGTTTCTTTACTAAAGTTTACTTTCACTTTAATAATGTATCAATTACTTCTCAGTCTCATTTTTAGTAAAAATTATTTACTACAACTTTTTATTATTAAAATAGTAACGCCTGCTGCACGAACGCCAATGAATACAGCCTGATTTAATCTAACGAAAAATACGGAAATTTTCGCAAGCTATCGTTCACTTTTGGATGGCCGCGATTGTACATTCATTTTTCAAAAATAGAAAATATTGGCTAGAATCAGAATACTGCAGCGGAAATACTTGCAGAAATTGAAAAAGCGACTTCAGAGTCATTACCGAGAAAATCGAAGGAAGCCAACGAAAATTTGCAAACTTTATTAATGGAAAGAAAAAAAGAAGTGTAACATCAGTGATAACCGAAGAGCTCCTATCGGCGTAATTCAATGTCAGTAAAAAGTCCTATGTACCTTCATCGTCTCTATGTTAAAGGCAACTTTGAAAGTGCACCGAAACTTCTGATGAGACTACAGTTCCATCTACTATTGCAGTTAATCTGTCTTCGCCAATGAAACAAAAAAAAGACCGACAATATTTTCTTTTTTGAAGTGAAACTTTTTATGGGAGGGTCTTGAAATTCTGATCGGCAACCTTTTTGTGTGACGAAAAGTGGTGGGGATAAACACTATTGGGTCGAGTGGGAGCAGTGTCTCTGTCTTTGTCACACTCACGGCATTTATCGATAATGTCGTCTCTTTGATTTGGAGGCTTAAAAATAAACAATGAGTTACGCATTCGATATTGTTTAGTGTTATCCTTGTTTATAATTTATTTTCTTCATTAAAATATACAATTTTGTTGTGAATATGCTATTTAAAAGTGATTGATGAATAATTACAATGTTTCCCTGTAATACAAAAGTTTCACTTCTATCGTGCGTCTTTAGGACACATTCTGTTTTTTTAAAAGGAAACAACGCCAATGTTTTGTCTGTTACTGTGAATATTAATGTAAATCTTAAGTAGATAGATCTAAATAAAGTTATTCTGACTTTAGCGCTATAGTGTCTTATTACTTATAAGACACTAGTGTCTTATAATATATGACATTAGTGTTTTATTAATCCCATAAGACGTCTCAAAACAGTAGAATTATGATCTCATAATGTATCGGTTGTGGATAAAAATAGTTATTTAGATTACAAGCTGAGAACATTTATTTTTATGTGCGAGGTGTTTTTAAATGGCCGAGGCGAAGCTTAAGCGTAGCCGAGGTTATTTAAAATTCAGAGCACGTGAAAGAGCTTTCGCAGTGTGTAATGTATTAAACTTTTCATTCTCCCATCGACATTTAATAAAATATTCAGTGATTATAATAAAATTACTATCAGCTAGCTTGTAGTTAACGTTACTTTAGTAACAATACAAAATTATTTTCCACGATTCCACGATTTCTTGATTGCTCTAAAGTGGAAACTTCATATGAAACGTAAATTTGAATTTGGAAGTTGAAACCTATGGAAGAAGATTTGATGTGAAACATAAAAGAGAAATTTTCGAATATGTTTTATTGGTTTAAAATTATTATACGTACATTACAAGAGAAATAACACGTGTATTACCTTCAATAATATTGAAATAAAAATATTATTTAAACCAAAAATTATTTCTTACCTATATCCAAAGCTCTGTCATGGCTTAGTTCCTAGTACAGGGTTATTCTAAATGATTGTAGTCGAAGTAGGCCTGAAAACCGAATGTAAAATTTATGGTTGCCGCTCCGCATAAAAAAAACATCAAAAGGATGTGAATAAGTGAGTATACACGGGAGTTAAATTGGGTGCAAAACAACTCAATATTTCTAAATTCAATCGGTAATTTAACCAAAATAAATAAAATTCTCAACACCGCACTTTTCATCTAAAAAATGACAGTGATAGCGGCAAAACTGACAGTTCACATGAAAGCGGCAAAAATGTAATAACACGGGCATGGCCTACTTCGACTACAGTCATTTAGAATAACCCTGTATAATTCAATGATAAAATATGACGACTCAAAAAAAGCACATTCGTACTTATAATCAACGGAAAAATATACAATATTAACAACCAAAAAAGAGATAAAGGGCAGCTACATTTTTGAAAATGTATAAATTATCACTTGTCAATTTTATTTAAGAAAAGGTTTTTGCTCGAAAATACAAATTATTCATAACAGAATCCTGTTGTCGAAATGGAAACGAAGAAAATGGTGAATGGATTTATCATACACAATACGTCATACGTCATACGTTTTGAAAAGTTTTGTTTTCCATGGCAGCCCCTTATCTCTTTTTTTTGCTGATCAATGATCACATTGTATGTAGGATAAAAGGTAAAAATGTATTGATTGACTGATCAGACGAAATATCGAATTTCTCTCTCAAATGAAATATTCTTTTTCTAATTTTGACATATAAAGTGACACTTTTCAAAATTATTTGAAGTTGGGAAACGTCACACTTTTCGTAACTGGTTACGAAAAGTAAAATCTTTCCTAACTGGTTAGGAAAAATTTATTGTATCATCAATTTGACACTGTCATATTTTTTGTTTTTA
Source organism: Tenebrio molitor (assembly GCF_963966145.1). Classification (NCBI taxonomy): domain Eukaryota; kingdom Metazoa; phylum Arthropoda; class Insecta; order Coleoptera; family Tenebrionidae; genus Tenebrio; species Tenebrio molitor. Next base: position 7,162,376 of record NC_091046.1, read on the forward strand.
AGCAAAATAACCGTGCCTACTTACCTACTTGATATTTTAACACTGTGACCAAAAGTTGGCCAGTGACAGCTCCGGGCTCCCAGGGGGTTTTTCGGGGCAGAGGGCGTGGGTTCGGATTTTTAAAAAATGGGCGCCAGGCAGCTATTGTCTTGAGCTGGTTGTTGCTTGTCCAGCTGCCGGGACAAGTGCTCAGATCTTACTCGTCGAAGGTAAGTAAAAGCAAACGCTTTCTGATCGTTAAACAAATTTTGGTTTATTCGGTTACTGCAAAATTATCCACAGAACAGTATTTGGTGGTTCGGTACTGGTTCACACGAATGCGATAATGGTTCGCTTGTAACTACTAGATGAAAATTGAAAGATGCGGAACCAGTACTTTTTGGTGGCCTTAATATCTACTTTGGTCGTAACCAGAAAAGCTTTTCTTTCACATGTGACCGAATCTTAAACTAAACATGATATTCTTCGACGAAATAAAAGATGTTTTGATTCCTGATGAGGAACCTCCCTAACTTAGACTTCCTTCTGATCGAGCTAATTATTAAATGTAAACTTAATGAAACCCAAGGTCAAGATTGGGGTGTCACCTTGACAAAAAATTAAAATTGATCCTGATAGGAAAGTTTAAATCGGTGAAGTTCCGAAACGTTAAATTTGACTGAAATTTCTTTAAGTTGACACTGGAGATTGAATGAAAAGGTTCTTACAAAAAAATTCTAAACATTTGCAAAGTTTCAAAAAAATTTAGTGAACATACAAAAATTATGAAAGCGAGAAGCGAGAAATTCGAGGCGTTCCTAAATTTTGCAATGCCGCGGTAAAAAATTTGGCGACTTAGCTTTATGACGGGTCTGTTGTCTCCTCGAATAGCGTCCTTTTGACTTGCGGTGTGACCTTGGCGATACGGTGCTCAAAATAAACGATCGCCTCTGCGAACGATGTTCTCCAAAATGGTCGCCTCTGCGAACGATCTGGCTACGAATCGCCCTGCGAACGATCTGGCTACGAATCGCCCTGCGAACGATCTGGCTACGAATCGCCCTGCGAACGATCTGGCTACGAATCGCCCTGCGAACGACCCCTTTCAGCGAAAAAGGGGGTTCTTGGCGCTAAATCGAAGTCCTTCCGGCACTCCTTTACTCAAAAATTTTCGGTACTCTAAAGTTGCGATACGGTACTGGATCAATTCATCCAAACGGGATTGACTCTAAACTGGATCGAACCACCCCTAATACATGGTCTTAGTGAAATGAATTCAAAATTGAACGATAATTACCTCTATAGTGCGAGGGGTCACTCGACCACGAACTCTAAAAGGCGCTTCGCTGGCGTCGCTTCGACGGCTCTCGACGAAGTGTCCGACTTCCGCATTTTTAATCTCGGTACCGCAGTCCCATAAATCGCGAAAATCGTCACGCGCGCGATTCTCGACCTTATTCAGTTGTGCTATAAGGCGGGCTGCGCTTGCGTGGTACTGCGCAATCAAAAATGTGCATTTCCGGTGGTACTACACGTGCGCGTGTCATGACAGGTGGACCGTCATGGCGTCGGTTTGTTTACCTCGAAATTATACCGAGCGGGAGAATTCAGATTTTGGACGGTATTGTGTCGGTAAGTCGTGCACGTCTATCCTGATGTTAATTGCCGTAACTCGCAGGTCAAAAAAAGGACAGGAAGAAAGATGGGGTTGAAAAGAAGGAGATGACTTTCCGGCAAGTTACTAAAGAGGAAAAGGGACCCAACATTGCCGTACGGTCACCTATCGCTGAGAAGAGAAGAAGAGAAAGTGAAGAGAAAGAGAAAGTGAAAGTGGGGTTCTGAAAGATAGGTTGCAGCTCGCCAACCTAGAGGCGTGAGGCCACCTCAGCCTGACATTTGCGGGGGTAACATGTGTTCTTCCAGCCCCCCCGTGGTGGCTGGCACAAATGACTCTAAATTGAAACTTTCCGCTTCCGGAATGAGCGACGTAAAAAACTTGAAGGCAGGGTGGGCGCGTCGCGCTGCCAAATGCCGTGCGTTAACTGCTAGTTCCGGGTCTTCGAACTGCGATCTATTAGCCCCGCGAGCATAAGTAGGACCTCGTGGCCTCCTACTCCGGCCAATCGCCATTGTGGCGTTTCGTAACGCTACACTACCCCCCTCCTCAAAAAGAAAAAGGAAAAGGTAACCCAGTTGCCTTTTACTTTTTACAAAAAAACGAAGATGAAGTCTTCACAAAAAAAAACGTCAAAATTTGATCACTGGAAAAGTTTTGGTTTCGCCACGAAAATGGCTTGTCGATATCTGCGCGTATCAAACGATTGAAAACTGAATCTCAATGTCAATTAGTACTTGAGTACTGCGGTATGATGTAAGTCAAGTCCGGTTAAATGTCATAATTTGGGGTTCTTAAATAAACTTTTCCTGAACAAACTCCACGGTAAAATTTTACTGTCGTCAACATTCCAAAGGAGGACAAAAGAATTAATCGAAAAATTGAACGGTACGAAAAAGTGAAATGCAAAGCTCGCTACGGTTCTTCGGCTTCTGCCAGAGATCCTCTGAATTCTTTCAAATCTTTCATGTGCCAAACACCTAGATCTGCGCGGTTCTCATCTTCGAGAGCGTACGCGAGTTTCGATAGTTTTCTCGTTATCGTGCACAGCACGTAGCGTGGCGCTAATTTTTGCGCAAAGTCTTTCGCAGCGCTGGAAAGTACTTTGTTGCGTTTCCAAACTTTGTCGCCTACAAAAAATTCAGCTTCGCGCTTCCGAAGATTGTACGAGCGTTCGTTGCGTTCGTGCGCTTTGTGAAGGTGCTGGGTTACATCCTGCAAGATGGTCTTGAGGTGTTCTAAATTTTTCGCGTGATCTTCGCGATCAGCTGTCGTCAAGGTTTCCGGATTTTCCGCTACTTTGCCGTAAAATTCACCGGTACAGGGTACTACCCTACCAAAATTGAGAAATGCTGGACTGAATCCGGTTACTTCGTTGACCGCTGTGCGAATCGCGTACCCGATCTTTGCCACCTCGGCATCCCACTTTTTGTGAGCGCCTTTGACGTAACTTCGTATGGCAGTGCCAACTGTGCGGTTGTATCGCTCCACAGGGTTGCTCTGAGGGTGATACTTGGCTGTGAACCAGATCTTTTGAACTTTGTAGTTCTCGCAAGTCTTTACAAATTCGTTTCCGACAAACTGCTTGCCGTTGTCGACCAAAATGAATTGCGGTACACCATACACAAGAAAAATTCCGTTCTCGATACATTCTGTAACTTTTGAGCTCGTAGCTTTTCGTAACGGAAATAGTACAACGTACTTCGTGAACCAATCTACGATCACTAAGAGATACGAATATCCTTTCGTGGACGTCGGTAATGGACCAATCAAATCAACGGAAATCATTTGCCACGGAAACTGAACCTTTTTTTCTTTTCCCATAAGCCCTGCGCGAGCGGTGTTCGGTGCTTTTTGCTCATTGCAAACCTTGCAGTTTCGAACGTAACGAATGACGGAACGACGCATTTTCGGCCAAAAGTGATTGATGGATAACCTTGAAAGTGTCTTGTAGTACCCGAAATGAGCTGATGTCGGTGCATCATGACATGATTCTAAAATTTTTGTTCTTTGATTTCGCGGTACTAAAAGCTTCCACTCCGGGACGTTGCCGGGTAGTACAATTTTGTTCGGTACGAATCGATACACGAAACCGTTCTCGACTTTCCATGATGGATTTCTTTGAGGATTGGCGATTATGTTGTCGCGAAGTCGCGTGTACGACTCGTCCAAATCATTCAAGTTCACGCCGAGAAAGCTGTCAATGTCTACCGCAGCAATTTCTGCAGGTAGTCTCGATAGTGCGTCCGGTACTACATTGAGCTTGCCCTTACGATGGACCAAATCGAATGAAAATTGATTGAGCTTGACACTCCATCGCGCTAACTTGCCTGCTGGGTCCTTCATTCGGTTTAACCAGAGCAATGAATAATGGTCCGTCACGATCGTGAAATGGGTGCCCTCAACGTAAGGTCTGAACTTTTCCAACGCGAACAAAACGGCTAAACATTCTCGTTCCGTAACGCTATAATTTCGCTCGGCTTTTGTTAGCGAACGGCTGGCGTACGCGATCACTCTCTCATCTCCGTCTAAATCTTGCGTTAAAACTGCTCCTAGACCGGTGTTTGAAGCGTCAGTTTGGATCACGAAAGGTTTCGAGAAATCAGGACTTGACAATACGGGTGCTGAAACAAGTGCATCCTTGATTTTCTGAAAAGCTTCCTGAGCTTCAGGAGTCCACTCCGTTTTCTGTCGCTTTCGCTTTCCGGTAAGTAACGCGTTTATCGGGGACATGAGGGTCGAAAAATGAGGGATGAAACGCCTATACCAAGAACACATGCCTACGAAACGTTTGATTTCGGTACTAGTCTTCGGGACTGGATAGCTCACCATGGCCGCTACTTTGTCTGGATCGGTACCTAGACCATGTTCATCGACAGTGAAACCCAAATATTTCAAACTTGAGCGGAAAAGTTGACACTTTTTCGCATTCACGGTGAGTTTCGCGTCTCGAAGACGTCGTATCACCTCCCTCAAAACTTGTACGTGTTTCTCGAATGTCGGGGCGATAATGATTAGATCGTCCAGGTAAACAAAGACGTGAGGTTCTAGTTCAGGTCCGAAAATTCTGTCCATGAGACACTGCTGCCTCTGGGCTGCGTTTGTCAGTCCGAACGGTAATACGTTAAAATGAAAAAGACCTCTGCCGGGAATCGCAAAAGCTGTCTTCGGTCTAGACTCTGAATCTAACGGGATTTGCCAAAAAGCGTTCTTGAGATCGATCGAACTGATGTACTTTGCTCCTCGCAACATACTGAGAATCCTGTCGACACGCGGTAATGGGTAACTGTCACGTTTTGTCACGGCATTGAGCCTGCGACCGTCAAAGCAAAGTCGGTATTCACCGGAAGATTTCTTTACTAACAAAATTGGAGAAGACCACGGACTGTCAGAAGGCGATATGACATTGTTCTCGAGCATGCGGTCAATTTCTTTGTTGACTTCCGCAAGCATGTACGGAGACCACCAATACGGACGTTGTTTGATCGGCAATGCTTCTCCCGTGTCGATTGTGACTGTCATTTTGTGTGTCCTCCCTAACTTTCCGTCGTTGCTCAACAAATCTAAATTTTTCCGGATGATCTCGGTGATCTCATGCCGATCCGCGCCACACTCCGTCACCGCGTCACATTCTGGTACTCTTACGATATCCGACGCAACTTCAATTTTGTGACCCGCGAAATCTATCTTGAGTCCGAATAATCTACAAAAGTCGCACCCTAATATGACGCTATGCTGAAGATCTGGCACGTAGTAGACACGAATTCGCCGTCTCGACGAGTCTAACACTGCTTCTAGTTCGATAGCTTTGGTTACCGGATGTTGTTTTCCGTCGGCAGTTCTGATGGTTTTTAGCCGAGATGGGAAAGTTTTTCCACCTGCGCGAAAATGAATTAAATCGGCTCCTTTTCCACCAACTATAGTGCAATTCGAACCGGAATCCACGAGTCCTTCAGTTTCCTTATTGTTTAGACGCAGTCTGATAAATGGCCTATTGTCATTGGTTTTGCTGACGAAAATGGAAGCGGAATTTGCCCGAGAAGGCTTGCAAAACTCTTTGACTTCGTCTAACCAAGCGTTCCACTGGGTGTCCGTACGTTTCGCGATGATCGATGCGTTTACATCGGCCTTGGGATGTTTTAGGAACGTAGCACGGCCGCAAGTCTGCCGCGTCCCTACTGCGCGTTTCCCGACGGATTACACTTTTTGCAGGTCGCCAAGGTGACGTCTGGCTCCCCACAACGGTAGCAAAACTGCTTTCTTTTCAGTCGACAGTTCATGAACGAATGATTCGGCTGTTGACAATTCCAGCACTTGAACGACCTGGAGGACGAACTCGCGGGTTCACTCCGTCTGGCTGAATTGCCTGAGGGTTCCTTCACGACGATGGCGCGTGGACTCGCTTTCGCGGGTTCGCTCGCCCGAACATATGCCAACTCTGGCTCCAACACGCAAGATGACTTGGGTGCAGCGCGATGTTTCTGCCGCAAAGCCGATAACTCCTCCACTTTTTTGCACAACTTAATCAACTCCGGTACGGTGACAACTTCGGTGATGCTAAGCTGGTTAAGGTAACATGGAAGCAAATTCCTCCGAATCGTCTTTACCTTGGTTATCTCCGCCGGTGGTCGACTAAGTCTAGCAAAAAGCGTCTCCATAACCGCAACGTAAATGGTTATCGACTCGCTTTTGCCCTGAAGCCTGCCCTTGATTTCGTCCCACAACAATTCATCGAAATCCGGTGGAAGAAATTCCTGTTTCAACAACTGAACCACTTCGTCCCAATCGCTCAATCTGCTCCGAACAGAACGATACCAAATCAGCGCTTTGCCGCTAAAGAGATCAATGGCCGCGTTAAAAAGGTCCCTGTTGGTTGCGTTTCGCGCTACCGACAGTTCCTCTACCCGTTCCAAGAACTGGTTCACCGTCATTCCATTTTCCTCCCCGTTGAAAGATACGCCCCAGGTGTGAATTGGCACTAGTTTCGGTTCCGGAGATCTCGCGTGAGGGTGCACGTAAATGGGAGTAGTCGCGACGACTGGTGGCGCTTCCACCGTAACCGGGCTCGCTTCTGCTGCCTTGTCGTGAAGATCAGCTTCGAGCAACAAACATGTCGCGTACGCCTCATTTCTATACTCCGCATCTCGCTCGCGTCTCATTCGCCGAATGCGAAATGAAAGGTGCGTCAGACGGGTCTTCAACCGTTTGAAGATCATGTCTTCCGCCGTTCCTTCAAATTCTGTCAAAATCGTGCGTATGCTCTCAAGGGTGTCCTCAATGGCCTGGACCTCGGTGTCGTGATCATACTCTGCGTCATGAAGTGACAGAAAGTATTCGTCCGGTCGACCTAGTTCTTTGGACAGAGCTCTCGCTAACAGTTTCCTCTTATCGTCCTGGTTTCGGCTAGTCGTGATGCCGCGTATACGCAATTCATACGTCAGCTCGTCAGCTAGTAAATGCTTGACCTTGAATTGTTCGTCCATTTTGACGAAGACTCACCGCGATTCCACGGGTCGGTAACGCAATAAAAACGCCGGTCAAAACACTACCAAAAAACAGCGCGCAACACGATAGTCGATTCCGAGAAAAGGTTTTTGTCGTCGAGGGTACAAGATAAGACCGCTACTCAAACAATGAATTCGCCGCTAAATTTCCGCTTCTCATTAACACACAATCAAAAAATTCAACTTTCAATAAACCTTTACCAACTCCCTTTGCTCCGATTGAAAAAAGTGACTGAGCCTCAATGAAGATGAACGATAAACGAAAATTTGTGGTTGCTCCAAAAAATCGAGCCCCACGTTGGGCGCCAAAATTTGTGTGACCAAAAGTTGGCCAGTGACAGCTCCGGGCTCCCAGGGGGTTTTTCGGGGCAGAGGGCGTGGGTTCGGATTTTTAAAAAATGGGCGCCAGGCAGCTATTGTCTTGAGCTGGTTGTTGCTTGTCCAGCTGCCGGGACAAGTGCTCAGATCTTACTCGTCGAAGGTAAGTAAAAGCAAACGCTTTCTGATCGTTAAACAAATTTTGGTTTATTCGGTTACTGCAAAATTATCCACAGAACAGTATTTGGTGGTTCGGTACTGGTTCACACGAATGCGATAATGGTTCGCTTGTAACTACTAGATGAAAATTGAAAGATGCGGAACCAGTACTTTTTGGTGGCCTTAATATCTACTTTGGTCGTAACCAGAAAAGCTTTTCTTTCACATGTGACCGAATCTTAAACTAAACATGATATTCTTCGACGAAATAAAAGATGTTTTGATTCCTGATGAGGAACCTCCCTAACTTAGACTTCCTTCTGATCGAGCTAATTATTAAATGTAAACTTAATGAAACCCAAGGTCAAGATTGGGGTGTCACCTTGACAAAAAATTAAAATTGATCCTGATAGGAAAGTTTAAATCGGTGAAGTTCCGAAACGTTAAATTTGACTGAAATTTCTTTAAGTTGACACTGGAGATTGAATGAAAAGGTTCTTACAAAAAAATTCTAAACATTTGCAAAGTTTCAAAAAAATTTAGTGAACATACAAAAATTATGAAAGCGAGAAGCGAGAAATTCGAGGCGTTCCTAAATTTTGCAATGCCGCGGTAAAAAATTTGGCGACTTAGCTTTATGACGGGTCTGTTGTCTCCTCGAATAGCGTCCTTTTGACTTGCGGTGTGACCTTGGCGATACGGTGCTCAAAATAAACGATCGCCTCTGCGAACGATGTTCTCCAAAATGGTCGCCTCTGCGAACGATCTGGCTACGAATCGCCCTGCGAACGATCTGGCTACGAATCGCCCTGCGAACGATCTGGCTACGAATCGCCCTGCGAACGATCTGGCTACGAATCGCCCTGCGAACGACCCCTTTCAGCGAAAAAGGGGGTTCTTGGCGCTAAATCGAAGTCCTTCCGGCACTCCTTTACTCAAAAATTTTCGGTACTCTAAAGTTGCGATACGGTACTGGATCAATTCATCCAAACGGGATTGACTCTAAACTGGATCGAACCACCCCTAATACATGGTCTTAGTGAAATGAATTCAAAATTGAACGATAATTACCTCTATAGTGCGAGGGGTCACTCGACCACGAACTCTAAAAGGCGCTTCGCTGGCGTCGCTTCGACGGCTCTCGACGAAGTGTCCGACTCCCGCATTTTTAATCTCGGTACCGCAGTCCCATAAATCGCGAAAATCGTCACGCGCGCGATTCTCGACCTTATTCAGTTGTGCTATAAGGCGGGCTGCGCTTGCGTGGTACTGCGCAATCAAAAATGTGCATTTCCGGTGGTACTACACGTGCGCGTGTCATGACAGGTGGACCGTCATGGCGTCGGTTTGTTTACCTCGAAATTATACCGAGCGGGAGAATTCAGATTTTGGACGGTATTGTGTCGGTAAGTCGTGCACGTCTATCCTGATGTTAATTGCCGTAACTCGCAGGTCAAAAAAAGGACAGGAAGAAAGATGGGGTTGAAAAGAAGGAGATGACTTTCCGGCAAGTTACTAAAGAGGAAAAGGGACCCAACATTGCCGTACGGTCACCTATCGCTGAGAAGAGAAGAAGAGAAAGTGAAGAGAAAGAGAAAGTGAAAGTGGGGTTCTGAAAGATAGGTTGCAGCTCGCCAACCTAGAGGCGTGAGGCCACCTCAGCCTGACATTTGCGGGGGTAACATGTGTTCTTCCAGCCCCCCCGTGGTGGCTGGCACAAATGACTCTAAATTGAAACTTTCCGCTTCCGGAATGAGCGACGTAAAAAACTTGAAGGCAGGGTGGGCGCGTCGCGCTGCCAAATGCCGTGCGTTAACTGCTAGTTCCGGGTCTTCGAACTGCGATCTATTAGCCCCGCGAGCATAAGTAGGACCTCGTGGCCTCCTACTCCGGCCAATCGCCATTGTGGCGTTTCGTAACGCTACAACACAATAATAATTTATTATTAATGAAATTCATTACTTCGTTTAACGTTTGAAGAAACTTTTTTTTTGTCAAAATTAGAAAAAATCTTGTATGTAACACTTTAGGAAATGCAATTTTGTGTAACTCGTGTGATTTTGCGGGATCTCGCTGCGCTCGTCCCGCAAATATTCCACTCGTTACACAAAATAACGCATTTCCTAACTGGTTACATAAATAGCTATTATCATAAGGGAGCCAACATTTCATAAATATTGCCAACATGTTTTTGAAAAGTGTATTTTGTCATAAGTATTTCTAATCTACTCACTGAATTTTTTTTCTTTTTGTAACCACTTTAAAATATCAATCAAAGAACCAAATACGTATGTATGGCCTTCCATATTGTTATACATATGTACAAAATACACAGTGCGGACGCAAATAGACCCGCTCCCATTCTTATCTTATCTAGTTTACTAGTTTTTGACGTAAAACTGACAAAACATCTGCGAAGATACCACTGAGGGCTGTCTGTCAGCTGTGAAATTTTAAATAATAAGGGAAATCATGTGATACATCTTTGCCGATTCACGCTTTAGTTGTACTGTCGCGAGCAAAAAATTCTGGTCGTCAATGTCATTTCAAAACTTGGTTAGATTGTCATAAATTTAAAAAAAATCCCTGCCTAATTATGCCCATGTCAACAAAGTGTCAAAAAAATGAGAAAAAAATGACGATTAATGTCATACAACATGATGATAGGTTACGATATTTACAACCGTTTTACAATGGAGCATTTTCCATTATGCCAAAACATCATTTTGACGACCAGTTTTTTTTGCTCGCGACAGTACGTCAAAAAATAACAAACTCGATACAATTTGAATTAGTTTTTGTCTGATGTCTCTAATTTGCCTGATTGGAAAGTTTCAAGTATGCGAAATTGGGTATATTTCTAAATAAACTCATTAGATTGGTATCAAAATCATGAGCCTTGAGTTTTCACTGTGGCGAACACTTCTCAGAAAAAAAAATATAATAAGAAGTTATACTAGACGAAGGAAAAAAATTATTTCCAAACGTACTGGACTGGAATGAAAATCAATAAGCCTGGAGTCTTTACCGGGGCAAACATATTTTTGTGAAAAGAAAATTTCAAATCGGTGCATTTTTGCAATAGGTAGTTGTAAACGAATATTTTGTTTCATTTTTCTACGTTTTAGTGATAATCTGATCTCATCTCGCACACGACTATTTGATCCCAACACCGTACTTCCACTTCTTCTGCGGTTTTTCTTTTGGATACTTAAGCGTGATTAAAAAACATGTCTAATTTTGACAGAAACCTATGAAATCTCACACTATACATCTCACTTCTGGCTCCGAACACAGAATCAAACATTGAAAGGTTCAGTTTTAGGAAATATTTTTCATATCAAAAATGTTCCTTCTAAATATTTACATAAACAATTATCTGTATTCGATTCTAGATAATGAAATCTAACGTTCTACAGGAATTTTCCTGAAAACTTGCCACAAATCGTATATAAATCCCTGCAGATACCACGAAGTGTACACAAAGCCTGTTTTATCCGCTGTGGTATGTACGTCATTTATACATTTTTTTGTGCAACCGTACGCGAAACGAGCACTTTGCGACCTAAAACAGGCCACGAAATCCAATTTCGCGGCCGTTGCTTTTAACGACGGCTGTTAAAGTAAATGTCAGTTTAATATTTGATACAAATCAGAGTTGCCATGTAAGACTGGCGTTTAAATTTTTCGGGTATGAAATTAGAAACTGCAGAATTTATAACACGTACTTTTTAACTCTGGAGGAATACCTACACGAAACTGAAACATCACTTTCACTACAATTCTCTTCCGACATTTTTACGATTATTTACAAGATTAATGGTTTTATTTATGTCATTTACATAGCGACGTGTAAGCAGAATTTATATGTATTTATTGACAGTGAAGTAAATCTTGCTTGTTGGTTTTATAACATTATAACATTTATTACAAATTTTCGATTGCACAAAAAATGTTATGTACACCTTGGCCGCGAAATCCTTTAACATCCTCGAGATTGTCTTGTCTCGGCCGCAAGTGGCCTCGGCGACAATTTTTCTCTTAGTACGTTAAAGAATGATTTCGCGGCCTTGATATACAATAGTAATTTATTATACGAGTTTTATAAGACACCATTTTGTCGCACGCGTTTTTTAGAGCACGAGGAGCGCAGCGACGAGTGCTATAAAGTAAACAAGTGCGACAAAATGGCTTATAAAACGAGTATAATACAATATTTTTTCTATTTTGCCCCTTACATTTAAAAAAAGTTCAAAACATAATGCTAGGAAAATTATATTTGTCAAATATGAGGGTTGGTAACGCTGGTAAATAGACGAACAATTGTAAGGTTTGAATTTAAAGTGTCGTGAAATGCAGTGATCACATAGCAAGAACACACTATGGGTCACTGCCAACATTAAAAATTTAAGTAAATGTTCTTGAAACGCGTATCGAAAAGAGCTCCCTTTCGAAACCCGTTTGAGTGTTATACTGACTATGTTATAGGTGCAAAATAGAAAAATAACCATTATAGTCTTTATTTAGGGATAATAACAGAAGAATAATTTTTTGACGTTATTTTAAAGTACACAACAAACACAAGTGTATTTTAGAAGTTCGACATCATTAAAAAATCTTTTGGCCATTTTTATCACTAAACTAAATCAAAGAACCAGAAAAATAAGTCGATCTAGGGTATTTACTTTGTGATAACTCACTTAAAAATAATTTTAGGCAGACACATTAATTTGTTAATATCTACTACTCCCAAACTGTAAAGATTGATAAAAATTAAAGATCTTGTTTTAATTTTTTTTTTTCATAAATTATGATTAATTGGCTAAACTGAACATCGAGAAATAAAATTTAGCAAACAAACAATGTTGCACAATACACTAAACTTATTATTTTGAGAGTTTTCACCAATTGCCTGTCCTGATAATAATAGATTTTTATCAAAAGTCGAATTAATAAATACGCATGCCTGTAGGCAGATAAGATTATTTTCAATTTATTTAATGCAATATGCCTTTGTTGTAATAAGCTTTGTCTAGCGCTGTGAGACTTTTAAAACGACCAAGTCCAACCGAGCTTTGCGTTTCAGTGCGAATCATTCCCAGCCTAGGAAAATAAACGAAACAGAAATGTCTGTAGAAGAAGACGCATCACGAATTGTCCGGGAGGCCAGAAAAACCAGCACCCATCTGAGCCCAGATTACGAGATTAAGCACCGAGAGGAAATTACCATTGGTAAGTAGTTACACACGAATATTATTACATTACATACATCATACATGAAATCTCTACATTCTATCGTAATTTACTAAAATAGAAGTCGCACTTATGTGTCATAGAGATTGTAGGTACTCGGTCCTCCGGTAGCTCAAAAAATATCACGCTTTCTCGTGCGATAAGCTTGCACCAATCACTCGTTAATTTAATTTAGATTTAGAACAAAGTCGATCAGATTTGAGTTCTATAAACAATTAAATAGCGACAATAACCTTGCAGTTAAACAAAACAACGACGAACTAGAGAAATTTGTTGAACGAGAAGAGTTCCTTCTTACCAAATTCGAGTATCCGAGAAACGGAAAGGAGCCCGGATTGGTGCTAATTTTCAATCAAGAGTGGTTCGAAAAAATAAATTATCGACTAGGGAGCAGAAGAGATGTTAATGAACTTATCACGTGTATGAGTCGCATAGGTTTCAATATTCATGAGAATCACATCTTCACAAACTACACGAAGGACGACATTTTGGACTCAATTAAAAAAAGTAATATATGCATGTTCGAACTTGCACGATAATAAGCACTTTTTGCAGTCGCTCAATCGGATCTTTCGCAAGTAAATAGTCTAATAGTGTTTTTCTTAACCCATGGAGACGAGCTCAACAGGCTGCATGCATCCGATGCAATTGTGGCCACCCACGAACTTTGGGAAGTGTTTGATAAGTGCGAAGATTTAAAGAACAAACCAAAAATGTTCGTCTTTCAGGTGGGACACCACAAACTAGAATTTTGTAAATCTACTTTTATTTCTTTCTAGGCCTGCAAAGGCAAGAACTACTCTACTATTTCCAAACACACCAACAAAACTATACAACTAGTTCCTGATGCAACTTTCAATACGAATTATATTGGACCTGATATGCTGATAGTTTACTCTACTACAGAAGGTAAATTGTACTTTTATTTATTTTGGCATATTTACAAACTGATAGGATTTGTAAAATTTCGCAAAAATCGCTAGACCTTCAGATATAAATAAAACGTGATGCAGCCACTAAAGGTGTAAGAGTTACAAATCAAACTGATAGATATCAATATTTATGTCATTTCTACAGATGGTTTGGAATTTCCAGATCATTCGCGTGCAATATTCGTTACTAAGTTGCGTTGCACTATGCACCAACCACCATAGATAAGAATTTATTGTGCCGTGATAAATTTGGGAGCGTACTTAACTATTGCGATAAATTGGATTTTATTTTAATGAATCCGTTTTCCAGGAAACGTTTCGTTCAGAGACCCAAAAACGGGAACTTGGTTCATACAGGAGCTATGCAAGAACTTTTCTGCTTACGGACGAAGAGACGACGTCATTTCTTTGATCACTAGAACGACGAAGTGTTTATGCAGAAACTACTACCATAACGATCAAGACGCGATTAAAAAGCAAATGCCCGTTTTCGTGTCAACCTTGAAGAAGAAGTTTTATCTGAACAGGAACAAGGAGAGAAATGTTTTGATCAAGCTTATAGAAAATCAGGAAGCTATGCAAGAAAGCATCGATGAGTTAGAAAAGAAGGTGAATGAACTATTGCAAGATAAAGAAAAGCGGAATAAGTAACTGTAAAAGGCGAAAATGTGAATGCGGATATGAAATAAAAAATTATACATTTTTTTGGTTTGGTTTATTGTCCCTTCTTTAGTTTGACTGAAAGTAGAAAGTTTACAGAAATTTTTGTATTGGCGAGGCTAACGGGTTAGAAGAGGAAATGACTGTGATGTTCGGAAAAGTCCAAAAATAGTCCGACGCTTATCGGGAAGTGTTAACTTAAAATCGGTAATGCTTTTAGCTTTTATGGAAGGGATTATAATTTTCACCGTAACGGGAGAACTTGTTATCAATAATTAGCGACCATAAGATTAATAACAAAAGTTATGTACTTTAGATTTGATTCCCAGAAAATTTCATTGCCGTGATAGATTTATCTCATCGATTGTTATTAATAATCAAGATATCAGAACCCAATACAAAAGTGTTAACATAACTTTCTGAGTAATATGGTAAAGTCTTTAATGCAAAAAAGATATACAGTCACGAGCAATAAATTTTGGTCGTCAATGTCATTTCAAAATTTCGTTAGATTGTCACAAAACAAAAAATATTCCCTGCCTGATTATGCCCAACAAAGTGTCATCTCATATTTCTTTTCTATTATTATTATGCCAAATGAACCAAATGACCCAGTGATCAAAATAATCCCTGTAAAATATTCAACGGGATAAGAGAAAAAATAATGTTTTCTTAATGATTCTTTGTTTTCTAATTCTTATTTCTTATTTGCATAACCTCTAATTATCTAAAGATTAAAAATATGTCTGACAAGATTTAGCACGTGACTTCCTGTATACCTACCTCAAATTTGACATATTTCAAAAAATCCAAAAATAGGGTTTTTGTTAACACGTCGAAAAAAGTTGGTACCTTATTTAATACGATATTTAAAAAATTAGTCCAAAATAATTTTTAGAATCAAAATTATTGCGAATTTACTCTTAAGATGTGTTAAGATTTGCTCTCTCGTCAATTTTTTGGTGGGTCAAGCTGACACTCAATCATTATTCATTAGAATTCATTACAACCACCTTTTTCAGTACGTTCATTAAAAACTCAATATTGTTTTTAAATGTCAAATTTAAGGTATACCGGAAGTCACGTGATAAATGCTTTTATGTGGAACTGAATATCTAAAGGATTAAATGTTTTAAAAGAGGGTATTTTATTTTTAATAACTTGATATTTACAAGGTAAAATTGATCATGATGAAACAAAATCGGTAATTTAAAACAAGGTTATCTTCATTCAAATGATAACAACAATAAATACCAATGAATAATCTGTTAAGATAGTGGGTATATTTTTACCTCAAATTATCGTAAGTAAGATTGAAATGACAAATTAATCTATTATTTTATTTACATGTTATTAAAAATTCTTATATCCTAGATCCTCCAAATTGGCTTTCTCTTAACAGCACCCGAATCGGTTTCAGAGTGGGACGCAGTTCTTATTCTGGTTCCCCCCACAGTTGGAGCGTTGGTGGTACTTAGTCGACGTGAGCGAGTACCAGACACCCTTGGAGATTGGGGCGGTTCCATTATAGGGGTCTCTTTTTTCTTAACAATCTTGGGTTTATCTCCACTCTTCTTTTTAAAACTAAAATTCAGAAAGTTCTTCTTCTTTTGTTGAAGCTCCTGAATTTTGTCGATACCCAATTTAATGCTCGTCAATCTTTCTTCGAGCTTGTCATGATTTTCTATTATCGACAAGTAGTGCTGCCTTTCGTTGTTCGGAATTAGATAAAATTTTCTGGTTAAGGTGGATATGACCAGAGGTACAGACATTTTACAATCGTAAAAACAACTGACCAAGTCTATGATGTCGTACTTTTTGCTGTACTCATTAATATTGTTACAGAGTTGTTTTATAAAATAACTGTTGGGTACGGGCGACATCTCTGTAACAATTATTACTTAGACTTACCTACGATCTAATAAAGAACCTCACCGTCAGCTTTGTGGTAAATGATCAACATGTCTGCCTCGGCCGGAAAATCGTACACCTTTTCAAAGATCAGCCTGCGATGAACCATTGCGTCCACTTGATCACCACCTTTCGGCCGTTGTGATGTCTAACAGTTAAAAATAGTGTGGATAGTACATAATTTTTTTATTCTGAAAAACTTACGGAAAAAATGTAAATCTTCGGTTTGCCTTTCAACTCGGGGCAGTTATTGGC
The DNA here is from genome assembly GCF_963966145.1 of Tenebrio molitor. Classification (NCBI taxonomy): domain Eukaryota; kingdom Metazoa; phylum Arthropoda; class Insecta; order Coleoptera; family Tenebrionidae; genus Tenebrio; species Tenebrio molitor. The sequence continues at coordinate 7,178,962 of NC_091046.1, forward strand.
TGAAAATGTATTCCAAATAAATTGAATTTCCACATTTCCATCGTCGGAATCATCTTCATTCGTCATAAAAATGGTCCCGTCCTTGTCGAAAAATCCGATAAAAAACAGTATCAAGGCACTCTTGTTGACTGCCTCTTCTCGTACTGAAGATAAACAAAAGAAATACTTATTATCAAATCGGAGACAAAATCACTTCCGCGTCAGCGACACTCACTCGACTCTAAATCTTTGAAAAATCCCTCTCTTTTGTCTAGATAATGAAGATTCTTTTCGGCACTTATTGTATTATTTATTGCCGCGACAGTGTTCATCAAATCTTCGGCAGGTTTGCTATCGTCAACAGTTCTGAATATATGTATCAGTACACTGTCGCTTGTAGAATGTTCATATTCGTCAGGGATCAGTTCTGGGGACGGTTTAATATCGATTTGTTCCTCATCGTAGAAAGACTTTCTCCACATGGGGGACTCCGAATATGTACCTGATGCGTCGGTAGTCATCTCAAACGCACAGATCAAACACCAAATTTGACGAGCTTTTTTATTTTATAAATTCGACACCGTGACGATTTGGAAACTGTTACGATAAGACTGCATCACCGATATTTCAATCAATTTGAGCAGAGATAAAATAAATAAAAAATTACGCGCCTATGATCAAGGACACAATAAAAATAACTTTAATAAGTCTATGTAGTTTCGTACAATACAAATACTCGATCACAGGACCTTGGAGTTTGTATATCTCTCCTTGAGGCCCAATTTACCACTTAAGAAGATTTTCATTTTCTTTTTTTACGTTACACCTGTAGACATCAATTGTCGAAAAAATTGTTAATTAACTTCACTCTCTAATAGAGATTATCTCATCGATTGTTATTAATAATCAAGATATCAGAACCCAATGCAAAAGTGCTAACATAACTTTCTGAGTAATATGGTAATAGCTATTTACGTTACAAGACCGGTAGTAACGTTTTTATGGACGAGCTAGTGAATTACAGGTCGAGCCCGATAGGGCGAGACTTGTAAACTAGCGAGGCCATAATGCGTCTACCGGTCGTGTGACGTACAAGATTTTTTAGTATACTGAGACAATTATTTAAAAGAAAATAAATTTAAATAAAAAAATTTGGCTTTGAAAAAGATTGCTATGCCTTGTTACTATGATAACAAACGATTCATCAAAATTCAGTCTGTCAAAGTTTTTCATGTGATTTCTTTCATTTGCGCTAACTTCCTTTAACAAAATAAATTCTCACAACCGAACCGAAGCAGAAGTCAAGTTTTCTTCCCAGACCACCTTTTGGAGAAGGTAGATAGTGCGCGATCAAACTTATTGCTCCAAAAATCATCGGGAAGATATTTCACAGAGTACAAGTTGTTCTACAATTGGAGAATACGAAATACAGTTGTTTGGATTGACAAAGGGTAATGCTTGCCTTTAGAAAACCATTTCAATGACATAAGTAATTGTACATTTAATTTTTAAATAAATAAAATCCAATAAATCTGACAAATTATTTGACATTTGCTACCGGCCGCCGTAGAAAGTAAAACGGACTAGACCATAAACATGTGTAAATCTGACAAATTATTTGACATTTGCTACCGGCCGCGGTGGAAAGTAAAACGGACTAGACCATAAACATGTGTCTACCGGACTCGTCGTCAAGCAGGTAGACACCTACTACCAGCACAGTATACTAAAAAGTCTTTAATGCAAAAAAGATATACAGTCACGAGCAATAAATTTTGGTCGTCAATGTCATTTCAAAATTTCGTTAGATTGTCACAAAACAATAGTAATTTACGTTATAAGTCCGGTAGGTTACTTGTACTATGGCGGACAATAAATTTAGGCCGGCACATTTCTGACATTTCAAAAAAGTCAATGCAAGCGACCATTTATTGTCATTATGACTGATGTGTCAGTTTGTCAAACTAAAGGTTTTCAAGCTGTTTGGCGTTTCCTTCGCCTTTTTCGTAACTTACGGATCATGACGCACTAGCACAACTGATTTGTAGTAGCACTTCTCTCTGGTGCACGCCTCTTTTCCCAACTTTAATTTTGATTATCGCTTTCACGATGACAAGAATGACAAAAATCGAAAATGGGGTTAGTTGAACATAATGCCAGCTTCACATTTTGATGTCAACTCAATGACAGGCCGGCCTAAATTTATTGTCCGCCATAGTAACAGTACGAGTTAGACATTATGGACGAGGCGACGTTAGGAGCCGAGTCAAGAATGTCTAAACGAGTACACAGTTACAAGTACTACCGGATGTATATCGTAACGTATTTTATTTCATACTGCAAGTCTCTTGTGCATCATTATTTTATTTCAAAAATTAAAAAACCACATTATATTGTGAAAATAGCATCACCTTTTTTCCTGTGGCAACGGCCGTTGCTATTGTTTTTTTAGATCGAATATTTTTTGACTTTTTCACTTTTCAATGTCAGATTTGATGTATAAAAGGAAAACAGTCCGGTAGGTGTTGCTAAGTGACACTTTCCGGCTCTGATACTGTTATAACTCACCTACCGGACTCAAATTGATGATGCAATCGAGCATCTACAGTATGAAATAAAAAATATTCCCTGCCTGATTATGCACAAAAAAGTGTCATCTCATATTTCTTTTCTATTATGCCAAATGAACCAAATGACCCAGTGATCAAAATAATCCCTGTAAAATATTCAACGGGATAAGAGAAAAAATAATGTTTTCTTAATAATTCTTTGTTTTCTAATTCTTATTTGCATAACCTCTAATTGTATAAAGATAAAAATGTGTCTGACAAGAGTTAGCACGTGACTTCCTGTATGTATACCTACCTCAAATTTGACATATTTCAAAAATCCAAAAATTTAATACGATATTTAAAAAATTAGTCCAAAATAATTTTTAGAATCAAAATTATTGCGAATTTGCTCTTAAGATGTGTTAAGATTTGCTTTCTCGTACATTTTTTGCTGGGTCAAGTTGACACTCAATCATTATTCATTAGAATTCATTACAACCACCTTTTTCAGTACGTTCATTAAAAACTCAATATTGTTTTTAAATGTCAAATTTAAGATATACCGGAAGTCACGTGATAAATATTTGCTTTTATGTGGAACTGGGTAACTAAAGAATCAAATGTTTTAAAAGAGGGTATTTTATTTTTAATAACTTGATATACCTAATATTTACAAACTGAAATTGATCATGATGAAACAAAATCGGTAATTTAAAACAAGGTTATCTTCATTCAAATGATAACAATAATAAATACCAATGAATAATCTGTTGAGATAGTAGGTATATTCTTACCTCGAATTATCGTAAGTAAAATTGAAATGACAAATTAATCTACTATTTTATCTACATATTATTAAAAATTCTTATGTCCTAGATCCTCCAAATTGGCTTTCTCTTAACAGCACCCGAATCGGTTTCAGAGTGGGACGCAGTTCTTATTCTGGTTCCCCCCACAGTTGGAGCGTTGGTGGTACTTAGTCGACGTGAGGGAGTACCAGCCACCCTTGGAGATTGGGGCGGTTCCATTATAGGGGTCTCTTTTTTCTTAACAATCTTGGGTTTATCCTCACTCTTCTTTTTAAAACTGAAATTCAGAAACTTCTTCTTCTTTTGTTGAAGCTCCTGAATTTTGTCGATACCCAATTTAATGCTCGTCAATCTTTCTTCGAGCTTGTCATGATTTTCTATTATCGACAAGTAGTGCTGCCTTTCGTTGTTAGGAGTTAGATAAAATTTTCTGGTTAAGGTGGATATGACCAGAGGTACAGACATTTTACAATCGTAAAAACAACTGACCAAGTCTATGATGTCGTACTTTTTGCTGTACTCATTAATATTGTTACAAAGTTGTTTTATAAAATACCTGTTGGGTACGGGCGACATCTCTGTAACCATTATTACTTAGACTTACGTACGATCTAATAAAGAACCTCACCGTCAACTTTGTGGTAGATGATCAACATGTCTGCCTCGGCCGGAAAATCGTACACCTTTTCAAAGGTCAGTCTGCGATGACCCATTGCGTCCAGTTGAGTACCACCTTTCGGCCGTTGTGATGTCTAACAGTTAAAAATAGTGTGGATAGTAATTTTTTTATTGTGAAAAACTTACGGAAAAAATGTAAATCTTCGGTTTGCCTTTCAACTCGGGGCAGTTATTGGCTGAAAATTTATTCCAAATACATTTAATTTCCACATGTCCATTGTTGGAATCGTCTTCGTTCGTCATGAAAATGGTCCCGTCCTTCTCGAAAAATCCGATAAAAAACAGTATCAAGGCACTCTTGTTGACTGCCTCATTTCGTACTAAAGACAAACAAAAGAAATATTACCAAATCGAAGACAAAAATCACTTCCGCATCAGCGACACTCACTCGACTCTAAATCTTTGAAAAATTCCTCTTTTTTGTCTAGATAATGAAGATTCTTTGTGGCACTTATTGTATTATTTATTGCCGCGACAGTCTTCATCAAATCTTCGGCAGGTTTACTATCGTCATCAGTTCTGAATATATGTATCAGTACACTGTCGCTTGTAGAATGTTCATATTCGTCAGGGATCAGTTCTGGGGACGGTTTAATATCGATTTGTTCTTCATCGTAGAAAGACTTTCTCCGTATGGTGGACTGCGAATATGTACCTGATGCGTCGGTAGTCATCTCAAACGCACAGATCAAACACTAAATTCGACGAGCTTTTTTATTTTATAAATTTGACACCGTGACGATTTGGAAACTGTTACGATAAGCCTGCATCACCGATATTTCAATCAATTTGAGCAGAGATAAGATAAATAAAAAATTACGCGCCTATGATAAAGGACACAATAAAAATAATTTCAATAAGTCTATGTATGTAGTTTCGTACAATACAAATACTCGATCACAGGACCTTGGAGTTTGTAAGTCTCTCCTTGAGGCCCAATTTACCACTTAAGAAGATTTTCATTTTCTTATTTTACGTTACACCCTGTAGACATCAATTGTTAAAAATTTTTTAATTAACTTCACTCTCTAATTTGAGATTTAGATTAGGTGGAAATTTTTCAAAAAATAAAAATTGGGCCAAATGACAAACGAGTTTCGTACTGATAAGATAAACGCATCAGAAAAAATACAAAACATGATCAATAGATGAGCCTTATTGAAACAAATCGGTGCTCCTTTAGGGCCCCATTTATTTAACATACAGTCATACAGATTGTTATTGGGAACTTTTCGAGCCTCACACAAAAATTTAAATTGTCAAAGTAAGAAATTGAATTTAAACTTGCGAATTTTAATTTTTAGGAAATATCATCTTGCTTTGATTTCTTTGATTCTCTTAATTAATGAGGGAAAGCAACTAATTATGCAAATAAGTTAAATAAATAATTTTTGGATAAAAATAATTTATTTGGAGCTAATATTTGCTCTTTCCTTCTCTCTCTCTAAAAACCATACCTTTCTTTTTTTATTGGTAAGATTCCAAACTCTAACCTTCTCGCCCGTCATAACCTAAAAATTAAAGTCACATAATTTTTGAAATAAAATAAGCAAAATTGCAAATTATGGATTCACTGCCAGGCGGATTGTCGGGAGCCCAAAAAGATGAATTAATGGATCAAGTCAAACAGCAAATTGCAGTTGCAAATGCACAAGAATTATTAACAGTGAGTCGCTTCTTTGACCACCGTCTCGTTTTTTACGATTTGTAAATTCTTTTGCAGAAAATGACAGAAAAGTGTTTTAAGAAATGTATAAATAAGCCAGGAACGTCTTTAGATAGCTCTGAACAGGTAAATTCGTTTCAAAAATGCTTTCTAATTTTAACTTGAGTTTTTTTATTGCAGAAATGTGTTGCGATGTGCATGGACAGGTACATGGACTCGTGGAACTTGGTGTCAAAGGCCTACAGTTTAAGACTTCAAAGGGAAAGACATAACATGTAGGAAATATTCCAATTTTGTAGAATTGAGACAGTTGTAGGTTTGTCATATGGTGGTGTTTAGTTCATTCAAAGATCTGTATATAAGTATGAACTGCAATGATTTTATTATATTGTAGCCACTAAGACTTGTTAATAAAAACCAAATCTTCATGCAAACCAAAACTTTCTAAAAAAAACTCAAACAATTACGTAACATCAAAAGGTAAACAATAGTGAAAAAATGATTTATGATTTATTTTAATCACAATCTTAAGGCACATACTTTAAAATTAAGTACAATAAAAAAAACTAATCTACCAAAATAGGAAATCAAAACTAGTTATTAGTGAGAATGAGAAGCAAATCTTGCACAACTTTAACCAGTCATGCAAAATTTAAGTACAAGTGAGCATGACACATCTTATTAGATGTGCTAAGTACATTTTGACGGTCAATTTCAGATATTATTGACTTGAGAATTTGTGTGGTTGGAGTTTGTTCCAGTTTCACCCTCCATACTCAAACTGGTTTCAATATTATCTGTCGTGTTACTGTCATTTATTAATTTATTGTCCGAATTAGAATTTCTACTGTTTTGCTGTTGATTTACTATTGATAATTGTTTACTTTTTGAAATAACACTATTAAGATTCGATGCATATTCTGAACACTGTTGCAATTCTTCAAGCAACGGTTTGGGACAATCTACATGACTCAAAGAGAAATCCATCTCACTTCCTGACATAAAATCTTCTTCATAGTCATCTTTAATGTCAAAGTCAAAATCTTTGTTTCCTCTTTCTTTGAAATCCTTACTGTATAATGATGGTAAAATATCACTTCCTCGAGATTTGTTCAACTGGAGGGGTGGCAGTTCTAATTTGGACTTTAATTTGTCACTCTTCATTGAGGATTTGGACTTGTCTTCAAGCTTAGATTTAGATTCTGGACTAGTTTCTGCATCTGTGGAAGCTGCACTCTCTTCTTCATTGGTGGTAAATTTCTGGTTCAAATCTTTGCTGCTCTCAACACCATTTACAGTTTCCTCCTCGATAGAACTTGTACCATTAAAAGTATCATCATTTTCTTCATCTCTCTTCACATATGTAGAATTTAATGCTTCTTTTGTTACTTCTTTACTTTCATAATTTCCCTTAACACAACTGGATGGACTGGCTAATTTTTTAACATTTAAAGGTTGGACCTGTTCCTCATTCACATTGTGACCATTTCTATTACTGACAGAATTTTCCTCAGCTTCTGACAGATCACTATGTCCATTAACTCCATCTTCAGCTGTGGAAACTGAACTTGAACCATTAGTCTCCTTGACTTCACCACCATTAATGTTTGTTAGATTTATTTTTAAAGTTTTTGATTTCATTTGAGCAATTTTAACTAAGTGTAACAAAACTGGACTGGAGTAATTGTCTTCTGTAGACTTTAGGCCCAAGTCCTCGATGATTTTCTGACGACCTTCATACTTGTAGAAGCTGCCCATGTAAGATTCAGGTTCATAAACAGAAACAGTAAAGTCAAGGTCAAAATATTCAAGAAACTCTCTGACTAAACAAAACATCAGTTGACCTTCTGGCACTTCCAAGTATGACTTGATCTTTTTATTCAAGAGGGGTTGTTGTTTACTGATCTGGAAAATAGTCACATTCAACACAATATTAATTTCAACTGTATAAATGTGGGACCTACCTTTGAATCCTCATCTAAGGCAAGAAAAAGGTTGGCTCGAAGTTGTGCCTGTAAAAATAATTTGTTACATGAAATTCCTGTCTGGTTTATCTGAATGTGGTACCCTTATTTTGGGAAGACAACCATTCAATTCTAGTGTTTGAGCAACTAAATCCCTCAATTCTACTTCTTCTTCAACAGACATTTTCGCACTTGTTCGTCTTACAGGAACGTCGTTGAATCAACAACACACATTTATAGAGAAATAATACAGTTTTTGAGCTTGTTTTGATCAGATGTACAATGCAGCACTTCAGATTTGATCATCAAAGGGTCACAGCACAGGTAACGATGAGCAAAAACGTTTACTTTCATTTAGAGGCACAACAAACTTATAATTAACAAAAACAAAAACCAATTCAAATTTAAGTATTGCGTTTCAACCGTCCTTCGACCCTCATCTTAAAAACAATTATGTCACCTGTCACCTGGACAGCCATCCCTACTCCAACCAGTGACCGTCAAACAAAACATTTGTGGATCAGATTAAAACAAAATGTATGAAATATGGTGCTTTGTTTCAAAATTTACGTTAACAAAATTGAGTAATACAATAAATTCTATTACGACTATATAAATAATATACGTTTCATATAAACTTTGTATCAAAAAATATATAAAAAAAAAATCACAAAGTACAAAAAATGCACTCTTATTTCAGTATCAGTTCAGAGTTCTTCAAAAGTACATTCGCCAAAAAACTGAATTATATTGCCTCAGCCTCAGCTTACATAAAGTGCTATAAAAAGTAATTGCCTAAATTTACGTGTGCGACACACGCGACGCATGTGATGATATCGAGCTTCGACTGTGTCTCGAAGGTTGCCGTTTAATACTCTTCAAGACCGAGAAAATCGTATTGGGGTCCACTCCCATGTTGAGAAATTCCACCAAAATCCTGCCAACATTTTTGGATGCACTGACTGTTTTGACACAATGTCGTTGATCAATATTTATTTTTATAAATTTACCTAAAAACCTTAGCGTCCATGTGGATCCCGGCCAACTCCCCGAGCTGGTGAAGTTCGTCTTGATGTGGCTGCAACTTCCCCGATATTTTCGGTACGTTTACAGAACTTTCGGAGACCTTAGTGTGCATTTTAAATTTTGACTGACAACTTCCAACCGATCGCTTGACTTGTAAAAAATCTTGTCTTGAATTCATCAAATAAAAATGTTTAGTTTTTTACTTGACTCACACCTTCGAACACCCTCGTCAAACGAAAACAAATTAATATTTTCGTTATGGTCTCAAACTCAAAACAAAGAGCATCAACCGCCGAGCCTGTCATAACAAAATGGCGGCAAATTTTGATTTTGAATTTGAACAACATTCATTGAAACGACAAGGAACAAAAAGAGTGAATTAACGATCCGAGATTTTAAATGAATGGACGTGAAAATATCGTGTTGAACTGGTGATTGTGATTTATGAATAAATGTTTGATCGATGTGATTTTACGTTTGTCGATCACGTCCTGTTGTTAAGCAGTTGCGCAAATGTCAAATCGCCGACATATTCTCGACCTTCGTATTTTTGTCGCTGTCGCATGTGTGTCCAAGTGATAATCAAATTAACAATTTTCGGCAAAAACAGTCTAAAATTTCCCGTGTCAGTGTTCAGAAAATGTCAGCTTTGAATGATAATGACATTTATTCTCAAAATTACAATAGTACTAGTGGCGCCCTAGGTACAGCACGGTTCAAGACTCGTAACCTCAAAATCATCGATTACATAAAATCCTTTCAGGTGCTTACAAACAATTTTCCTCACCGTACCTCAACTTCGACCCCAGCTACCTACCGCAGACCCAACCCGAATTCATATTCCTCGATGGAGCCAGCAAACAGCGAGGCAGATTTGAATTGGCGTTTGGGCAAATCGGAGGATCATGCATGATTGGAGCGTCTGTCGGTGGCGCGTCGGGTTTCTACAACGGCTTAAAGGCGACCACTTTGGCGGGACAAACTGGCAAATTGAGGAGGACACAGTAAGAATCAGCATGACCTCGATGTAGCTTGCTCACATGATTAACTCTTAGGTTGTTAAATCACATTATGAAACAAGGTAGTGCCACGGCAAACACTTGTGGCTCAATAGCTGTTATTTATTCAGCGTTTGGTGTTATTCTGTCATGGATCAGAGGAGCTGATGATGACCTGAATACGATAGTGGCAGCCACAGCTACTGGTTGTCTGTACAAATCTACAGGTAATTGATTTTTTTTCTGCATCAAGTTTGTTACCAATGTTTTGTGTTTTAGCTGGTTTAAAGAAATGTGGGTTGGGTGGGGCAGTAGGATTAGGCGCATCTCTGTTGTACTCCCTTTGGAACTCGAGAGACAAACTAGCACATCTACGACAATTGAATCCGGCGTAAGATCTGTTATGCTGTTTTAGACTTGAACTTTAACATAGTTTTTAGGTTAACATAAGTACTGATTTGGCTATCAATATCTGCCCTAACTAAATTAATTTATCGGTTACTATTTAAATCTAGTACAACTTATGTACATTGTACATTGCTTGTGTTACCAATAGATTGTCATTATTTAGATTGGACAAGCCAATTTTTGGTAGGATATAGAAAGTTAAAAACACATTTTTTTTACGTTATTTTTTATACTTTCTATTAACTTATCTTTTCTGTATATAATTTGTGCTGTGATCTACATTGTTAAATATAATAAACAAATTCGAACTATTGCTGTGTGACTCGTTATTGGTACATTGAGCCACACTTTTCAATGGTATTGATTATTATTTTTTCTTTCTACAGGCAATGATAATGGCTCCCTGAAAAACCAAGTTTAAATGGAGGCTGTAGATAAGTGTAAATAGCTCCGTTAATTATGTACATATATATATTTCCAAATTTATTCTAGGATCTACTGTAAGGTATCTAATAAAATTGTTTAAATTTTATTGGGTTGGTAAATTGTGTAAATTTTAATCGATAACGTTCAGTTGTATATTATTTTACGCTTGTGGTAATGCAGTGTTATCTAAACTGTGCGACACAGATAAGAAACATTACCGTTAATCAATATCCGCAAGCGATCAGTCCAATAAGAGTAATAACTATGTAATAATATTGAAGTAAGCACTTGGCTGTAATGTTAGTTGCCTATACTCAGGTCACTTCATAAAGTAGGAGTGTCCATGCTTCTAAACAGATTTAATTAAATTTTACCAGAGATGAAGGAATGCTCATTTGTCCGGCAGCACACCTGTTCCTGATGAGTCCAAGAGCAGTAGAGATTACTCTCGACTTGGCAAAAGTCCATCAATAAATTGATAATCGAAAAGTTTTGTGAAGAATGTATTTGTACATCCCTGGATACCTGCATAGGTGTAGTGAATGAGGTGAGTAATTACAGTAGATAAAACAGGTGGGGTGTTTACAGTGCGTTGTTTTGTTTGTAAACAACAATTTACACTAATTTAGTGGTGAGTATCAATATTTAAGCTTAAATAAATTGTGGAGTTGTTTAACTTGGGCTATTATTTACGAGAAAGTTGTCTTTGCCCAAACACGCACACAAAGAACAACGCCTTTTGCTCCCAACTCGCTTATCCTCGGCTTTGCTTATCAAATTTCCGTTGAAAATTTATCTTGTAGTATTTGAGAATACACGGTACACGTGTGCTGGCATACGCCTGTACAGCGCAACAAAGAATAGTGCCCGTTTTTGACTTGCAACATTCAAAACTTGTCCACAAACAAACAATATTTAGATGTAACGATTTTTAGCCAAACGATATTGATTCGTCAAGAAGATACGCGATATTGTATCTGACATCAAAGTACAATTCTTTGCAAAAAATACCGCAGGTGTAGCTTCAACCTGAAAATATCTAAACTGGATGATACACATTCAAAAATGAGTTTCTTAGATTTCTAATTTTTATCTGATGTTCAACACTTACCTTCAGAATCACAGAAAACAGTTTCTATTGTGTTCACAGAGTTCTTGAGTATTATTTCTATTTTTGTCTATAATTAGATGATCTTGATGTGTACAGTGAGATCTGTAATATTATGTAAACTTTTCTTCGCGCGTCTTTGACTGAAGAATACAAGATATCTAGAAAGAATATTAACAAATTGTCAGTTCAACGAAATTCTTCAAAGCAAATTTACACAGAGTAAGATCTGTCTCCAGTGTCTAGTTTTTCGTCGTTCCAAAAGGAATGATTTGTGTTCAATCGTTAACATTTTTAAAGGAAAAATTAGTGGAATTGGATATTTTGGAATATTTGAGGGACTCTGTATAACATGCACGTTCAGGACATTTTGCCAATTATATTGGAATCATCAAGATAATTCTTTTTTAAATAAAAAATGTTACCTACGGGTTGTTTATAAAATGGCATTTTTTTTTTGTATATTCTCAAAAAAATACATATATGTTTTAGAAAAATCGGCAGAATGAGTCAAGCGGTGCAAGAGAAGCGACTCTTGATAACGTACAGCATATGCACGGTGCTAGGAGCAGTGGCCAGCATAACCACAGGAATCGCTTGGGGCCACTGGAAGCTGACTCTGGATCAGTGCGTCAACGGCAAAAATTGTAGTTGCATCTTGTACGGTCAATACACTCCTTCAAAATTCTTAGGTAACAAATCAGACCAGCGTTGTCGATCCCTCTAAAACAAATCTCAACGCAGGGGGTAACAATGGCGCTTGCATTTGGGTCACGTTCGGGCCACTTTTCTACGTCCTGTTCTGCATATCCATGGCCTGCTTTCACGGGTACCGAGTCCTCTTCAGCAGCCGCTCGGTCAAAACAAGAACCGTCATGAGCAAAAACGAGTAAGTTGCACCGTCAAAACATAAAAAACAATCAAGTGTGCTACGCTTGTCACAACTGTCACTTTTGACATACGTCAAGATTATGACCGTTTGGAATTTTAGAGCTGGGGAAACGGTGCAAATTCGTGCTGTCCAGGTGGACGACACGAGCCCCCTCCCGAAGGCTTTCTGGGTCACGTTGTCAGTACTTACCGCCATCTTCACCGTGTACGCCTTGATACACTTCGCCATCTTCGTGGGCGGCTTCTACCGCACTTGCGACCAGTACAAGAAACGGCTGGAAAAACAGCTCGCCGTCCAGGGAAGCGTACTTCCGGTCATCCACAGACGCTTGTCGTGCCAGAGCGTGTTCGACTTTATGGACTACATGGAGATCGACAGCGGGCGGGGATTTCGGGATGGTTTCATTTACACGGGGGCGGACCTGATCATTGGGATCGTCGCGGCGGGTTTTGCTTGGGTGCTGTTCGCTGGTGCCGCTTTCGTAAACGTGCAAACTGCACGGAAAACCGAATAGACTCCGGAACCGTCCACGTAGTTTGAGGTAGATTTTGTAAGATACGATTCACGATCGAACAAAGTACAAATTTTCTCCCTAGTAAAGTAAGGAACACCCGCCATTTAGACAACAAATTTATTTGTATGCATTTATAAAATATAAGTTACAAAAGTGCAATTGATATTTAAATACTAAATATATAAATAAATGGAATGTTTTATATACGAACATTGTATACACTTTTTATAAATAAATAATCTTTTAAACATCAATAACTGTTACTTGTTATACTACAAAACAACACCTACATGTCACAATAAAAGCGTTATAATTGACTCGCTATATGTAGGAAATTACTTCAAGTGTTTATTAAAACTTTGGCTTATTATCAACGGATTGCTAGTTTCTTCATAGATTTTTTGCAAATTTTGATTTCACAAAGGCACCTAAATATTTGACGCAATTTTGTATTTGTTCAGCCTTTAAATTATGTGGAAAAATTCATTACGCTATGTTACAACTAATGACTAAAATTTATTCAACGTAATTTCATCAAATATCATGGAAATCTACCGCAACGAAACTGAAAGAGTGCCTTAAGTAACGCAAATGATGTTTGCACAGTCTTCTGTTAATTTAATCGAAATAAACGTTTCTACATCATTCATGTTAAACTTGAAACTTTTCTCGAGGTGTTTTGTCACCAAGGAAATTATCTCTATGCCACTTCTAACTGCATTTTAACTAATTGCCCTGGAATAAAAGAATCACCTCATTTCAAAAAATGATCAATTCGTGAACCGTTATCCGTTCCCATGTTTCAGCAATAGAGACAATCAAAACCGATCACTTCATTCTTGCGTGTTCCACGTTGAACCGGTACCTTTAAATATTATTCGAAAAGTACAAGAAATTAATGAGCAGCGACAACAATATAAACAAATTTCCTTTTACGTGATTCTCGCCATCGTTTGCAATCGTGAAACATAAAATCATAAACAAGTGAAACATTAAAACCGTTTAAAATTTCGAAGGGTTGGTACTCGTGCTGCCACTTCAGCCTTGGAAAAAATAGCTGCCCGAATATATCACTAACGTCACAACACACGGGTCGAAGGTTCGCACGAAAGAAAATTCAGATGTTTTCGTAGAACAACTTCGTCCTCGAACCTCAAGAGAACGGATTGCTGATCCTTTTCCCGGCGAATCTCTTGTCCTCTTGTTCCGGACTGCGGAACACCTCGAACGGCATCACTCCACGCTCGACCTCCTCGCGGTCGTCCGACGAGAAGTCCTCGAAGCTCATGTTGCTGAACCCGCCTTGCATCTTCGGCTTGCACTTGTTCGTCTTGATTTTGCCGCCGACTTTCTTGTAGGAACTGGAGGGTCTGACGATCTTCGCGTTCTTCGGGAAACTCATGCTGGGACTCTCGTCCGAGACGCTCTCGTCGATCAGGTGGTACTTCGACTTGCCGTCCTTCTTCTTATCCTTCCGGTGTTTGTACACCAAGTCCGCAGACTCCGACTTCGACTTCCTATCGAGACTGTAAGTGTTGGTAACGTTCGAGTTCCCCGCGAATTCCAGCGGCGGCATGTCCGCGTCGGCCTGCGGGGGAGGAAAACTGAACATCTGAAACGAGTTGTCCTCGGGGAAGTACACCTGCGGCGCGGCCTCTTCCGGAATGCTGACGTTCTCGTAGATGATCTCTTTGGTATCGGCGCGCTCTCGGAAGGGCTCCACTTCGGTGAAGTTCGACTCGAATCTGGTCACGTTGAAGTATTCCTCTTTCGCGTCCGACGGTATCTCGATATTGATGAAGTTCGAGTTGACCGTGACGGTGCCGTAGGTCGAGGTGCTCTGAATCGGGTCGCTTCGGGCAAAGTCCGAGTCCAGGAACGGGTTCAGATTGGTCTTGACGAGGTTCGATTCGCCGCTCTCCGCCGGCTCCTCCGCGAACGCCGCCGACTCGAAGGGGTCGCTCTGCGGGAGCTCCGCGCTCTCCGGAGCCACCTCCGGTTTGGTCTCGGCGATGTGGTCCTCCTTCGCCGCGAAAAACTCGCTCTTCGCCTTGCTCCCGGGCTTGCTGAACGGAGCCAGCGCGAACACGTCGCTGTCGTCCTCGAAGCTGCTCGACGGCGGTATCCAGAGGTCGGTCTCTTTGTTGACGC
The DNA here is from genome assembly GCF_963966145.1 of Tenebrio molitor. Lineage (NCBI taxonomy): Eukaryota > Metazoa > Arthropoda > Insecta > Coleoptera > Tenebrionidae > Tenebrio > Tenebrio molitor. The sequence goes on from NC_091046.1 coordinate 7,194,133, forward strand.
GTTTCGCGGGCCACTGCGCGTTGAACTTGACCTCGCAGTCCGAGTCCAACTCGTCGTCCAACAGGAGGGGCTTGTCGCCGTACTTGTGGCCCACGAAGACGTCGTCATCCTGCACCACGCTCTTCTTCGCCTCCTCTTTGATCTTGGCCCGGATCATGCGGCTCGTGCTGTCGTCCTCGTGGGTCGCCATACTTTCGCATTCCGCGTGGTAGGCGGACGAACCACAGGTCTTGATGCTTTCGCTCACTGTTTCGCTGATCGCGTCCCCTTTCGCGTGGACGTTGTCGTTATCCTCGTCCACTCTCAAATCGCTGGCAGATCCGATCGAGTCGTCCGACTCGATGTCCACCGAGTCCGTCTTATCCTGCCGATAACGCACCCTTCGCCCCGACCTCTCCCCCGAATTCCGTTCCGTTCGAAACTTGATCGGCAACTCCACCGTCTTGTACACCGAGTGCAGCTTCTCCGGTATGTTGATCTTCCGCTTCTTTTTCGTCTTATCCACCACTTTGTCGTTGTTCTCGTCGGAGCTGCTCCCCGAACTGATGTAATTGCTCTGGGTCAACTTCTCATACTTGGATCTGTCCTCCAGCGGTGCCTTCACGTACGGAGGTGACGTCACTTCCGGTTCCGGTTCCGAAGAGGCGATCAAGGGTGCTTCGCCTTCCGACGAGTTGACGCTGGGCTGGTGTTGAGGCGAGTAGGTGAAAGCCAACTGGTCCTCTTGCAAGTCCTCTTTGATTTTCTGCTTATAAACTGGGAGAACTGGAAAAAAACGATCAGATTGTGACACAAAACTTGATCATCGCTCTAGGACTTCCGACGACGCGCTATTTACAGCAGACTACTGAGTTAGGGTGGATGACCAGTTCGGGGTTGTACACTTCGCCGAGACGAATCGCACCAGTAAAAAGGCTGTTGCGCATGAACAGATAGTGGGTTCGGAATTTCTGCTGCTTAAATAGCGTTCGAATTGATCTAGAGTCAGGAATGTTTGTTAAGATTAGAAGCTACATCCCACCACCATTCTGGAACAGCCATTTTTAGAGATAGCGTGCAGGTAAAAACTTTTCGGCGCCGCAAAAATTTTTACCTGTTGTGTGTAAGATGAAGGGAAATAAAATAGAGAAGAAAATAACATAAAGCAACTTTATTGCTGCATAAAATACAATAGCTGTACAAGAATTGTTATGTAAGTTGTTCTAGTTAGTAAAGACAATCACAATAACAAATGTCCAGTATATTATTCATAAGTAGTTATTTACATACACGATAAAATTTATATATATGCATTATTGTAGATCAACGACAAAATGGTGAACAGAAAAAGAGGAACGGTCATCGATAAAAGAGAACTAAGTCTACGTTAAAAATAATATCAGAAACAGGAATAGACACCATATTTCTAAAAATGCTGTTCCAAAATTACGACTGAAAATGTCGAACAAACTAAAATACAAGGACGACTCTTCTATAAAAAAAAAAAATAATTATCACTAAAAATGATATCGTACAAATCCGCTACCTCTCGTAAAACTTTGTCCTTGAATTTAAAATACAGAATAAAAGAACAAAACAAATCAGCACTAAAATTTAATTTCACACAACATCTATAAATAGTTTCAACACTATTTTTGCTCATTTACTTAGTTTTGTCAAACCGTGGGCATTTAAACTGTGATTTATAGATATGTACTTATGTTAATAGTGTAGCGAAGGGAAGGCGATAGTTATTTAGCCGCGTCAGTACAAAAGAAACAAGCGAATAGCTTAACAAAAATCCAGTCTACATTAAAATTGAATAGTGAACATTATTATTTATCTTATGTTCTTATTTAACTTATGTTGCGAACACTAACTGCTAAACAATTCCCGTAAAACGCCGACATTCTTCCTTCATATTTGCTAATATTCTTACAATACTTTCACACAACTAAAATTAAATATTATACGGTGCGATTCAAAAAATTCTGACCGAGAGCGACAGCAAGAAACGAAAGCGTCGAAAACGCGTGGCGCAGGTTTAGTCACAAAATCGTTGTCCGACCCATCACAAAAATTCATCACGACAAATAGCAATCAATAAAATTCGATTCTGTCACCCCGGACAAAAGATATTTATGATCGAGTCTCATTCTCCTACTCCTATTCGATACTTTATGGCAACTGTCGTAACGGTGACGTTTGGGGTTGGGTGATTCAAGTCAAGCTACAAGTTTCGTTTTCGCAACCGCTCTTGGTCGGAAACTTTCGAAACACACGGTACGAAGTCGATTTGATTTCCTAAATTGTATTGTTCAATCTGACTGCGATAAATAAAATAATACCGTCAGAATTTGTATATTTAGGCTCTTATCACTGATGTGTCATGTAATTAGATCAAACAGCCAGCTGTGACGTCGCACAACGAGTAAAACTAAAATCGACACATTTTTTGACCGCGACTGACCGGAAAGTCTCAAAGCGACAATAAAAATAGTGTTGAAAAGCGAGTACATCCCGGGGCGGAGAGAACTGAACGGTTAGGAATTCGGACACATACCAAGGATGTCTTTTTGGTACAACTCTACTGATCTAATTCACACATGCAAAGCCGTGTATGATTTTATACATTTCAAGCGAACGTTAAACATAAAAGTATCTAAACCTACCCTTTATAAACTAAGCGAGCCACTGTAATCATTTTGATCATCACAATATAAATTTAATTATATTTTCAAACAATGACGTACAACGAAATTGCTAAACTGACTAGGAAATTGTCTTTTTTGAGTTTTTTTTTTTGGAATGATATAAAATTTAGCCATATATTTTTTTAAACTACTTAAGTACAGTACACTAACTATTGCACACGGACGACTTCAAATGCTCTATTTCAAATGAAGCGAAACGAAACTGAATTGGTCCACATAACACAACTAATAATAAGATTATGTCGTCATCAGGTCAGTGATTATCACATTTGGGATGTTTTACAAGTTGTGTTAAAAAAAGTGGAGGACTCGTAAGAGATTGCAGGTCAGTTTGAATTACTCTTACCATAAGCTGTAACAATTTTTTCAAAAAATATTTTTGTAGTGAAAATAATCTTCTGCAACCACACAAAAATCATCAAGCAAAAAGAAATGTAAACGGTCATGTTCAATGCTCACTTTTCGTCAAGCAAAAATGACCTGCAATAACTGTTTTCATGTAAGAAAATGATTAAATAGGTAGAATGACCTAATCGAAGTATTTTTAAATCTCACTATCTAAAGTAGGTAGACTAGGTATTACCTAACCCTAACCCTACGAACTGTGAAACCTTGACTAATGATTGAATTTTTTATTTAAACTTTGTTCAAAAACACTTACTACTTGGCCCATTCAACAGCAACGTTTACATATTATTCAGGCTAAATTTTCGTAAATCTCTATATTTAGGTTGGTTTGTTAGGACTGGTTACCTGAGAACTGAAGATGAGTCTTGCTGACTCGATCGCGAGACCTTACTGGAAGACTGAACGGAGCACAACCGAAAGGATCTTCAGACACCGACATGACCAAACTCTCTCTAGACTTGACGCCTTGAATACCTTGAAACGTGAAAACATGTTTACCGATTGGATCACGTCAAAACTACGACTCACTGCTCTGACTTCCCCTCCTGATCTTGTCGAACTCTTCGCCGAAGATGTGATCTTCGGTCATCTGGCTGAAGGGCGGTTCTTCGAACGGGTTCCAGTCTGCCACGTCGGCCGAAAGCGATCGACTGTCGGGGGCGATGGGGTGGTTCACGTCGGCCGTCGACGCGGACACGCCTGGGGGCACCATCGGCCCCCGTGCGACATCCGACTGCATCGGGGGCGAGTCGCTGGTCCGAGACTTCATCGACGATTCGTAAGGGGCCAAGAACTGAGACGTCTCGGAGGCGTACACTCTGGAAATGATGCGGATTTCATTTAAAAAAACTTCATGTTTTTGTCAAAAACTTCAATTGCAAAAAATGAGTTGAAAAAAAAAAGTTACCAATTTATCAACCTGTCGATCTGATCGTCTTGCCCACAACTTTATTTTTACGACAATAAATAACGCAAAAATGGGTCGTTGCGGCAATAAAAAAACAACGAATTGTCATGAGCAACATTAAGTAATATTATTTATTGTCGTTTATTTGCCGCAATTATAAAAGAACATAAAAAACGTATTACTGGTAAACTGTAATTCTACTTATAAAATTGCAACAGTAACAAACAACCTCCACCACTACACTGATGTCTACATCGGTTTTTAGAAGTTGATTTCGGTTCTCCCACTAGGAGTGGGTCCAATTATTCATCTATTTATGGTAGGAACCAGGAAGCACCATCGACCCGTTAAGGGTAGAAACAATAGAAAACACAAGTGGGGCATAAGAAAGAACCCGATTCGCAATCCTCCATTCATGTACGTTCGTCCCTCATTGTGTTCAAACCTGGGGGAATTGCGTAAATCACTCGTTTAACCGCAAGTTGACACCAAAAAAAAGAGGCAAATTTGCAGATGTCAAAACAGAAATTGTCGTTTTTTTTTCTATTTTTAATCCGTTTCAAGCAGAGAACGGAATGTTAGTGTGTCGCTCCAATATTTTAATTTGCTATTTAGCAAATGTCATTTTAGTCTCGCGTGGGATATTTTATCATTTCTGAGATTTTTTTTTCTGTTAAATTATAAAACTCTTTAATATCGGTCCTTTTTCTTCAGCTTTATCGATGTTTGGACGTCATGTACAATAACTGTTTTCGAAACAAATAAAATTACAATCGAGCTTGTTATTACAATCGATTAGGTACATACATCCGTGAAAAAAGCTTCCAAAAGAAAAAGGAATAAGTTTTCTTAGCTCTTTCATTGCGCAATCTGTCATCGGTTAATGCAAATGCAATGCAAGAAGTGTGCAAGTAGTCGGTTCCCAAAAAAAAATTAAGAGAATGGGAGTATCTTGAAAATGAACTATAGATTTTTTTTCGTTTTGTCTTTTATCATGACAGGCCAAAAAATTAGAAACCTACCGTTTTAATGTAAAATGGTTAATTTTGGAAATTTTCGAACAGGCTTTCAGACACATTTTTGAACTCTATTTTTTATGAAAAAGCTACATATTAAGAAAAAAAATTATAGTTTCAAATTTCTAGACCAGAATCTCCCTTTAAGCCCACGATTAAATAAATATCGTCTGTTTTTATTGCTAAAAAAAAGTTGCTAGTTAAAACTAGTTCCATCAAAATGTTTATGAAATTTTGTACGAGGCTGGTCTAAAAAGTAAATCCATCTCCTAAATATATAACTTCAGTTCAAGCGCAGATAAATTAGTAAACGAAACTTGGATAGAATAACAATTAGACTGAATCGAAGAAAACTAAAACTCTATTGTTTTTCTACATAACAATTTTCTCAATGCGCAATATATGTATGCATCGTTGCAACCCATTTTTCAGGTCCGTGCAAATAAAATTTTTCTTCTTGGTTCTTCCGCCACCGCCACATTGTAGACTTTACAGCGTCGTCCGACTTGTATCTGTTATCTCTAGGATACTCCTTCAATTTTTGGAAAAAGTGAAAATCAGAAGGGGTCAAGTTAGTTGTTTCTACCCATTATTTGTTCAGTCAATGTGAGTATTGGCGCATTGTCACGGTGGAGAAAATAATGCTGTGCGTCGTGTATATTTTTTAGCTTGTCTAAAGTTGAAGCATATCATGCGGAATTGACTGTCACTGACATCAAGAAAATCGGTGTGAACAATGCTTCACGAGCATCTCAGAAATTTATCTCGTTGAAAATTATGGACCTGTGGACTCATTACCCGTCAGAATTTCGTTGAGAAAATTGTCTCCTTCACTTTCGAAGCGATCAAGATATTGTATTCTGCTCATTTTAATTTCATTTCTTGTGAGCAATTTCTTGGCACCAAACGAGTGCAAAGTTCTCTATATTCAAGAACGTTTTTTGGCCTCCGTCTAGAAAAACTGATTTTTTCGGCCTCCGTCTAGAAACACTGATTTTTCATTCGTCTAAATCGTCTGGAAACTAGCATTTCCGTGCCTAGGCAAGAAAATCGACACAGGAATTTTTAATGAAAGATTTTAGGTTGGCAGCACAAAATGTCAGTGTCATGTGGGATTTTTGTACAATTTTTTAAGTGTAAAATATTGATGTCGGGCAAATTTGTATCCTTTATCGCAAGCTGTACATTGTGTATAGCAGTAGAGGCCGAGGGGGGTATCAAGCGATTTGTTAGGAATAACAGAAACGACGACGACGATTTTGAATATTTGAGAAATTGGTTGATTTTTGTGGTGACAGTCGTTTCTTGAATCCTTTATGTTGCCAATGGAAAAAAAATAAATTCCCTATTTGGTAATTTTTTAACAAAAATGAATATATTTTGCTTTAAATAAATTATCGGCCGAAAAAAATTTGTGTGTTACACGGCTAGAAAATGAACTGGAGTAACAATCTCAACAAAAAGTTGTGGAATTCTTATAATGTTATGAAACGTTTATTACGAGAAATCAATATTTGAAAAAAAAGTTTTTAATTTTTGGAAACGAATTGTAATGAGTTGCAAGTAAATTTTGTGTTTATTTTCTTGATATTTAGATTATTACTTACATGTGATTTTACAATCTTTTGACTAAGACTGTACGTGAAAGTAAACAGAAGCACACTAAATTTCAATTTTCATTGATTTCTGTTAAAGTTCTTAACGTAACTGTAGTAAAACGTGCGATATGAGTGTAATGTTGCATACCGACGTCAATTATATGCATTTTGTTCACTTTTATTGAAATTAAAACAGATACATAACTTCAAAAACCGTGTTTTTCCACATATAATTAACGATTACATGGAAAATCCTCGACCAACTTTTTTTGTAAATTTATTAGAAAATTCTACGATATCGATACTTTGTGTGAAAAATTTAAGAAAAATTGGCCTTTTTGAAATGTGTTTTTTATCAATTTTAATGCGCCCATTGCTCGATTTCTCATAAGAACACGTGTAAAATATCCCGAAACTTTAAAATTCCTCGATCAAATTTTTTTAAATTTGTCACAGTACTTTAGAATGGATGAAAGGACTATTGTACCAATTTTAAGCAATTTTCGCAATTTTTCAATGTTACTCCAGTTCATCCTTAAATAAATTGTCGGCCGAAAAATTTTTGTGTATTACACGGCTAGAAAATGTTTTGCAAGTGCTCGCATTTGTGGGCCTCGGCTGGTGCCTCTGCTCCACAAACCGTGCTTGCACCTGCAAAATGACATTTTCTAGCCTTGTGATACAACAAATAACTATTACGATATTTTTGTCTTTGAAATTCCCAGTAATACAACTTCATGCTGATTTAAGAGTCCGTTTTTCATTAACTTTCTGAAGATTTGTCAGTATTCGGATGTCAGATTTCTTACCACCAAAGATATTTAACTTTCCAATTTGAGCGCCTTTAGTTAAGTTAAAAATTCAATCACTGAAGCTTCTTGCAGCATTGAATAAACACTTGCTCATCTTTATTTTATTAGATGACAAAATGACAGATAACAAAATTTATACAGTACTTAACTGACAGATGTAAGGCTACTTGATATTTGTTTTTTAAACATCTTGATTAGTTCGAAGTTCGAAACATTTACGACAGGAGGCGTTATTTTAAAAAGCCTCGATTTTATCTCTGAAGCCTGGTTCCTACATAATCTTTCTTTATTTTTATTTAATTAAAAGAGCAAACAAACTATGTACTAGAAAACTACTTACTTATTAAACGCAGTAGTATCGCTCATGTTTCGCCTGTGCCCCTTCGGCACCGACAAAGTGGGCGTAGAAGGCGGCGTCAGAGTCGCTCCAACATAATTACTCGACTCCGTCAAGATCGGTTTGGTTTGATTATTGGTCTGATTCAAATTCCCGGACCCGAAGAGCGGATTCTCGGGAGAGACTGGAGACATCACACTTGCGGTAACAACATTCGTTCCTTGACTGGAGAAATTCTCTTGCTTATTTCCGTTGCCGTTATCGTTGGCGACGGCCGTCGGTGACTCGGCCGCGTTATCATCTCGGAACGGATCTGGATAAATGGAAGACTGAAATAGGGAATCTAATTGTTGCTTGTTGGGCGGTTCTTGGTTAGGTGGGAAAAACGGTTGGGCTACTTGATATTCCGGAGCGGGGGCCGGCGTCTGGAAATTAGAAGGGTACGTCACGTTTGTCTGGAAGTTGGGCTGGGATACCGGACTTTGGGACTTTTTGCTGGTGGTGGGACTGGGACTCAGGGTGAGGGGGATGTTGTTCAGGTTGAGGGGAGTCGTTGAGCTTCCTTTGGGGCGCTGGCGGGGCATCACGCTCGTTCCTTCGACTACCGGCACCGCGGGGGTCTTGTTGTATACTTTCACTTGAGCTTTCTTCAATTCGGATTCGAAGGGGGGCACCGGCAGATCTTCCAAATTGGGCGCTGGAGATTTCTGCAGTTCACAAAATACAAATTACATTTATTAAATGCATCGTTAAAAAACTAATTCGTTATGTAAACGTGTTTACATTTTCATTCTCCAAAGTCTTGTTTTCCTTCTAGAATACAAAAAGCATACACTTGCAAACCGCAAATAATTATGTATTAGGTTTAAACAAATTTAACAAAGTATTGACCATGAAATTATTTTCCCACACTTTTAATTAAACTCTAAACAATTTTGACATACCCAGTGATCCAAACATTGGCCCATTGGAATTTTAACTTTGTAATTTTGCAAAATACATAATTTTTGAATGATAGAATAATTACTTAAAACGCTACATTTTCCTTGAAAATTTTAAAACACTGAAATCAACGCGAATTCTCAAAAGCATTTTATTTTTACAACACAAATGACAACAATGTTTTGATGGTATTTAAAAAATATTTAGATGACGTAAACGCCGCCGTTTTTCAAAAGAGAATTAAACTGATAATCCCAAACAAAAACGAAGCGTTTAATAAACTGAATATCATGTTTGTTTTCCTTTTATAAAACAAGCAAAACATTTGTTGTTCAATTCTACATGAGCCTCGGTGTCAGCTTACCATTAGATTTTTTACGGGATTATCCTTTGAAAGTAGTTGAAATGCTACGCAACTGACTTGAAAAATATCTGGCCTCTTATCTGGATCTGGCTCTAACATGTAACCTAATAAATAAAACATTTATTTAAATCGTTATCACAGAAAAACGTTTGAAATGTGTTTCGAATGCACTTACGCACTAACTGATGTAGACCTTTTGAATATCTAGAGTTGTCAGGAATGCTAAAATTTCCGCTTTGAATGGCTAAAGTGCTCTCACCAAATGGTAACGTAAAAAAGCATAATCTATATAATAAACAGCCAAGTGCCTGCAATTGTTACACAGTAAGAGATGACTCAGTAAATAAAAAAATATTTTACCCAAATATCAGCTTTAGTTGTAATTGGTTTACCACAGTACATGTCCACCATCTCTGGCGACCTATAACTCAACGTCGTGTACCTTTTAATCTCCTCTTCCACACAAGCGACCCCTTTATCTGCCGGATTCAAGACTTTCGCGGTCGCCGATCCAAAATCACATATCACGTAGTTACCGTTTTCACCTACCAAAATATTTTCTACCTAAAACACACTCATCAAGTTAGTGTTTGTCTCAACAGTTGAGTTGTTTAACCTTTAAATCACGATGAATTATTGGAGTTTTGCAATGATGTAATCGTGACACGGCCTCACATGTATCACAGAAAATAGTTAGAACTTCTTGTTCAGTAAAATTCGCTTTGCCACGTTGCTTCATAAGACCGAAAACGTTTTCTTGACAATAAGGCATCAACAGCAGAACTTCATACACGCCCCCTCCCGTCGCCGTTAAACTAGAATCCACATACCCGATTATGTTTTTGTGACCGCTCAGACTACTCTGAAAGCAGAAATCGGCTGATGGAGGTTGGGGTGAGGGTGTAATCGGGGACTTACGGCGATTTGAATTTCACGTTTCGCAACGTTAAGGTCTTGTTCGTTATTGACGTACATCCGCTTAAGTGCGTACCGCGTCCCATTATTGCCTTTTACTAAATACACTATTGCAAAACCACCTAAAGCAACGGCAATATGTGAGACATGCAATCAGAGGGGGTCATACGCCCCCTGGAAATCACGTTACCTTCAGCCAGAATGTCTTCTACCGTCACAGTTTGGCGTCCCACTGTGAACACTTTGCCTACATAATTATTAACTTCCCTCGAAGTGTTATCTATCTTGGTTTCGATTTTAGAAAACAGTTTTTTCATTGTGATTGACACTTAATTGAAAATTATGACACATTGAGTTAACTTCTTAACTATTGTTTGCACCTCATCAACTTAAAGGTTTTTGACCGTTGCAACAATTTAATTTCAGTTAGTTACTGTACGAAATAAACTATTTTTATTAATTGATTAAAATAATTGTCCGCATAGTAGTGTTAGTGACGTTTAAGAAAATGACGTTAATTTGACAACTGACATGTCAATTGACAGCCGATAAGTTAGCTATTCTCCGAACCACATTGAAGATTGCTGCAATTTTTTCTACTTAAATCTTACAGCAACTCGAGCAAACATTTTATCTCCTGAAGAATTATTAACATTAATTACTCGCGTTCTCGACCCACCATTAAAAGTAATTCCGTTTGCTTCAATAAAATTTTAAATTCAGGAAAAGAAATAAAATCGATCACGTGACCGCATCCGCCATGATCGTCCAAACTCGGACATCCTCGTCCTTCTGTCTATTTTTGGCAAGTTTTGGCTAGTCAATAAAAAATGAAGTGTTTAATGTTGTGGAATTTTTTCGCACAAATCGCCCTTTGAAGATGAGTTTTCAGTTCAACAATCAAGCTCTAGGTGAGCGAGACGTTCTTCTTAAGTTTAGACAAATGTTTCATTTAATTTAAGGAAATGGAGCTATTATGCCTGCTGGAGGGCAGTCAGCGTTCGTCCCGTCAGATCCCAACGATTTCAGCTTATTTTCTGCCGGTCTAAACGATTCTCCTTTGGAATTCAACATGAACAAGAATAAAACAGCGATGCCAAGATCTGCAGATGACAAAGATGACTCTAGTTTAAGCCCGACAGATAAAAGAGACAGGCGTCGCGTCGAAAGAAGGGACCGTGACAGGAGGGACACTGAGAAGTCTCGAGATGATTCAGACTCAAACATGTCAAGTTCTCAAGATGTCATTCCTATTCAGAATGGTTCCAGTTTGGGGCCTAACATGTGGGGAGGCATGATGGGTAAGTGCTAATAAAATGTTTATGGTATTAGGAGCTATAAAAAATATGTTATCTTTAATATAAGGACAGCGATAAAATTAATTTAATGAGGACCAAAAAAAAACAACACTTTTATTCATATCCTTTTTATTTTTCCATTTAAGGTTGAAAGAAATTCCTAAAAAGAATATTATGTTTACAAAAAGGTGATAGATAAATATGTTGAAATACTGTAAAAAAAAAAGAAACTAAGTAAGCCATGGCTATCATGTTTCAGTTGGCACCCCTAGTTGTATTATTAAAATGTCTAATCCACGATTTAAAAAAGCGCTGTCAACCAAACTATGACAGACGGTATTTTTAACTTTAAGTTTATGTCTGTAAAAAAACGGCATTCTTTAAATATAAAAATTAATAATCCTTATCAAAGGCGGTGTATGTTAAATTTGATTTTTTTTACTACATAATCAGAAAACTCAAGTTAACCTTATTTATGTGATCCACGACCGTTTTGTATTATAACCGGCTTGTTCATTTCGTTAAAAATGCATTAAAATATTTGCGAGAAAGAGCCCATTTTCCGCCAATGAGGGCGCCACAAAACGGGCGCTTCACGCTTAAATAATAATTAATACGCAATATAACAAAGAACAATAACAACTTCCAACACTAAACACAAAAACAACGAACAATAAGGAAAAGATTCACGAATTAAATTTCAAAGCAGCAAAAAACAAAGGGCCGTATGATTTCCCTTTCATTAAGGTTAAAGAACGTCGTTAAATTGTTTTGTCTCTGTCTAACATAGTGTTTGGCATATACTCTCACTTTGTCTTCAATGTAGCTAATGAAAGGCTTAACGAACGAGAAATCATACGGCCCAATGAGTTTTTTTACTTCAAATTCAAAATGTCATTTGAACAAGAAAAATTCTTGGTGACAAAAACTTAAGATGAATAATATCCCCAAAAAGCGCCCGTACACTAGCGCTCTGTGGGGATCACTCAAACTACACTCTTGAACAGGCCGGTTCCTAAATTTTTCGATATTTCAAGGAATGGGCTATCCCATGGTCGGCATGAACATGATAATGGACCCCAACATGATATCGATGAACAACTACGGCATGATGCCCCCCATGATGGCGCCAGACCCCAACATGATGACCCCAGACCCCAACATGCTCATAAACCCAGTGAAAGAAATAATCCACTGCAAGTCCTGTACGCTGTTCCCGCCAAACCCCAACGCTCCCCCTCCCACGACCCGAGAGAGGCCCCCCGGCTGCCGGACGGTGTTCGTGGGGGGTCTACCGGAAAACATGACTGAGGAAATAATCGCGGAAGTATTCGAGAGGTGCGGGGAGATCACCACTTTAAGACTGAGCAAAAAGAATTTTTGCCACATTCGCTTCGTTTACGAAGCTTCAGTTGACGCTGCAATATTTTTATCAGGATATAGAATCCGAATCGGCTCAAATAGCGACACGCCAAATACCGGCCGATTACACGTAGATTACGCTCAGGTAATCCGATTAAATTGTTGTAGATTAGTAAATCACTGCAGATAATTTAAGGCCAGAGATGATCAGTACGAGTGGGAGTGCAGACAGCGGCAGTTGCAGCGTGAGCAACGCCACCGCGAAAGAATGGAAGAGGAGAGGTTGAGGCCGCCGTCGCCGCCACCCGTCGTACACTACACTGACCACGAGGCCATTGCCATTTCGGAAAAAATCAAGCAGGACGATACGTTCACCAAAGCCGTTTTGGTACAGTCCAGTTCAGTTTAAAATATCTCATGGTGCGAAAGGTATTTGCAGGTGGTCATAACGTGGCTAGAGAGGGGTGACTGCAACAAAAGAAATGCCAATAATTTCTACTCCATGATCCAGTCAACGAATTCCCACGTGAGAAGATTGCTCAACGAGAAGAGTCAGTACGAAGAAGAGCTGAAGAAAGCCAAAGAGATCATGAAAGGTCGGATGCAAGGGATCTTATTACAATGTAAGTACGATTTATTTTATCTTGTCAAATTCAGCAAGTTTTAGTAAGTATACGAGATAGATCAGGAATTTTGTGCGACACTTCGTTTCGAAGGTGTACATGCACATTAATAATTGGTGTATAGGAAATCTGATAAATATGTCTATCGCGAAATGAGGTTTCCTTTGTGTGTTTTAATAGTCTTTTATGCAGGATTGGATAACAATTTATTGCGAATTTAAATTAGGAAAGCAAGTTGAATACAAGAACGAATTAAATTATTTTAATTAATTTCATTACATAATGTGATAAGATAACAGCAGGGAAATTAAATCGTTTAGATTGTGCCGTACACAAAAAGTATCATGTTTAGAGGTAGTTTACACCACATCTTTGTAATGATTTTTTAAGATTCAAGATTAACCAACAGGCCATTTGCAAGAACTCCGAGTTGGGTAGTTGAAATAATGTTTGAGATAAAATGAAAACTAAGGGCCAGTTTACAGAAAGAGAATTAAATATTTAATTCGAATTAAATTTTAATGCGCGATTAACCCATGAATCCGAAACTTCGATTGGTTCAATCTGATCACGTGTTCAGTTAATCTCGCATTTGATTACGATTACCTTAATTTCGCTTTTGTAAACTGGCGCTAAGAGTGTTAATCGCGTATCGTGGGTAAGGAAGCGCGGAATAATTTAAGAATCGTTTATAAATCAAATCGTTCCTGGCATATTTTAAATTAATTTTCATTCATTCTGATACACTATGCTTGCACACATTTGTTAATTTCTTACAGAAAACTACCCAGTGTGCTACACCACCGTCTCCTGTTGCGTGACAACTATCATTTTTGTTGTTATTGATTGCAACAACGTCCATTTAAGCACTTACACATTTTCCGATAATCATAGTCCACTCTTAATGGTTGAAACTCGTTAAGTATGTGGTTTCAACCATTGCGTGCACGTGACAGCTGTCGGGAATTAAGATAGAAAGCTATAAAATCGACCCAGCCTAGCTATGTAGGCTATTGACTCCCGTGTCTAGAGTTACCCTATTGAGATCGTTAGATTAAATTAACACATCCAACTGTAATTACGGCATAATAATTTTCTGTGTTAGGCAGAAACTTTCCAGACCAAGATAATGCACAAAATCACAAGTTGAATGACCTGCAAATTTTGGAAACTCTTTCAATTCTGCTGTACAGTCGCGAGCAATAAATTTTGGTCGGCAATTGGTGCGATTCTGTTTTAAAATTTACCGATATTGCTATATAACAATGTTGTAGTTGCTATGATATGAAGTTTATTGGTTGCATCTATGCAAAATCAATGATGTTCAATAACAATATTGCTAAATTTTGCAACAGAATCGCACTGAATGTCATTCCTTGACGCAATGGAAAATACTCCATTGTAAAACGGTCGTAAATATCAGAACTTATCATCATGTTGTATAACATAAATTTTCATTTTTTTCTTATTCTTTTGACACTTCGTTGTCATGGGCATAATCAAGTAGGGGATTTTTTTTAATTTGTGACAATCTAACCAAATTTTAAATGACATTGACGACCAAAATCTATTGCTCGCGACTGTACATAAAAAATATGTACAAAATGTCAAATTTGACATTTGTAAATCGTCTTTTAAAAATAATCAGGTATATTCTCACAAGGAAAATTACCTCTTACTGTACCCCCGAAACCTAGATCTATTTTTTTTATATGTTGTAGCTCATACCAGTGTTAAAAAGTGCAAAAATTGAATATGTATACCACGGTACTCGTGTAATTATTGCCCTCGCTGCACTGGTGCAATAAACCTCCACTCAGGAGGAAAAGTTGCACTTTAATCCCTTGTCATATAACATAATAGAGCTGGTGTCAACTGTCATGATCGATGACCTTGACAAAAGCTGCGCGAAGGCAGAGCCCAATTTCAATAAGTGAAACGTAGAAACATCGGTCGTTTGGTTAGAATTTTCAGGGTGGCGCCAAATTTGCATTTTACACTGTCGAACGGTTTGGCTTAGAATGCCGGACATTATTTAGGGACCTGTCGCTAAATAAATATCAACATAAATTAGCCCACAAATCTGTAAAGCGTGATAAAATGGTACCAATGTTTTTAGTTCGAATAGTAAGGCCGCTTCGGTACGCATTTTGGTTTCTGCGTCATCGGTCATCGAATACTTTTATGACCTAGGAGGCTTTTTTCTTAAATTTATATTGGCAGTAAAAGTTATCGGCATTTTATATCTGACAGTTTATGTTTATATTGGTAATGCCATTTTAACAAATATGTAATACAAAAATTCGAAATTGTTCAGTGTTAAATATGCTGCCAAGTTAAGTGATTCTGTCAAAACTATATAAATAAAGTACCCTTACTCATCATCGCCAACATAAATTTTAAAAAACCTTCTAGAGGATAAAATTATTCAAATATATACCGAGTGATTGTCATGCCCGTTTGCACAGTCGTACTAAGCAATGCTTAAGTATTGCAATCACATTGTTGCATTGCTTGGTACGACGGTGCAAACGGGCATTAATGATTGAGACAAATTTAGTGGGTTGGTACTCCCGAATAATTGGTACTATTGCGAGCACGGAATTTGACTGATATATGTATAAGATGTAAAATAGGCTTTAAGTGCTAGATGTATTAATAAAGTAGAGTATAAAATGTTACTTCTGGACCAGGACATTTGGCGTCTTAAAAAACAAGGCAGAATCTTACAAATTTAGCTGTTTGCCCAAAAGCAAACAACCGAAAAAGGCCTTAAACCTCTCAAAGAGCATTAATTTTTATCCACCCCAAAAGTACCCAAATATGTGTAGACCACCAAAAATTGGGCACACGAAAAAACCGTTAAAATCTCCCAAAATAATGCAAAATTACCTCAAAAACGCCCTAAAAAACTAACAAAATACCATGTTTTTACACACCCCAAAATGGCTTTTTACTTCTGGACCAGAACATTTGGCATCTTAAAAAACAGGGTAGAATCTTACAAATGTAGCGGTTTTCTCAAAAGTAAACAACCGAAAGAGGCCTAAAACCCTTCAAAAAGCATTAATTTTTATTCACTCCAAAAGTACCCAAATATCTGTAGACCACCAAAAATTGGGCACACGAAAAAACAGGGTAGAATCTTACAAATTTAGTGTTTTCCCAAAAGTAAACATCCGAAAAAGATCTAAAAAACTTACAAAATGCCTTGTTTTCAAGCACCCCAAAATGGCTTTTTATTTCTGGACCAGGGTATGTGGCATGCGGAAAAATCATTGAAAACAACTCAAAATAAAACATAATTACTTTAAAGGCAACCAAATATTCTTCAAAAATCGATAATTTTTTATTCACTCCAAAAGTACCCAAATTATCTGTAGACCAACAAAAATTGAGCACATTAAAAGACAGGGTAGAATCCTACAAATTTAGTGTTTTCCCAAAGTAAACAACCGAAAAAGATCTAATAAACTTAAAAATGTCTTGTTTTTAAACACCTCAAAATGGCTTTTTATTTCTGGACCAAGGCATTTGGCGTCTTCGAAAAACAAGGCAGTACCCTAAAAATTTAGCTGTTCAACACCCCAAAATGGCTTTTTATTTCTGGACCAAGTTTTTTTGATGTTCTCTATGGCACTTTTTTTAACATTACACAGGGAATTTTGGTACGCCTTTTTATTTAAAATTTCTGTTATTGTCTGTGGTATATTTATTGTTGGCTCAAATGGGTGCGCTATACTATTTCTAGGATTTATGACTTGTTCTAAGTCTTTATCTAACTGGTCCAGTGTTAGATCAATCAATGTTAATTTCGACGTTATCTTAATAAACCGGCGCTCTTCGTCCTCTGTTTTTGTAATATTTACTAAATTTTTTAAATGTTTCATTCGGACCTAAAAAATAAACTTTATATCGACATAGATACATAAGAACCAATATAGAAATTAGAAAGATTAATTGTATAAAAAAATCCAATTTCTTAAAGATGTGCCATACATATACCCTCAGTGCACCCATGCTATGTATTCTTAAACCCTTTGATCAAAGTTATAAATCTGTTTCAAAATCAAAAATCCACCAACACTGCATTCTACCTCGAAAATACAACCGACAACGTTGCCAACTTTTTGTTTTTAGTGTGTTTGCAAGTGTCGGAAAAAGTGGGGTTATGAAAGAAAACTGTTGACAGTCGTTTTGGTCCTAGTTCATCGTGTTTTTTATTCCCATTTTATTATTTCACTCAAAAGGTATGATATGGTATATAGCTACCATCTTTTTGTACTTACATATATACCATTCACGATGTTTTGGCATAAGGGGAGGCTATGATTTCATTTTTTAACGTTGGATACATGTTTGATTTCTGTCATCTCTGCTGTCACTAAAGTGCCTGACATGCGGACCTATCAAAATGAACGTAACATGTTGCCGAATTTACCGTAATCATAATTAAGCGACTTTAAGACGTATTGATGGTGTTTGTATTAGACTGCAGAACATATTTTCAGTAAGTTACAATGAAGTCAAGTTTTTTTTTGTGTATAAATTGAATCGTAGGTGAGTACTTACAAGAAAAAAATGTAACACGGATAGTGAAGGAAGAAACAACGACCCAATTGAAATGGCACAGGGGTTTTGTAAGACCTATTATAACTTCGCGATAGAGTTGTGAATTTATGGCTTGAGTCTATTTTGAAATGTACTCCTGAAATTTGCCAATATTTTTGTAGATATTGTGAACAACTTATTTCGGAAGATTGGGCAAAATTAATGTGAAATCTTTCATTTGAAAACGTTTTTCCTTTAATAATTAAATTAGGAGAATCTGACTCGGAATTTGATTGGGATTTTTAAGCAGGTAATGATGATTCAGAATTTTGTAATGAAATTATGGGAGTTGAATAGTTTTCTTTTTTATCATAGACGATGGGTGTGTAAATAATTTGCAGAAAGATTCGAATAAAGTAAGGCTTAATAAGTAGGTACAAGATTTTATACAATCTAGTTATAGGAATGTTTTGCTTAAAATGAAAAATTCATTGAGAAGTTACTAACTGGTTGGTTAAGACACTGTATATGTAGGTGGATTATCTAAGTGGTGCATAAATTAACAGGAGCCACTTCGTCTTTCGGTCCCGGTCCCAACTACATATTCTGTAGTCTGTTCAAGTCAGTTTCCTGTTTTGTTAAATTGGATTAAAAATGTGTGAGTATTGTTCTATTACAAACTAGTAAAACTGACAACAATGCACTAGACTATGACGCAGTTTATAACCTCAAACTTAAAAAAACATAACCTAATTCAACAGACAACTTTACTGCCAACTTAAATGCACTTTTTCCATGGCCTCCCCTTATGCCAAAACATCGTGAATGGCATATAATAATTATTTTGTGTTACGTAATAAACTCAACAGTTCGATCACAGATTACTTATACCAGATCGGACACTCTTGTCGGAACCTTTGATGAATTGCATTCGCCGTCAATGACCTTCACTAGCGTGGCCCTTTAAACGGGTTACTGCTGTTGTTGCCATATTGAACAATATGTCAGCGATACAGTGTTGCAATGGTCGCAGATTTAAAATAAAAAAAATGAAAAAAAAAAACCTGAAGTCTAATTCCACAGGTTTATTCGAAACGTCGCGTCGGAGTGTTAAAAGACAGGTTTAAAAATATTTTTTAATCAAAATATGCTTAGACAATAGCGAGAGAAAGAGTCCTCCCTCCTTAACATTTTAAACTTATATACTACCCCCATTCCCAATATTTCACCCCCGTGGCCACGTACATAAAAATGTTGCCAGGCCAGGGAGATGACCATTATTTATGGTCATAACAACTATCACACCACTGTGTTTTCCACCACTTGGGCCGGAAGGGGTGAGGTGTTTTCGCATCATCTTCCACGTGGACATCCACGTCGACTTGACGACGACGAATTGTTTTGCATTAGTCGAAGATTTTGTTACAGATATTATGCTAAACAAAAGTGCGAATACTGCGATAAAGCAAGGATAGATCGAAATTGTCATCAGACGCCGACGGTTTTTCTCGCTACGGATTTTCACATAGCACATGATCCGAACATGTACGATGTACTCGTATATTATTTTGGGACAAGCGGCAGTGCTGCGCATGCCTACGGGACTTTTAAATTGGTTAATATTCTATCCTTTTTAAATTTCTTAACATCTCTCTCGAGTGTCCGATCTGGTATAAGTAATCTGTGGTTCGATGTCAAATTTTGGCGGGACGTTGAGCCAACCCAAAAAAATGAAATTTATTCTAGGGATTTCTTTGTTTCTGCCAACAAAATTCAACAGGTGGTGGATTCTACCTCGAAAATACAACCGACAACGTCGCCAACTTTTGTTTTTAGTGTGTTTGAAAGTGTCAGAAAAACGTGGGGTTATGAAATAAAACTGTTGACAGTCGTTTTGGTCGTAGTTCATCGTGTTTTTTAAATTCTTCGAAGCACTTAATGAACGCTCACTTTAATTTAGCGGTTAAAAGATTCCTTGTTTTTCGAGGCATTTTTATAATGTGATATTTGTGACACACTGAAGGTCAAATTTTGGCGGAAGGTTGGGCCAACCCAGAAAAGTGAAACTTATTCTAGGGATTTCTTTTTTTCTGCCAACATAATTCAACAGGTGGTGGATTTTTGATTTTGAAACAGATTATACCATTTTTTTTTTCAATATACGGTTGGCTTAAAAAAAAACGGGAACTGTCAGAAAAAGTTCTGTCAGATTTTATTAAATTTTTGTAGTTTGAAACGGCCTTTTAGAATTTAGGTTAAAAAACTCCACTTATGTTTCAGAAATACTACTGTCAAACAGGTACAAATTGACATAAACTGACAAATTAAATTTCCAATGCACATTAGGTCAAATTTTATTTCCCGTTTTTTTTTAAGCCAACTGTACACGACTAAATTTGACAAATTTAGTAACTTTTACAGTTTAATTGCAGCTTTTTTTTGCCTATTGTAAATCACGATGTCAGTCCAAAATGTCAGTTTGACGCCTTGTACAGAAATTGTTCAGGATTTTCAAATATAACGTTTAATCGATTAAAAAGGGCCTTTACGGACATTATATTCATAGCAAGGTTAGTTTTCTACAGATACTTACTCTTTAAGATTAAATTTTGATTGTGGTTGTGTTCACCCGCAAAAGGACTGGATTCATTTTGTATTTGGTCGTTGGGTAAATATTTCGTTAAAGGCTTACCTTCTATTCCTCAAAATTTAGCTAAATACACACAGATTATTCTATTTTGTGTGGATATCTGCAGGTTGTATTAGTTTTTTGCTTTTCGCTCTATATATGAATCTGTCAAAATTTGAAAATTCTGACATTGGTCGTCCACGCGCCGTCCATTGCCAACAATTTAAAAAAATACTGTCAAGCAAAAGTAATTTGTAAAACTTGACAAATCAAAATTCCCAATTAGTTGTGTATATTGAAAAAGGATATGGTTTATAATGGAATTTACCCACTCAAAGCCAACATTTTGCTAAAATCCTACAAAAAGAAACTTAAAAATAGTGTTAGTTTTAGAAACAATGGGTCATGCATAAAGCATTAGCAAATGCTTTTACTTGTATTAGTGAGAGATAGAAATACATCGACTCTATTAGATAGAATAAGACAAATATATAGTATAAGCAAATGATTATTCTTATGCATACTACCCAATACAACAGAACTTCACATAACATACAAAAACGTAAATAGGCATGCAGATAATTTAATAGCCAACTGATATGTAATTATGAGCTGCTTAAAGATTTTTTTAAGGCTATCAAAGTTAATATACCTTAATATCATATACGTTTGATGTTAAATTAAAATTGTAACAAATTACATACAATGGCGACCTAGTCGTCAACGAAAGAATTAAGAACATTATGTTATTCGGTAAGACCGGACAGTCTACCAGATTATTGATAAGTTTAAATATTAGAGAAATTCAAAGTAACATGTCTCTTTTCTAATAAAGGCTTTAAAATCTAGTTAATATCTTTGAATTTTGAATAAGTTATAGAATTATTTGAGAGTTCAAACATTTTACGTAATTTTCTGAAAGGGTAAATTCAAATTTAGTGCTGTCAAACCAAAATCCATACCCAATTTTGAAAACGTGCAGAATCCATACAATACAGTTTTCAACAAAAATAAAAAATACGGGTCAAATAATTTTGTAAGAGCTAGTTATGGTACAATTTTTTTTCACTTATTCTAGGACACCTGTATAATATGCCCAGCCCATAACAACACAAACATTATGGGCCGGTTTTTCAAGCGATGATTAACATTTTGATTATCTAATCATTACTTCTTGATTAATTTCAAATTAATCATGGATAGCGTTTTTCAAACCAAAATTCAATTATGATTAGCTAATTAAAAATTAACTGAAAGCTTGTTACGTTGGTATTAACTTTTCTGTCAAATTTGACAACTTGGTGGTTTGTGATTTGTAACAATTTCAAATTTAGGTAATTGTTTACTTTAGCTACTTGTGGACACCCTTAGGGAGTCCTCCTACATCGTTTCCCACCACTCAAACCTTGTGCAAATGCCGTTGTTTTTCTTTCTTGTTGTGTTTCAAGGTCGCATCATTGATCAATGTCTAAAGGGCAAGGAACATTCATTTGCACAAGGTTTGAGTGGTGGGAAACGATGTAGGAGAACGCCCTGCGGCTGTCTAGCCAGAAAAAACGCGAAAATTCCACAAATACCTAGGTAAAGTAAACAATGACCCAAATTTGTAATTTTGGTTCATCCTAATTTCCGCATTTTCTCCACCTACTGATTGTATTTCTACAGTCTATGCCCCTATAATACAATTAGAAAATCTTGCTATGTTAAAGAGAAATAAGTGAGAACAGAGTCAATTGCTTTTATTGTGCCCTAACAATTGGGTATCAATCTCTAACCATTTTACCAAGGATAATTACATCCATAAAGCAATTGACTCTGTTCTCACTTATTTCTAGAAGTACTATAAAAAACTTTTGTTTACATTCGTTAATTTCATTTCGGTTTGGGGGGATTTTAATATAATTTGGACGCAACGCCGCTAGAGCTCTACTTGTGTACACCACAAGTCTCCAGCCACGCTCCTATTGCATAAAATCGCAGACTAAAAAGCAACTGATTTTGAGGCGATAGACAGTCATTTCTGAAATAAAAATTTTGCTGGTATTTTAACCCCTGAATTTGATGCAGACTACTCCACAACACTCATCGGTTAGTTTGATAGGAAATAGCTTCTTCTATTTCTTCTAACAATCTTTCTACTGTTCGCGAACACAAACGAAAGCGACTAAAAAAATCTTTTTGATCCCATTCTTCGAAGTGATTGGGCCTAAAGCGTATAGTTTTTGGCCTTCGTGACTCTTCATCACTACTATAAGCATTAACGTCATAAATATCATCAATCATTATTCTTTGCTCATGGTTTTACTATTTTAATAATAAATTTTCAATAAATCGGCAATGTCACTTTTGACGTTAATCATTAAATTCCGATTAATTCACAGAACATCGTATGATTAAGTTAATCAAGAATTAACATGAACTTTTTTGTTAATCATAGGTTGAAAAACGGTAACATTGTGTTAATTACAAATTAAACCTTAATCAAAAATTAATCATCGATTGAAAAACCGGCCCTATATGTATGTAATTTTATTCCACCTGTCGGTTGCAAAAAATGTGACTGTAAAACTTTTCTTTAAATACATTGGCCACTTCACCCATTTCTAATTGGCCAATTCTAACTTCGAAATCCCGGTTCACTTTTTCTTGTATTTCTACCTGCTTCCTGAATATTTGTTGTTGATTATCCAATTGTCGGCAAAACATTTCTTTTTGATTATCCAATTGTCCGCAAAACATTTCTTTTTGATTATCCGATTGTTCTTGTCGATGCTTCACTTGATTATTAAGCATTTCTATTTGCTTTCTGAATATTTCTTGCTGCTGACAACACCATCGTTTATCTAGCTTCACATGCTGCAGTGTTCTGATTTTTTTAGTCAGTTTTGTTAGTATTATTGACATTATTTCCTACAACAAAAAAAAAAGAACGTAAGTAGTTATTTAACATTCATGTTATGGAAGTGAACGAAAAACAATGAAAACAAATGGTTAAGTGGTTGCTGTAAACTTTGTTGTAGAATTTAATATCTTTTATTGCCCTGTTCATATATTTTGATAGTGATTCGTTGGTGGCAATTTGAAAAATTGTCGCCTGTCTCTTTGCCACAAATGGCTTGAAAAATTGCATAATAAACGGTATTGAAGCACTGTTTCTTGGGGTGCACAGCAAAACCGTATCATTTGTTTTGGGTTGCGTATACAGGCCACCTTCGTCGTCTATTAGTGACGACAAAATCTTGATTGATTTCATCAAAAGTCTGGCGGACACATCAGAAAAGATTTTCACTTTCGGTGATTTTAATATGCCAGACTTGCTGTGGCCTTTGGACTCCAGCGGGCCATTCAGCAACTCATCTCAACTGATGGCGGATCTAATTATTAACAGCCACCTATGTCAACTCGTATCGGAACCCACAAGGTTCAGACTCAATCAGACACCATCCACTCTGGATTTAATCTGACCTGACCTGACCTGACCTGACCTGAGTCCAATTGGGATCTCAGATCACGTGACCCTGGGAATCGAGCTTCAGATCTATTCTTGTCCCAGATTGAAGACTGTTTCATTTGAGAGAACAGTGGTAGAATGAGCTGCCGTAAATCAGCATCTATCAGTTGTTGACTGGAAATCATTACTTTTCAAAACCACTTTGCAAGACACGATTGCGCAGCACACTACCAGAGTAACTTTTAAAAGATCATCAAAGAAGCCTTGGATCGACTCCAAGATTCTAAGGAAAAAACGGTCGTTGTGGCGTACCTTCAGGCGGACTGGGGCTGAGGCTGATTATAAGACCCATTGAACTTTTTCTAATAAACTTTCCACCACTATTAAGGAGGCTAGAACTGGATATGAGGCGAACATTGCTAATTCCAGAGATACCAAACACTTTTACAAGCACATTCGCACTCAACTGTCGGGTCCAGTGGGAACTCCACAGGTCAGAGATATTACTGGCTCCGTGACGGACAACAGTGATGTTGTCACCGACATTTTTGCCGATGTTTTTTCTAAAGTTTTCACGAAAGAATCACGGGGTCGGATCCCCGCCGTCCCTGGCCCGCCCAATTCCACTTTTCTCTCGGATATCGATTTTCTTGAAACAGTAGTGTGCGAGAAAATCAGGAAATTGAAGGTGTTAAGTCTCCAGGGCCTGACCTTATCACAGCCAAGGTTCTCTCAAACTGTGCAGCCGAGCTCAGTGTCCCCTTGTCTGTTTTGATGAAGCAGTCGTTTAGGTCGGGGGTTCCACCTCCGGACTGGAGATCGGCAATAGTGCGTCCCATATTCAAAAAAGGTGACAAATTCGACGCTGCAAATTATCGACCTGATAGTCTAACTTCCCTAGTGGTCAAGGCGATGGAGTCGATAATCTACGACCAGGTGGTTAGATTTCTTCTTGACTGTGGTTTAATTCCATGGCAGCAACATGGCTTTCTACCAGGTAAATCTATCCAGTCTAACCTTCTCGGCTGTCTGGCAGATTGGACTAGGGAGGTTGATAATGGCAACTCGGTGGATGTCCTGTATATGGATTTCTCAAAGGCTTTTGATCGGCGACGGCTAATCTACAAATTACAGCATCTGGGAATAACAGGAAATCTCTTGGCGTGGATCAACGCTTTCTTAAGCGAACGTACTTTTTGTGAAAAGGTGGGCGAGTCATATAGTCGCCCTGTCAGGGTACACAATGGGGTGCCGCAGGGTTCAGTGCTGGGACCCCTGCTTTTTATAGCCTATACTGCTGACCTTGGATACATATTGAGATCGCCTTTTGCAATGAATGCGATATCACAGTATACAACATAAGCAATCAAAATATGGCATTGGAGCAGGATCTCTTGGCCATTCATGACTGGTCCTGTGACTGGTTACTCCCCTTGAACTCTGATAAATGTGGCGTACTGCACATAGGTAACACTAACCCCAAACATACATATCACATCAACGGCAAGGAACTGGCCAGTTTTGACAACTATCGTGATCTGGGTGTTACAGTCTCCTTTGATTTGTCTTGGTCCAATCACATTCTAAAAATAACTAAGAAGGTCAACTCCATGCTGTTCCTTCTAAACAAAGTCTTCTGCAAAAGTAGTCCAGCAATATTTGCGAAACTGTACAAGACATATGTAGGGCCTGTCTTGGAATTTGCGAACTGTGTTTGGACTCCTGTTTTACAGCGGGATATTCAATTGCTTGAGTCGGTTCAGCGGAGAGCAACTAGAGTGCCGTTTGGCAGAAGCAGACCCCAGTATACAGTCAGGCTTTCTTTGATGGGCATTCCGAATCAGTCAGCTAGGCGTGTGAGAGGTGACCTCCTGGTAGTTTTTCGCGCCTTGTCCTCTGAACAATCCCCTATTAGGCCTCTGTTTACTCTGCACGAAGCGGGTCGCACACGTGGACATTCTTTGAAATTATTGAAGGACAGGTTTGTGACAACTGCAAGATAGTACTTCCTTACAAATAGGATTTTCGACCCATGGAATTCTCTTCCACCAGAGATGATTGTCAACTGTAAAACCGCTGATTTACATCGCAATTTTTTGAAATGACAAAAATGATGCCCGAAATTCCGTGTCCCTAACTGTACTGTCACCATATAATCTACGACCAAGGGTTAGAGACATTTAGGTTGTCCACTGCAAAAATAATATTGGCAGATATGGTACAACTTAATACTTAAACTAATAAAAAAAAAAAAAGTCGTTAAAGTAATGGTAATTAATTTTTTCTTCAAACGTCCGTAAATTAAGACATTATCCTGCTGCATTGATAATGCTAAAGTGTCACTTCATTGTCATGGCATATAACGAGGTGACCAGCGTCCGTGAAGTCATTATCTCCGCTGAGAGCGTCCGTGAAGTCATTATCTCCGCTGAGGAGCGTCCGTGAAGTAAACTAGCTAAATCATTTGAAATTCCTACCTGGTTTCTTAACATGTCTTAAATAATTTGTTATGAAGGTCACTGCGTTCGGCAGCCAATCTACCGGCCGCAGCACATAATACTCCATTTTTGCTCCTCATAACATAATATACTATTTTCTCCAATCTTGTGTATTTCTACCTGAATTTTTCTAGGTGTTGTCTGTTTTATTCCCATCGGTATCATCTTTATAACATGTTACATAAAGATATCACCAACTCGACGTATTTGTTAGTGATTTACATATAAGGAACTTCATGGTTTTATCAGTATTCAACATATTCACAGAGTAATAAAAGATCATTTTTACACACACACGTTGACGAATAAACAAGAGAATCAGTTGATAAATAATTGTGGATAATAGATTTTTTTGTGTAATAGCTTAATTTTTGTGATTGTGCTAACCCATTTTTTGTATCTCTTGTTTTTGGTACCTACGTGAGCCACTAAAAAATTCCTTTTGCGGTAGACATGTTTGTCCATATCATTATTATTAACCAAAATCTAGTTGTAATCCATAATTGATGGTCGTTTAGCAAATATTGTTAGGATGTGATTAAATTGAGTGGCTTTGAAGCACAAAATTGCTCATGAAATCTTGGTGGATTTCACGAGAAAGAAGCGATTTAATCACGCACATGCAATATCTATTATATGTATGGTAAAGTATGTACATCCATATACTGTACCCGCTCCGAGTAACTGGAAGATCCTCCCCGAATGTCGGACGGTAATGGAGAGCGCCAGCAGACACACGTCGGCGTGTGTCTGTCGGACAAAAGGATACAGTATAATTAAATATAGTATGGTCATCATGGTTCTGTGGTTTAATTTATATTTGCGTGTGCCTGTTAGTCAGTCAAATTGAGCGATTGTTCGTGGCGGCCTGTCACAAGAAGGTTTGGGACCATTTCACCAAAGCTCAAAGAAAGAATATTGAGACTTGGAAAAAGCTGTCCATGGTACGTACCACCTTGGATCACACAGAACTGGTTTTGAATTCGTTTCGGTAAAGTCGGTCGCACAATTACGGCCCAGATTTCGTAATTTTGCCGGCCCAACCGTTTTGTCTCGTCCAAGGTTTGCATGTAAATAGCATAGTTGATTGTTTTCTACTAATGTCAATACAATATACCCGTACATATTTGTCGTAAACGAAAACAATACCTATACCGAGAAACCTTTAATCAATCTGAATTATTGTAAAAATTGTTCTGTAAGGTAAGTCAAGGTAAGTTCGAAACTGCAAAAATCTTGGTCAGACCGTCGTAGGAAAATCACCTAATACTATGGTTTCTAGAAGATTCAGCACAAAAAATCATTAATTATTATTCATTATACAGTACATTTTGACATTCAGTAATCGGCGAAATGGATTTGTAGGTTTAGTCAAAAGGACAGCTTTGGTTTTACGACTGTCGGTTCATTTTCGCTGAAAAGTAACACCAGGTGAGGTGACACTTTGTAAATATTGTAGACGTTTCTGTCGGTCCCGAACTTATCGTGGCTTCGTCGACTGTTGCTCCTTTTTCGTTCTTCGTGTGGTAGGTACTTTTAGAGATTTTTTTTTCAAGACATCAAAACGACAATTTAAGAATTTAAGATGACACGACTTTGTAGCAGTTCATGGGACAGGTAACTAGTACAAGAACAGGTCAAAATTGTCAAAATTTGAATATTTTTTAACTCGGCAGATGTTCAGCAAATGACGAGGGTTCAAAAGGTTGTCATCGTTCACCAAGGTATCGATAGTCGTCCTTGTACATATCCTTAAAATAGGTAAAATGAAAAACGAAATTTTTCGAACAATGTGAGAATTTGTTTCATCAACTAAGTCGGTCCGCAATGATTAATCTTGTTGTTGAAAGTAATGTTTCTAGAATCACAGATTTAGAGACGTTGCTAAGTCAGTTCTATTCAAAAACTGTAAATGTACTCTCGTGTCAAAAATGGATTAGGTACTCCCTAGGATTTAGGGATATTCATTACTAGGTTGCCATAAATTTGGTTAGGTTGGTGGCCATGTGGTTTCTGGTGACAAACAAAAGATATCCCAAAAATGTAAGACAGCAAATTAATTGTAACAGTTGTAAATGACTAATTTCTCGCTAAGTGATAGATGATTTTTCGTTTCACAATCAATTTTGGTTACTGGCGGCATATTTATTTGGATTTAATCTCTCAATTCAAAGTAACCAACCTTAGGCATTCAAAATAACTTTTGAAAATTCTAGTTACACACAACATGAAAAACGTTATTTCCCTAAAAGTTCGAATTCTAGGGAGTAATCCATTTTTGACACGGGAGTATTTTTTTTTTTTTTTAATATTTTATCGCATTGATTTTGTTATTAAAAAAATGAATATAATATTGCCAAAATGAAGTGTTTTTTTTTTAACTGACACGAAAGCTGACTTTATTGTTGAAACTTTTCTTGTATAGGACGTAACGAAAACTTTTAAGGACCCGGACCATCCATCCACATTTCTGGCGCACCAAATTTTACAAAAAATACAAATCAAGATTCTGAAAAGTAAAACTAACAACAAAATATAGTGAAGGTTAGTGCTCCGTTTAATTATTTTAATCGAATTACGTTTCCTACTTTGTGAGTTCTCTCGCCCAAATTCGCGTCAACGTTTTCGAATTAGCGCACCTAAAAAAATGTAATTGATGATAGTACTTAGTGAACCTACTTGGTAGTCGATTTGTGGTAAGTTGTAACGTGAAACCAAAGTTGTCCTCTCTGTTATCGTGTTTCTGTGCGACATGCGACCGAAGAAGTAAAACCTTTGTGAAACTGCACTGTATAAAGGTTTACAATTTTTTGTTTGAGATGGCATCATTTTGTTTTGTGTACGTAGTTTGAAAGTAAAGATCGTTCGATTCCGGAAGGCCGTAAAACAGGTGTGTTTATAGGAAATCAAAAATGTGCAACTCGACGAACCGAGCAATGACAAAGCGGACGACGAGATGGACGTGTCGGACGAAGACGAACCCACAAAGAAGAAACACCGAACCGACTGCATAAGCGAGGAGAGGAACAACCTGAAAGACGAAAATGAGAGCCTCCGCTGCCAGATGGAAGCGTACAAGAACGAAGTAAGTGCTCTGCGGTTCGGTGTAACCCGAGTTTATTATTTTTGTCGGTCAGGTGGAAGTCCTGAAAGTCGACTACAAGAAGGAGCTGGACGACAAAGACAAGCAGTTCAAGATGCTCCAGCAGACGCTGCAGGGCATGCAGCAGCAGCTGATCGAGGCCAAGCGCAAGCAGACCGAAGAAGAGGCCAAGGTGAAGGAGCTGCACGCGAAGATAAAGCAGCTGGAGACGAAACAGTCGAGCGAAAAGGACGTCATAACGCTCGACGACAGCGAGAGCAACCAGGCCGAGAGCACCTCCACTTCGGAGTCGACGGTCGACGTCCAACGGTTGAACGAGTGCGATGCCAAATTAGTCGGGATCGTGTCGGCGTTTTTGAACGTGCACCCCTTCGGCGCCGGGTTGGACTACATCTGGTCGTACGTCAGCAAATTGGAGACCAACATACGGCCCTCGGACATCGAATTGTTGATGAATAGGTTTCCGACTGTTTTCAAGCAGGAGCTGGTGGGTATTGGAGCCAACATTGAGCGCAGGTGGATGTTCAACGCGTACAATCCGGCGCCCACAAATTGACTAGAATTGTTCTAATCGAACGGAAATATCATTCTCGTTAGTACACAGTTGTGTGCGATTTTTGATCTTTCGATAGAATTTCTATTATTTATTTATTGTTCAATAAAAATCGTCGATAGAGAAGTTTTGTTTCTTTCACTTGACAAAAATTTTAATATCGAATATCAAGTGTGTAGTACATCATATCGAATTTATATACATAAATAAACGACTTTGAGTTGTGTTGGATTTTAAAAATTAATTTGTGACAATAAATCAACCGTTGACCAAAGACATCACCCCATTCATCATCGCTTGACGCGTTTTTCGATATCAATCAATATTCAATGTGCGAACATCCCAATCACGCTACATATTTCAGTTATGTCATTAACTCTGTCCAATGCAGTACACAAGTTGGGTTTTACTCGCCAACGATTTTGTCTCAGTTGCGAAACGGGTTTAAGTATAAGAAAACAATACATTTCTGTAAAATGAAATGTACAATTTTATTAATCATATTCATTCGGCAACAAAACAATAAAATATAACATGTATCATTACAACATCTACATTATCTATATTTAACGAGTATATATATCACGTTGAATGACAAACAAATATAGATTAAGAAAAACAGAAAATGTTTGAATACATCAAAACATGTTCCACACGTAAGTTTTGTCAGACCCTGTTTACCGAAACTTTTTATGACACATTTCTTTGTTTACGTTTCACAATATTCATGTTTGAAATAAAAACTGAAAACTCCCAAAATACGACCTATCACGTATAAAGAAACATTCAAGTTTTACCTGCGAGTTTAGATGTCAATGATTTTATGTACACATTATTTGGCATGAAAAAGGTTTTCTTTATTAGAATATTTGATTTGTTATGTATGTACTTATATACACATTGTTTACAAAAATCTTACAATGTTTTTTAAAATTGTTATAAATAAAATATACAGGTAGATGCCTTTTTTCATTTCAAATAAAATATTTCATCAATTTGAGCTCTTGATGCAATGTAAACAAGAATATCTTCTAATACTTCCAGAAAAATAAAATTTGGTGCTCCTAAAATTTATTATATTGACAGCCAAGTCACATTTCTGTGAATCCCCCTTGTAAATTTTGTACTCCAGGAAATTTTTGATAAACCAATCTATGTAATTATATAACCCAATAACCTTCAGAAACAAATTTTGCCAGATCATTTCATAATTGTTGGTTAATTCCACCCAACGCTCAATTATAAATCAAACTTTAATCTAAATATGATAAATTCTTTTGATAAAGATTTTTAAAACATCTCAACCATAACTGTATAAAATGTGTAAAATAGAGATACATTATTATTAACCGAATCGAGCACCACAATTCCCGCAACGCTTTTCCTTCAGAAGAAGACAGCACAATATACCTGCTGGGAATAACAAAATCGCGCACAACAGACCTAAACATGTAAAATCATCTTCTAAAACGCCGATGCGACAGGCCGGACAAGCCCCCACAATAATAACTTCCGTTTCTGGCACTATAATGGTGGTTTGAGCTGTGGCCCCATAAGACGGGGGACATGCTGCGTACTGGTGAATTACGGGGGTGGCAGGTTGGTAGTTATAGTGGCACTGCTGATGCACTCCTATGCACAAGCAACGTCATTTACAGTCAGCGACGTAAATTCGATAATTAATTCGGACATTACCTGGATATGGGGCAGAAGCCGAATATGGGGGCGGAGGATCTTTATTCATGTCTCGGTCTTTTTACGAACAAAAGCGACTAATTTTGGCACAAATTATCAATTTTTATCGAAACACAAAACATAAATAATAAAGTACACCCGAGTTTAAAATATCTACAAGAGATAAGGATAAGTTATTACAATTACTCACAATCCTCACAATCACTAAACAACCTTGACGTTTGAGTTGACGTTTGTTGCCAACTGTCGAGGCCTCAAACAAAAATATTTGTGCGGGAAATTCGAAACGTTCAAGGAAAAATGACAACAGCGAAGATACGTAAATCTAAAATTTCTGTATATTTTGGTGCATCTAATATTGTTTAAAAAATATAAATGAAAGTGTTAAAATATGAAAATTTCAATCTCTTTCCTACACATTACAGCAATTCATTTCTTTTTCTTTTCGCCTTTACCTTTACCTTTCCCCTTTCCTTTGCCCTTCTTCTTCTTTTTCTTTTTCGTCTCGTCCTTGCCGGAACCCGGTGAAGGTTCAGTAGTGTCTGGACTTTCTTCCGTGTCGGTCGCCTGTTCGTCATCGGTTTCGAGATGTTCCATCTCGTCTTCGGGTACTTCAGGAAGCGGTTCAGCAGTTTGTTCCCTGATGCACGCGTAGAAGTCATTTTCAGCCTGAACAACATTATTGTCATAAAACAGGTCCTCTGGTTCCTCAGGTTTCTCTTCTTCTTCGCCCTCCACCACTGCGACATTCAAGTGGCTTCTAGCCTTCTGCTTCAATCTGATTTCTCTGTTGCGGGCCTCCAGTATCTTTTCGCGCTTGCTTTCTCGCTCGAACATCTACAACTTTGATTGTAATCTACGTTAGGACAATTTGACGTTGTCGTTACCGCAGTCAACAACATCTTATCGTTCTTGTTGGACATGGACAAGTTCTCGCTGAACTCGACCAAGTAAGTTGTTCCTTTCTGATTGCCGACAGCCACTAATCGACCCATGTCGTGGGTTCTGAGACATCGCAAAGCGTCGTCGCAGACTTTCACTCCCAAGCACGCTTGCTTTTGCTGCTGCAACACATCCCAAACGTCCAAAATCCCGTCGCTTCTTGTCGTGAAAAATACCGACAATCTGTGAATTGTGCCGATTACAAAAACTTAAACGCTTTCAAATGAGGCCAACCTTGTAGGGCTCCATGCACCGTCCGTCAAGAGAGCCTTGTGAAAGCTCGTCCACATGATGGAGCTTTCGCGGCAATCTTCCGACCAAATCCTCGCCGTCCAGTCGCCTATTGTCAAGAAATTCTTCAGAAAAGCAGGATTTCGCTGCAAGGCTAAGACGGGACCGTAGTGTGCTGAAAATTTAAACATCATCTTTTCTTGCGGAGTCTTTCCTTTTCTGTTGCACGAGATGACCTTTCCTTGTTCGGTGCCGACCATAAATCGTGTGGGAATGGTCGATTCGTACTCCAAACAAGAAGCACCCAGAGCGTTCGCCATAGTTTGGTCATCTTTAGAAATGTCCAAAATTAAAGTTTCGGTTGGTTCTGACAGCTTCCTGGTGTCCCACCTGTATTACGAAAACAATAAAAAAATCTAGACAGTAAGAGATGACTACAACAGTTACCATTTCACTTGGCCATCAGTCGACGAGCCAAAGAACTCGGTACCAGATTTAGAATTGATCCACAAGACATTGTGCACCGGGTCGCGATAACTATTCTCGATAACGCTGAGTTCCACAGGGTCGGAACCCTTTCTGGTGTCCCAAACGGCGACTTGGCCGTTGAACATTCCGCTAACCAAGGAGTTGGGATCTTTCTGGTTGTACTCCAGGCAAACAATTGGATGTTCCGGACGCAGTACGTGCAGAGGAAGATTGGGATTTTCTGGAATTACAAATTTGACGTCAGGAATTGTTCGCGAGGTCTTTGTAATGACATGTACCGACTTCCCAAATGTACGAATGGTTGGTCTGGTTGGGCACGACCGCCTGGAAGCTCAGATTGCAGTGAGAGACGGCGAGCTTCGTCTGATTATCTGGCGACCAAGAGATGTGCGTTACCGGTCTGGTTGGGGTGCTTTGGTCTTGATAAACGTTCACGGTTCTTGCAGAACTGCGTTCGACGAGCGGTGTGGGCTCCACGTCAGAGAAATATTGTTGATAAATGTTTATGGCGTTATTTTGTAAGATGCAGTTTTCCATGTTCTGTTAATTTGATTGCGATTATCATATCGACCCGATTATTACGATTAAACCTACACGGCAAAGTTGCATGACTGTGTGATGAAAACCTTCGTCTTTTTCGACCTTGCGTCTGTATCTTTTTGTTTGTTCTTCGTCTGCTGTGTTGACATCTTTGGGCCATCCACCCTCTATGTGGTTCATGGTGGCGTTGGCATATTCTGCCCTTGTAGTGTTCAAATAGTGTTCGGCTTGTATAGGTGCACATAATGTTGTGCGATTTACTGGATCTCTAAAAAATTGACTAAACTACTTTGAAACTGGAATGGCGCCCGTACCTCATGATATAATTACGAAGTAGTCTCTTGTTCGAGGGAAAATTATCCAATAACTCGGGTCCTTTATCAGAAAACATGCATTGTTTTCCGAATTCGCTTCTCTTCTTTTGATATACGTAATTTATATCCATTTTAAAAAAATATATTTGACAGTATAAAATCAAAAAGCAGAAAGCTCTCTCTTCACTCGATTGTTATATTAAATCAATGTTACTATGGATATTACTGTAGCCTTTGTGTTGAAACTTCAAATTAGAAATTATTGTTTCATTACGATTTTGTTCCGAAACAAAGTTTTTAATTTTAAATTTGATTTCAGTTTTCCCCCGATCCTCCAAAACAGAAACAGCTTCATTTTCATTCCATTTAGTACATACAACTCTGAAAATTTACTATTTTACTTGGACTTTATTTAATAATTTAAAAATTATTGTTTTTATAACAATTTAACGATTATAAAAAAAGCACACTTTGTTTATATTTCGTTTTACCGCCAAGCTGTTAAAACAGTTTTAAAACTAAAATCCCCAGATAAGGAACTGTCAAAAAAAGTGACAAATTTTAAATTTGTCATCGCCACACCCGGTGAAAATTTTCGGGTTTTCCGATCACTTGAAGATTGGTTGAGAACTGTTTTTGTGTAAAATTCGCGTAGACTGACCAGAGTCCGCGAATTTTTAATTAATCAAGGTGAGAAAATTATATGATAACTTTACAATAGCACCTCGAAATGTTTGACTTGACAGATGACTGAACAACATAGATTTGGAAATGTAGTGAGCCCCATCACTTGCCACGCCTGGAACAAGGACAGAACCCGTGCGTACGTGAATCCACAAAAACCAAATCACCAATTTTGAGACTTTCAGAAATCGCGTTGTCGCCTAACAATCATGAGGTGCACATTTACCAAAGAACTGGATCAGATTGGAAACTGATCGACGTTTTGAACCAGCACGACCTCCGCGTCATGGGAATAGATTGGGGCCCGAACACTAACCGCATCGTCACCTGCGCTGCTGACCGAAACGCGTACGTGTGGACACCTGACAAGGATAAGAAGTGGAAGCCGACTTTGGTCCTGTTACGAATCAATCGCGCCGCCACTTGCGTAAAATGGTCCCCGGATGAAAATAAATTCGCTGTCGGTTCCGGAGCGCGTCTGATTTCTGTTTGCTACTTTGAATCGGAAAATGACTGGTGGGTGTCAAAACACATTAAAAAACCCATTCGTTCCACTGTCACAACTCTTGACTGGCACCCAAACAATGTCTTACTGGTTGCTGGATCTACTGATTTTAAAGTGAGAATTTTCTCAGCCTACATAAAAGATATCGAGAAAACTCCAGAGCCAACTCCTTGGGGGTCTAAAATGCCTTTGGGACACTTGTTAGCGGAATTTGCCAATTCTAATTCAGGTGGGGGATGGGTTCAGAGCGTCAGTTTTTCACCTGATGGCAATAAAGCCTGTTGGGTGGCTCATGACTCCACGATCAATGTAGCTGATGCTACCAGAGGAAATGCAGTTTTTAAACTTCGAACTGAATTTTTGCCATTTTTAAGTTGCACGTGGATCACTAATAAATCAGTGGTGGCAGCAGGTCACAGCTGTATCCCAGTGCTTTACAGCTTGAATGATAATGGTCAGTTGGCTTTTGCAGCCAAGCTAGACACTTCACAAAAGAAGGAACTTGGAGGGCTAACTGCAATGAGAATGTTTCATTCTTTGGATAAACAAGCCAGAAGTGAAACATCTGATACTAATCTTGATTCTATTCATCAAAATGCCATCACATGTGTCTGCATATATGCTGGTACCAAGAATAACACAAAAAAGATCAGTACTTCAGGCTTGGATGGTCAGCTTGTCATTTGGGATTTAAACTCGATAGAAAAGGCAATCCAAGGGCTAAAAATTGTTTAAACTAAAAGTAAACCCAGAACTTCAAGAGTAGTATCAGTCTGTGCTGTCAAATGTATTTTATTCTTTTTTTTTAATTGATACTGATCTTTAAAAAGAAATATTTTTAATGTTTGAATTTGAAAATAAAATGATTTCTTTTAACTTTGCGTTATTTAAATAATATTTTTAAAATGTATTCCAGTGACTAGGAATTTATTCTTATCAGTTTGGCTAACCTGGCAATTGACTAGTCACAGATTTCTACCTAACCTCAAATTAGAAATGTTTATTATTTATTAAAAAGTAAGAGAAGTGTCCATGATTCATGTTATTTTAACCTACAAATAGAAACAAGGTAAATGTATTGTTCAATATTTAATAACTAACTCT
Organism: Tenebrio molitor; assembly: GCF_963966145.1. Lineage (NCBI taxonomy): Eukaryota > Metazoa > Arthropoda > Insecta > Coleoptera > Tenebrionidae > Tenebrio > Tenebrio molitor. Next base: position 7,230,697 of record NC_091046.1, read on the forward strand.
AGAAATTGTCGTTTAAGATGTCGGAAGAAGCTGCCGTGGTTGTGAGGGCAAAGCCCGCAAGAAAGGTTTTCAAAGCAAAGAAAATAACGAAAATTCCAGATTCCATTCTAGAAGACCCCAAACTAAAAGTCGCTGTCGAAGCTTTGCCCAAAAACTACAATTTTGAGATACCGAAAACGATATGGCGAATAAAAGAACTCCAAGCCCAAACAGTTGCCTTACAAATGCCAGAAGGTCTTCTTCTCTTCGCGACGACTATTGCCGACATCATCAAAGAATTCACTGGAGCAGATTCAGTAATTATGGGGGATGTAACGTATGGTGCTTGCTGTATTGATGATCTAACAGCAAAAGCCTTGGGGGTCGAGTTATTAGTACATTATGGTCATAGTTGTTTAATACCTATTGACCAAACAAGCGGCATAAAAGTTTTGTACATATTTGTGGACATCAAAATTGATCCGCTCCATTTTATAGACACCATAAAATTAAATTTTCCGACTACTACTAAAATCGGTCTAGTCAGTACAATTCAGTTTATAACTACGTTACAAGGTGTCTCAAGTAAACTTAAAGAGATAGGCTATGATGTTTCGATACCACAATTCAAGCCTCTATCTCCCGGCGAGATTTTGGGTTGCACCGCCCCAGTGTTGAGGTGCGTGGACGTGATAATTTATTTGGGCGACGGTAGGTTTCACTTGGAGGCCGCGATGATCGCGAATCCGAAATTGCAAGCTTATCGTTACGATCCTTACGACAAAAAATTCACAAGAGAGTATTACGATCACGCCTTGATGGATAAAAATAGAATGCAAAGCATCGCCGACGCTAAACAGGCGAAATCGGTGGGCGTGATCATGGGCACTTTGGGTAGACAAGGCAGCTCCAAGGTTGTGGAGCATTTGAAGAGTCGCCTGGATCAGATCGGTAAAAACGCGGTGATCATTTTACTTTCGGAGATTTTCCCCAAGAAGTTGGATTTGTTCAGAGGTCTGGATGCGTTCGTGCAAGTCGCGTGTCCCAGGCTGTCGATTGACTGGGGACTCGCGTTCTCCAAGCCGTTTTTGACTCCTTACGAGATGGCAGTCGCAATGGGGGACGCCGACTGGCACAAAGAGGGCTCCAGTTATCCAATGGATTTCTACGCTAACGCTAGTTTGGGGCCCTGGACTCCCAATCATAAACCCGACGTAGATAGGTTCGATAAGTGTTGTGGCAAATGTCCTTAGATTTTTACTTTCAAACTGACCAATAAATATTCAAGTCCAATTTTTAGTTGTCTATTTTTTTAATCACGTTTTACCCCAAAACTGGTTTCGTTTATGACAGATAGGTACAATAATTGCGAAAACGTGTACATACATGGTTTTTTTTATTGCATTATTGTTGGCGTTAGAGAAAATAAAAGTCCGAACAAACATAAATCTAAAAGTGGACATGTAACAACAGGCTATTGTGCAACATATCTTCTTCATTAAATAACTATTTAGCAAGTCACAATGACTCAAATAACTCCGCTGCGGCTTCTACGTTAAGTAATGAAACAAAAATACAAAGACAAAATCGGACCGCTTCCGGTATAAATTTTCCATTTAGAAAACTGCGCCCCATAAATCTCTAAACCCCGAATATATCGCCCCCTTTATCTCCTAATTGCTCACCATTTCTGGGTGAGCTATAGGTTTCGTTTTGGACCCATCGATCCGATCAAATCATCAAACAGACTGTTCCTTCTTGAACGCAGCTTGTTTAATGCACCACCGATTTTGCCTAACTAGACTCCTTTTACGTTACGCTCGCATTTTTATTGCGCCGTGAAATATTAAAATTATTTGGGTGCTTTGATGTGATGTATTCCGGGAACAAGGCCCTCACATACAGGACCAAAACAGAAACAGCAGTAGGCTAATGTGACACATCAAGCACGATGTATAAACAAGCTCGTAAAATAAACCCCATCCAGTGCCGCGTATCAGCCAACAAATCTGGTGTTGGGAAGGAACGCGAGCACGGCGGCACGGTTGCGACTTTCGTATTTGTATCATAATTGAACAATTGTTTTTCAATTCGTCTTACGTAAAGATACCTCTTTTGCAAACATTTTGATTGTCAATATTGTCGATGGAAAGTGCTCATTAAAATTCCAAAATACAGTTGGGAGATGTATGAGCAAACAGAGAATCCATCGTGTTTACTTAATTTATTAGGTAAACGTGAAATGCGTACCTGAATAATAAATGTTAATTTAACGATATTGCAATCACGTGTTGGGTAGTTTATGAACTGTGATTTTGCATCAAAATAGGATCACATTACAAAATGTGATAACAGAAAACATAATTATTTATCAAATATGTAATTACATCTGGTCGTTCCTTACCATTTTACATTATTTTATTCTACAAAAACAAAAAAAGGTATATTCTATGAAAAACACATTTTATGACTATTGCCACGCAACATTTCTGCAGGAGTTTGAACTTCAGCGAGTTTTAGTTACGGCGAAAATTCCTTCCTTAAATGTTACAGTTTTTAATTTAATCTCAGTGTTTGCAGAATATTAATTTTAAAGTAACTAATAAATGAGTCAGGACTTAGGAAAAGAAATATCAAAGGTAGAGAATGTTCAAGGAAAAAGAACAGTTTCGTAACGTTTTAATACAAAATGATCTAATTTACGCTACCTGTAAATCTGTTTGGAATTTTTTACTAATAATAAAAGTAAAGAAACAAAATTTCCAGGCTTTTAAATAAAAATGTAATGTCGAGGAACTTGATACGGGTTTCAACTACATATTTTAAATTAAATGTTAGCGCTGTACAGCTGAATTAAAAATACAAAGTGTCTCTAAAATAACGTACAGTCACGAGCAATAAATTTTAGTCCTCAATGTTATTTCAAAATTTGGTTAGATTGTCACAAATTAAATCATTTTCCCTGCCTGATTAAGTGGTTATGCCCATGCCAACAAAGTGTCAAAAAAAAGAAAGAAAAAAAGACGGACAATGCCAATGACATATAACATACGAGTATGACGATCCTCACTCTTCTTTTTAAAACTGAAATTCAGAAACTTATTCTTTTGTTGAAGCTCCTGAATTTTCTCAATATCCAGTTTAATGTTCGTCAATCTTTCTTCGAGCTTGTCATGATTTTCTATTATCGACAAGTAGTGCTGCCTTTCGTTGTTCGGAGTGAGATAAAATTTTCTGGTTAAGGTGGATATGACCAGAGGTACAGACATTTTACAATCGTAAAAACAACTGACCAAGTCTATGATGTCGTACTTTTTGCTGTACTCATTAATATTGTTACAAAGTTGTTTTATAAAATACCTGTTGGCTACGTCCGATATCTCTGTAACCATTATTACTTACTTAGACCTACCCACGATCTAATGAAGAACCTCACCGTCAACTTTGTGGCAGATGATCAACATGTCTGCCTCGGCCGGAAAATCGTACACCTTTTCAAAGACTACGCTGCGATGTCCCATTGCGTCCACTTGAGGACCACCTTTCGGCCGTTGTGATGTCTAATAGTTAAAAATAGTGTGGATAGTATTTTTTTATTCTAAAAAACTTACGGAAAAAATGTAAATCTTCGGTTTGCCTTTTAACTCGGGGCAGTTATTGGCTGAAAATATATTCCAAATAAATTTAATTTCCACATGTCCATTGTCGGAATCATCTTCGTTTGTCATAAAAATGGTCCCGTCTTTCTCGAAAAATCCGATAAAAAACAGTATCAAGGCACTCTTGTTGGCTGCCTCCTTTCGTACTAAAGACAAACAAAAGAAATATTATCAAATCGAAGACAAAATCACTTCCACGTCAGCGACACTCACTCGAACCTAAATCTTTGAAAAATTCCTCTCTTTTGTCTAGATAATGAAGATTCTTTTCGACACTTATTGTATTATTTATGGCCGCGACAGTGTTCATCAAATCTTCGGCAGGTTTACTATCGTCATCAGTTCTGAATATATGTATCAGTACACTGTCGCTTGTGGAATGTTCATATTCGTCAGGGATCAGTTCTGGGGACGGTTTAAAATCGATTTGTTCTTCATCGTCGGAAGACTTTCTCCTTATGGGGGACTCCGAATATGTACCTGATCTGTCGGTAGTCATCTCAAACGCACGGATCAAACACTAAATTCGACGAGCTTTTTTATTTTATAAATTTGACACCGTGACGATTTGGAAACTATTACGATAAGGCTGCATCACCGATATTTCAATCAATTTGAGCAGAGATTAAGATAAATAAAAAAATACGCGCCTATGATCAAGGACACAATAATAGTTATTTATGTGACGAGCTTAGTAAATTAATCTTTACGGGCGCTGGCACTTGTTGGACGAGTGACGTAAGGAACGAGTCGCCATAAGCCAGTAAGCCCAGTAAAGCTTAATTGTTAAGCGAGTTGCATACAAACTTTTATTTCCACCTTCAGCCTTTAAATTTCGTTTTTTAATTGTTATTTATGTTTATAAAAATTTTGTAATGAAAGGCGGTGGGGCAATTGTACCTACGTCGTCATGGTGTAGAGATAAACAACAAAAATACTGTCAGAAGTTTTGTGAAACTTGTTGCAAAAAGAAAGAAAAGAAAGAATGGCTTTAATGCCCGATGAAGACTTTCAAGGCGATTTTCTTGAAATGCAAGAAAATAACCACGGAATTAACAACGCTGCAAGTGCGGTTCTCTACTGATTCGATCCCAGGAGCGATATGAAAATGACTTTCGAAACGGATCAAAATGCATTATTGCAACAATTGATTGTTAAATTTGTTTGGTTTGTAATAAACTTTAAAAAAAAATCATTTAATTAGTTTTGATTATTTATTTTTTGATGAGCCTTGTAAAGTCTTTACAGGTCTCTTCTACGTGCCTGTTAAATATTACAGGGCTCTGCCTGTAATTACCCATTTACTTAGTTACCACAAATGACTATAAAGTGTCATTTACTTAGAAGGTGGAAATAATAGTAGTTTATTTGACGAGTTTCACTCGCGTTTTAAAATGGCCCACGCGTGCCAAAAAAGGCCCAATTTACACACGAACGAGTTGAATACGTTTTTTTGTTCGACGAGCTCCTTAAAGGCTCCAATTCGCTTAAAACCTTTAAAATTAGCTTGACGTTTCGTTTTGACAAGTTGTGACATTTATCAAAATCCGTTCACATAGGAGAAAATTCTCAAATTCTGACACTGTCGAGCAAAAAAAATAATTTCAGCGTACGAGTAAGTAAGTCTATGTAGTTTCGTACAGTACAAATACTCGATCACAGGATCACAGGACCTTGGAGTTTGTATGTCTCTCCTTGAGGCCTAATTTACCACAACATTTTCATTTTCTTTTTTTTTTACATTACACCCTGTAGACAATTGTCAAAAAATGTTTAATTAACTTCATTCTCTAATATGAGATTTAGATTAGGTGGAAATTTTTCAAAAAATAAAAATGACAAATGAGTTTCGGACTGATAAGATAAACGCATCAGAAAAATGCAAAACCTGATCAATAGATGAGCCTTATTGAAACAAATCGGTGCTCCTTTAGGGTCCCATTTATTTAACATACAAATTGTTGGGAATTTTTCGAGCACACAATAGTTATTTACGAACCGAGTGCGAGAAGACATTTTTCGCACATTAGCGCATTATTTGAAGCACAAGCGAAGACTTCATTTGCGCGAATGTGCCGAATACGTCTTCGCGCATCGAGGCTTGTACAATATTTTTTGAAAGGAACATTAGCATTTTAAAATTACCTACATATTTCCAATAGTTTCCAACGCAATAAAATTATAGAGGCGCAAATTCCACAGAACTCTTGATATACGTTTTTTTAGAGGCACTTTGTATAAAGCAGGTAATAATAAATTGTTAATTTTTTTAATATGAATATGATTGTTTTATTTTAAAAACAATTATCAAAGAGTCTTTTATTAAACAATAAATGAAGAAAGTCTATCCAGAAAGTACTAAATTTTAAAAATGTAATGTAAAAATGTAAAGCAGCGAATTCCTTGTAACAGTTACAAATGGTGAATTTCTCGCTAAGCGATATATGTTTTTTCTTTTCACAATCAATTTCTGGCGGCATATTTAGTTGGACTTAGGGCCAGTTTATAGAAAAGAATTCAAGATTTAAATTGGTTCGATCACGTGTTCAGTTAATCACATTTGATTACGATTAACTTAAGGTACGTTTTGTTGGTACATAACCGGAATCGGTTTATGATGGAACGACCGTTTTATTGGTGCACAAAACCGACTCCGACGAAACTTTTCATTCCGTTAAACTACATAGAATGGTCGGTTTGAATGTTAGAAAGTGGGGATTTTATGACAAAACTGTCAAAAATTTTAAGCCGTTTTGTTGGTGGGATGCATTCCGTTCAATCTGGATGACCCAACAAAACGCACCTTTAATTTCGCTTCTGTAAACTGGCCCTTAATCTCTCAATTCATAGTAACCAACCTTAGCCATCCAAAATTACTTCGAAAAATTCTAGTTACAAATAACATGAAAAACGTTATTTCCCTAAAAGTTCGAATTCTAGGGAGTAACTTATGGTATTTTTGACACGATTATAGATAGATATTACAATCTTACATTTTTATTTGTATAAAACCAAATAAAAACACATTGGTACACGGTCTAGATTTTTTTTTAATGTGAAATAATTAAGTTTTCTAAGAGGTCGGGGAGACATTAAATGATTGCCTTTTTTGAAAATGTAAGTCACTTTGAAATATTAGAACATTCTAAAAAATGGTTCTTTTTGGGAACACATTTTTTTCAAGTAGTGAAACCTGTAATTTCATTTTTTTTTTTGCGAACAGTTTTATCAAAATACAAGTTTTCTTATTATTTAAGTTTTCCTCTAACGGAGAGTTCAGCCCAGAAATGTTTAGAATTTTCTTGACATAAAAATGAAGCGACCCAAGATGCTGCTGACTCACCGGTGTATTGTTGGGTTGTCAGTTTTCAAGAAACAAACGACTCGAAGTTGTCCCAAAAGTGAAGAGCCTCGAGGAAAATAATGTTCATAACTAACTAATAAAATGAACGTCGTAATTTCCTGTCGTGTTTAATGAGCAGATTTAAAAACAAGTAAAATGTAATCGAGAGTAACTCGATTTGCACTTGTACCGGTGCTGTGATAGGTTTTTACGTCCCCAGCCGGATACAACGCCGACTTCGGTGCCCCCATGCATTATCTGCCGCCATGTTCTATTAATAATGACGGTATTTGAACAAATTAAGAGGCGTCGTTACGTAACCGATGTTGCACGTAGTACTTAGGTACTAACGTGGATGCGGTCTCGGCAGACATCAACGTTGACAGGTGCCGGTCCGTAGCTTTTTCCGGCGGTCGAAATCGAGCCTCCGACAGCGAGAGGCGATGTCGGATCGGTCAGGTGTCTTGGATCTCCGTCGACGGGGGAACCGCTATTTGAAGTTATGAGCATTCTGCGCCTGCCACAGGGGTGAGTATTGATCGGTTGGGCATCGCGAGGGTGAACGAAATCGTATCGACTTGCGGCCACAGTAGAGTGACTGCAGCAGTGTCGAGCCGAAGCTCACCGCGACGCCGACCCGCAGCTATGACCTCGTGACTGGCCCCCTCCGACGAACCATGTCGTCCATTTCGGCCCAGGGGGTGGTGGAGCGCGCCTCGGCGGAGCTCTCCAAGCGCATCAACGGCCTGGGCCTTCGCGGCAGCAAGCACCACTCCGCCAAGGGCAGCGTGATGGAGCGCGTCACCAACGTGTTCTGCGGCGGCGGCGGCGCTGCGGCCGTCGCGGCGCCGGAGAAGCCCTCCAGGCTGCTGCCCGGCCGCGGGGCTCCCAAGCCGGGGACGGCGCCGGCGGCCCCCCGCAGACACCGGCCCCCCGCCGCCTACCTCGCGTGGGAGCAGCTGATGGCCGACGAGAAGTTCCTGGCCAGGTTCTTCCTTTACTTCAGCCCGTGCGAGCGATGCGTCCTCGCCCAGGTCTGCACCAGGTGGAGGGACATCCTCTACAGGTCGCCCAGGTACTGGACGGGGCTGGTGCCCGTGCTGCAGTGCCGCGAGATGAGGTCCTCGCAGGGCAACGAGCGCACCAGGCTCTACTCTTCGCTGCTGAGGAGGGGGTTCCACAACCTCTGTCTGATGGGGGCTTCCGACGAGGACGCTCTAGATCTAGTTAATTCGTTTCCACTAGCTTCGAAACACATACACACGCTCAGCTTACGATGTTCCAGCATCACCGATAGAGGACTAGAATCTTTACTGGATCACCTTCAGGTCAGTACGGCAATGCAGATGTGACTTTTCACGTATCTACCGAGAAAACTTAATCTTCCCACCAACTGTCACTCTTACATAAATCACCGAAAGGAAAGTCACCTTGCGGTGTCGAAACCCGTTCGATTATTTGGTAGGGCTTTCTGCTTCTTTCAAGTGATTAGCGTTCGATTTTGCCTACCCATCTTGCCATTTAGAATAATTTATCTTTTGTTGTTTGAAAAAATTATGAACACGTACCGCATGACAAAACAACAAAGAGGTTAATAGATAAGTAAAATATCTACAAGCCACGACCACTATACGTGTACAATACGTAACTAAAAACAATCCTTCTGCACGAATGAGGCTTTTTAATTAAATCTTCGTGGACTTTATTAACAAAAAAAAAAGGAAAACAATAACAAATTTTAAAAATCGATACAATCTAGATTAAATCTCGTAATACATAATTAATTATCACATAACTGTTACTCTAACGTTGTACCTTATGATTTCAGCTATTAAAACACACGAACAATAGCTATTTATTATACTAGTGTCTTATAAGGCAAATAAGTCACGAAAGAAATGTTTAGCCACGAGAGCTTGCTCGAGTGACTTATTTGCTGTTAAAGCACGAGTGTAATACATAGTTTTTATCCAACACGTCCTTCCCTAACAGTTTTTATTTTTTTGATGTTCAATAAACTGTTCAATTCTCTCTAAACTCATTAATTATAAAAACAATTTAATTATGGGTTCATAAGTCCACTAGTGTTTTATAGACCTCATAATATATTCAAAATCGGAATTATTATGACTTGATAATAAACAGGCGTTGGATAAATAAATTAAGAATTATTTCTATGTATATGAAAATAATTTCAGTTATTTTTTTTTTAATTTCTGGGATTACCTTTATTATTGTCTATTTGAAGCATCTAAAACGTGAAACTGTCAGGCTAATCTGGTTATAAGCGAAATCTTTGTTGAGCTGATTGAGTTACTGCAAGCTTCGACTTTCTGGGTTTTATAAACATTTAAAATTTTACTAATCATTTTATGGCGAACATAAAAAGTATTACGATTGATATTTGTCTTATGGAACAAAATTCCCCTTATAAGCAGTGGTACCAATGGTTTCGGTACCAGTTAAAAAAAAGTTGGATAAAATTACAAAAATTATTTCTGGATTCGTTAAAATGTAATGAAATTAAAATTTGAAACGATTTTTGAAAAAATCAAGTTTCAAAAAGTTTTCATTATAATAAAAATAATGAACAAACCCCAAGCTGGATGTCGCCTAAAAGGGGGCGTATAGCAAAATAAAAATAAATGATAACATAAATAAATAATAATAATAAATAATACTTTTAAAGGAATTATCATGTGTTGATGGAAATGTCGGTAATGAGTAATGATAAATAAATCCGACCTCGATGCTGTGCCTCCCTTTGAAAGAAAAATTACCTTTTTGTTAAAAAAAAGAAAAAAAATCGGGATTTAAAAAAATTATGTGTACCTAGATATAAAAATTAATTCTTTCGATAGTACCAATAAAAGATACGTTGGATTGAGCATTGCTAAATTCGCATTATGTTGGTTCCTTGCATGTCACTGTGTATTTACAAGACATAATCACATAGCCAAAAAATAAAATTATTCGATCTTGAAATACCAAATCCATCCTGAATTTACTTTACAAGACAAGTATAAAAATCTTGGTAGTTTGAAAGTCGCCCACTTGTTCTTTTCGTGATGGAATACATTCTTCAACGAGCGTATAATGATGGCTATTATTCAAGACGATGAAAATTCCAACACGAGCCGTAGGCGAGTAGTAGAATCGTCCGAGTGAATAACAGCTATTATACGCGAGTTGAAGACAATACTTTCTCCATAACTATACCAAGAAAAAACCATGTTTGAAAATTGAATTTAATTCGACTTTTAATATTCGACAATTGAAATTATACCTCGTTTAGCGATTGGTACGCGATGTGCGACTCATGTTTACAAACTCATCCGATTGGCGATCTGTCGGTGATAGAATATAAATACGACGGATGGATTGGCCGACAGCCGTGCGTTTTAGTATTTTCTATCACTAGGTATGGAAGTGATATCACTCTTTCGTTAAATACCCAGCAAGAATGCATTCATTCTTTAATAGTCGTATATTATGTATAGTATGTATATTAAAAGACAAGTTTCATAAGACCAGTCTTGAAGCACGAATTCAAGATTAAAAAACGAGTGGCGTAGCCACGAGTTATTTTAAAGAATGAGTGCTTCAAGGTCTTATGAAACGAGTTTTTTATACTATTTTTTGTAATTTGCCCTTTTTAAGCCGTTTTTAAACGAAAATGTTTATTTTCCTCGATTTAGGGATTTTTGTGGCGGTTGGTAATGTCTTAATTTTAAAAGTAAAAATTTGATCAAGTCTTCAAAGTCGCCTTTTGTTTTATCCTAATTCTGTCACAAAACACGAATATGGAAGATAATCTTTCATGTACGCCCGCTAAAATACGTGAAATTGACAAAAATACAGTCGCGAATTTGTTGCCTGATAAACCCTGATAAATAATTCTTTGCACATTTTGTAATTTAAACTGACACGCATGACGGATCAAGCTTTGCCAACCTAAAAATTTTCATAAAATGTTCCGTGAAATAATGGCTATAAGGACATCCCAGATGATGACGTCGCGTTCGTTAATATGTCTATTAGAGAATCAAAATGGAGGCAAATTACAAAAATAATTTTATTTAAAAAAATTTAGTATGCTAAAAAAATTCACCCAGGATTGACATGTGGAATTTTTGTACAATTTTGTGTATTCCAAGGCCAGAAACTGTTTTGCAAGTGCTTGCACTTGCAAAATAACAGCTTCTGGCCTTGTAATACAAATAACTATTTTTATTATTATACATAATCATGTTCCTATCCAAAGACATTTGACATTACGATATAAAATAATGTCCTCTCAAACAATTTAAGTGTTTCGATTGTAGCATACGCACGCTTTTAAATATACATTATTCAAAACTACAAAAATGATGGTGTAATAATCTTTGTATTATCTGGCATTTGACTTTACCTACGTTAAATTCGCGAAAATATGTTTTAAATTATAAGCCATTCAACAAACTCCCGACATTTTTGACATTTCGAATTTCTCAAAATGATATAAAGTCTGTTTTTTTAAACAAAGAACCACGACCTGTTGATTTAGGTTTGCAAATATAAAATTTTACTTAATTTAGGGAATTTAATGATATCTATTGGCTATTTCTGCCAACGCGTCATTTTTAATGTCCTTGAAAGTACGCAAACTCGCAGCTAAAATTTGAACGTGCTATTAAAAATGTCTCGCAAAGTAAGACATTTATAAAACTCTCAAATTAGTTGTTGTTAGTTGTTATTAACTTTATTAAATTGCTGCGCTACTAATATCTCCAATAACCTCAATTTTTAATGATGAGATTTTTCACCCTAGCTTAAAAGTGTACAATGTTGTCAGCTCTATTTTGGGTGTAAATTGCGGTGTTGTGGTTCTTTGATTAAAAAATAGACTATAACTAATGATAATTGATAATCTTTTGAAATGTGGGTCGGTAATATGATGATTAGGTCCTATGTACAGCCAATTAAAATATTATTTGTTATTATATGGTCATGTATAGAAGAATTTTGGAAAACATTTCTGAATTTTTGTAATTGTTAAAATGACAGTACTAATATAACCCTAAGCTGTCAAATGTAAAATGTCTATAGTCTGTTTCAAAATCAAAAATCCACTGCATTCTACCTCGAAAATACAACCGACAACGTCGCCACCTTTTGTTTTTAGTGTGTTTGCAAGTGTCAGAAAAAAGTGGGGTTATGAAAGAAAACTATTGACAGTCATTTAGGTCGTAATTCATGGTGTTTTTTTGTTCTCATTTTATTATATCACTCAAAAGTTATGATATGGTAGCTACCACCTTTTTGTACATAATAATTCTTTTGTGTTACGTAAATAAACTCAAAGTTCAATGTCAAATTTTGGCGGGAGGTTGGGCCAACCCAAGAAAATGAAACTTATTCTAGGGATTTCTTTTTTTCTGTCAACAAGGTGGTGGATTTTTGATTTTGAAATACCGGGTGATCAAGAAGGACTGTTTAAGTTGGCAGTACAATTAAGAAAATTTTTTAATTCGGTTATTTATAACACTGCAACCGGATATGTTTTGTTGGTTTATTTGACAAATATCTGATGTAGGTATAGCATAAACAACGACAAGCCATCAACAACCTAAAGTTACTCCTGTTATACGATTTAAAATACAATTCAGTGTTACCAACTTAAACAGCCTTTCTTGATCACCCCGTAGATTATATTACACTTTTACTACCAACATAAATTTAAAACAAAAATAATTTCATAGCCTTCTAGCGAATAAAAGTATTCGATCGTATGGTATTTTTAATCTTTGAATAGAAGCTTGAACAAAATTTGAAAAGATCTTAATTTGAAAAAATGTTTAAAACCGTGTAAAATTTTAAAACAATGAACTCCCGTCTTGTTCAGCACCGACATTTATTTCCTCAGATACTAAAAATATGTCCTTCCACCGTTTCAAAATTATAATTAGTAATGTCGGATGTCATGTCTAATACAAATTTTCATAATGGTTAAGCAGCAAGTCAGGATTAATTTGAAGCATCAAGGAACAATTCTGAAAACCTCCGCGTACCGGGACCACCAACTGTTTAAATCGATACTCGCTAAGACAAGTCTAGAACTAGACATCAATTAAGTTAAGCAGTTTATTCACATTACACGCTGTGCAAAAAAGACTTGGCCCCGGCAACAACAAATCAATCCAATCTCATTTTTAAATTGCAACTCCGGTCACGACAACACCGTCACTACTTTAATATCTGTCATCCCGTATGTTTATGGCGAATCGAACGTTCCCTCCTCTCTGCTCTATTTATTTTTCCGGTGAGAAAGGTCAAAACGGAGAAATTAGATGATCAATGGCCGGGTCCAGGTGAAGCTCGCCTCCTGCATCTCCGCACCCACACTTGCGCTTCCACGCGCCGATCGCCTCACCTGATACAACTCCAAATGAAAACGTCACCTTGGAAGGCGACCTTTTCGCATTTCACGTGCGGCTGTCATTGCGTGAAACGTAAAATGCACTCGTCGAAAAATCAATTGTCAATTTGCATTGCGACTTCGACGCGAATTAGCGACTTTACTTTCCGATAAATGGCGGCCTCTGTACTGCGGCGAAATAAAATCTTTACGGTTTATTATTTGGCATAAATCCGAAGTGCGGTATCATTATGTTTTCCGGTCCCTTCCACAGTTCCTAATGTCTTTCCTTTTGCGACGTTGGTTTTCATCATCCAAACACACTGCGACAGAGCAGGCTAAGCTCCTGATTTAGAGACGGAAAAATTCGATGTGGCGCCCGCTTAATAGAATATCCTGGGAAGTAGCAGAAAATTTCCGATGCCGTCGATAACAATTTTTCTTGGCAACTCGTAAAGAGATTTATTTTAGCGGCGACTCTCTTCGAGGGCATCGGCTAAATTGCTTGTTTAAGAAATTTCACATCAAACATCTGTCGATTTGATTCGGGAAATTTTGACGGAAAACATCTTGTTTCTTCGACGAAAATTACACCGAGCGAAATCATCTCGCCGTTGCGATAGAAACCTCCAACAAATTCTGTAGGTGTTGTCTTTGAGCGGTGGCATCCGACGACTCTAAATGTCACCCAAAATTAGGATTTAATTGGAAATTTCATTCTCGGTGCGGCTTATATTCCACAACAAATCTCATATCCCAAACGAGATTACTTCGAAATTACAATCTCAATGATGCTGTTTCACAATTTCTTTAAAACTCTTCACTCACAGCAACAAATATTTTGCATTTAACATAATTACATTATTTATGCGATACTGCTGATGAAAATATTTTTTAAGGATTCTCGCACGAAGGAGTAAGAGAATTTATAACCTTCAGTATGAATTTAAATCTGGCCGCTTGACAACAGTCGACATAAATTTGAAACTAACAATCCGTTGATCTATAATAGACCCTTATTTGACCTTCTGTAATTGGCTGTTCTTCTGCAGAATTTGCCCGGAATTATCTAGCTTATCACATTTCACGGAGTAATCCAACCCTTTCTAATCTCAACTGTCTGGTTGATTATTTCAGCATCTTACATTTCCGTCATAACGTTTCAGTTAAATAATTCGAAACCTGAAGTGCAAACAGATTTCCGCATTAGTAGCAAACAAAATTTTCCAAATATTTTACGTGAATTTACGAGGAACGGCGTCGGATTCCATTGTGTCCAAATGGTATTTCACGAGAAACAAATAAAGCAACCCTCACGTGTACAAACCGATTGGACACGTTGCATTCGTGCACAGTAGTAATTCTGGAATTATTTCGCATTTCGAGATGAAATGATTTACCGAGCGAATACCTATTTAATTAAATAAAATCTAAATTGTATTTTTTCCCAGTAGAAGTTATCTTAGATAAATAAAAAGTTATTCAGTTTTATTGTAAAATATAAAATCTTGTTTAATCTCGATACATCATTTTTCAATAAGCCGTCAGGAGCAGCACGCTCAATAAAAAGAAATGTGCCGATAAAGATAAATGATTCTTGGCGTCAGTGCCTTATGCGGCAAAAAAAGTTTTTCAAATACATTCGGAGCGTATTATAAATGGAAATGTTTTAAGAACGGGGTCGGCACACAACACATTCGTTTCGTATGAAAATGGCTTAAAATAGGACACAGAATTGTCTATAAGGACTACTGGAGACAGCACCGAAAGCACAATCCACTTTATCTGCTGCAGTATTTAAGGAAATATTTTTTTAGTGTAGGGTTGCGAAGAAGACGTGACACATGACTTGCTTCCAAAATATTTATTGAGATGAATAAATGCAAATCAATTGGGATTTCTACAATCGATTCTGAAATCTTTTCCTGATTTTAAAATTGATAACAATCCCGATTTGAAATTAATGTCTAATAGCTTTATGGCAAAATTGTTAATATACTAATAAAACGAACAAAATACGTAATCGATACTAATACGGAATTATTTTCCAATAATTGATTTTTAAGCGGAATATAATACGTGGCCTGATATTTCAAAATAGCACTGCAAACATTTGAATTTGAAGTCGACAAGACATACCCCAAGAAACACAACCCACCCTTTCAATTTTTTATTTATTTGCATATTCCAATCCTCGTGGCACTATCCGTGATCTCACAGGAAGTGAAAAGTAAAACTGGAATTAATTTCGATTTAATTTTACTCGTGAATAGCTCATTTTTCACGTGAAAAATTTTCGTAACGAAACACAAAGAAAAATCTAATTTAACAAGAACTACTAAACTTAAATGGTGCGTAAATACGATAATGTTTTATTGCTACAATAAAATTTGTAATTTGGTATGTTCGAACGTGGAAAAAAGCGAAATGATAACCTTTTTATTTTGATAATAACCGACAATTTCTTTAGAAATCTCCAGAGGGCTATAGCGTCTGCACTCTAAAAACTCTCTCCGAGTTGTGGAGCATTTACTGCTCCAACTCGAACAAAGTGGCGTCAACTAGAAATTTTTAAATAAAAAACGCTAGTTACGAACATAATTTTGCATTTTCTAGACTTGGCGTTCCGTTCAAAACTTAGTTTTATGATTCGCCATCTCTTCCATCTAAAATTATCAAATTCGTAAACTGAGACAAAGACGTTTGAAACTCAGCTAAATTTAATTTATTTAAATGGTAGAAAGTTCCTATGACTTAACAGTGGTTTGTAACGTTTTGATATGAAATAAAGAGAAACATTTTTAATTAAATTGCTTTTGCGCCTTAGAAATCTGACAGAATTAATAAATACTTTGCATACCCAACTGTCGGAAACTTTAAACTCATCGTTATTGGAAGAATTCAACCTTGTAGGACCCTCTTGGGTCCGTACCGTACATACTTGCAAATTATTGAATACAAAACAGCCATTTTTGCATGTTCGGAAAATAAAGCGACACAGTTATGATTAATAACCCGAATACCTTTGCAACCTTGTCCCTTTGTTTGTTTTCTTGATACAGCAACAACTTTTTTTACAAATTAAGTTCCAATATAATTGTGAAAGAGCGACCATTTTTGAATTTTTTAGTTGTAACAACATTTGCTTGCCCAAGACTTAGTAGTTTCTCTGGAGAAAGACTGGTCTTTCGGTTGCAAAAAAAATCGAATTCGAACTTTTAGGGAAATAACGTTTTTCATGTTGTGTGTAACTAGAATTTTCAAAAGTTATTTTGAATGCCTAAGGTTTGTTACTTTGAATTGAGAGATTAAATCCAAATAAATATGTCGCCAGTAACCAAAATTGATTGTGAAACGAAAAATCATCTTTCACTTAGCGAGAAATTTGTCATTTGCAACTGTTAGAATTAATTTGCTGTCTTACATTTTTGGGATATCTTTTGTTTGTCACCAGAAACCACATAGCCTCCAACCTAACCAAATTTATGGCAACCTAGTAACGAATATCCCTAAATTCTAGGGAGTAATTTATTTTTGACACGAGAGTACATCATAAAAATCAAGAGCACTGAATGTTCCTATTTTTAACACATGTAAATCAGGCTTTTCTGACTTTTAATGGCATGCTTCTTCAAATAGGTTATGTCTGACATAAGGTATGTCACTATGTCTGACATAAGAAATGAAAAGTTTTGACATCCTGCTTATCTCGGAACATCAAAATTGACAACAAGAAGAAGAATTAAATTATAGAAAATTTGATGTATTCGATTTTTTTGCAACCGACTGAACATTTCGAAGATTTTTTTCTTTATTAACTCAATTACGAGTACCTACCTTCCAAACTTAAAAATCCTGTACAAACTTTTCCACAATGGCTCTTTGCCAAGTCTGAACAAAACAAACATTTCAGCTGTCATAATTATATCGAACGTGAAGGATTCTAAGACATTCGTCAAAAATGTCAGCCATGCCAAATATTTTTTAGAAAACTGGTTTTATAAGTTTTGTTCAAATGAGAGTTCTTTATGACATGTACATATTTTCGGTCGAGTTGTCCTTCAAGATAAATAACTAGGTAAGTTTCGTCGCAAATCACAAAACTTTCGCAAGAGCTTTTCCGTTAATTGTTCTTATCCCATATTTTCCTCTTGCTGCTTGACGCACCTCTACTTTTTTTCTGTGCACGTGCTCCTATAACTAACTTTTTTAATATCGAACACAATACTAATGTTGGATGATTAAAAACAACTATTTCATCTTTTTTCGATTCCATAATGACGCCCTTGCAGCAAAACATTCGGAAATCCGAGTAATTCATTGATACCTACCACTTTCTCGATATCTCTCTGTCATTCTGTAAACCATTGTACGTCTTCTTCCTTTATTAATAGTGTTTTTAACAGTGTCTTTTAACTTTTTACAACAACATTTGCAACTCATTTCGCAAAATATTCATTTTCTTGGAATTTTAAATATGGCGTCCTTTGAGAAAACTGTCATCGGCAGAGCCAACTAGATTAAAATATTTCCTAAACAATTAACTTGCAGAATTAATTATAAATAAAAAGACGTTGGAAGTTTTAAACAAAATGCACTTGCTTTTTTACTTGTGGAACGTGCCTTATATATTTACTTTGTTACATTTACGATTGTTCAAATAAAAAGGGAGTGAAACATTACAAATTTTCACTGAATCGCACCAACAAAAAAAAAGTTCACAAAATCCCCCAACCACAATTCATTTCCATCAAATCTTTCTTAAATATTTAATCCTACTTGAAAATGCTCTACTGAAGAGAACGATTTGTGGAAAAATGTCAAAAAAAATTGAGTCGGCAAATATTTGAATCGAGTCATAATTCAATTTTCATTTACCCTCCCCATCCGGTTTAATGAATGAATAAAACATGTGCATGATTTTTGAGCAGATTTAACACAACTGTCGCTCAACGCTAATACGAATAAACACGGTATTAATCTTTAACATAAATACAATGTGACGAGTAAAACGAAAAACACAAATAAAAAGATTACGCCTGCCCTACCCATGGGTGCTCAAAACTGTCAGCACCGCATCAAATGACCTTAAAAACCGTTGTGGGAAAGATTAATTATGATTTAATTTTCTCGGAGAAAATCGATACGATTTGCATATTCGGCTCGCAAAGATTGGCATCATCCAAAATTATACTGTAGTTTGTCCGCATGAAAAATAGAAATGTCGCCAATAAAACAAAACACTTGTTTCCGCGTAAATGCTTTGGTGAAAGCGAAGACAACTGTTCCGGTGATTACGACATCTTCATAAAATCTTAATTGTCCATGTATAACTGACGTCGTGTTTTATTGCAGGCGTTATACGAGCTAGAACTAGCAGGATGTAATGAAATAACGGAGGCGGGACTATGGGCATGTCTGAACCCTAGGATAGTTTCGCTGACTCTAAGTGACTGCATAAATGTCGCAGACGAGGCTGTAGGCGCTGTGGCTCAACTGCTCCCAGCATTGTATGAATTTTCCCTCCAGGCCTATCACGTTACAGACGCCGCTTTGGGTTACTTCTCGCCAAAACAGAGCAATTCACTCAATATTCTTAGACTGCACTCTTGTTGGGAAATTACTAATCATGGAGTTGTAAATATTGGTAACTACACCAGATACCAGATGGTTTTGATCGCATGCCGATTCGTCGCCTCTGTTTCAGTTCATTCTTTACCAAACTTAACGATACTCAGCTTGTCGGGATGCAGCAAGATCACGGACGACGGAGTCGAGCTTATCGCTGAAAATCTGCAGAAACTGAGATCATTGGACTTGTCGTGGTGTCCTCGTATCACCGATGCTGCCTTGGAGTACATAGCGTGTGATCTCAACCAATTAGAAGAGCTTACTCTAGACCGGTACGCTCAGCTAAATGTCATCAAATAAATGTCACTCATATATCGATTCGACACCACCGACGAGTACTCGAGCAAACATCTTGTCTCAATATAAATCAGACGCTCAGTCGAATCGTTCTGCATGCACGCGGGGTACGATACATTGTTGTATGAAATGTGTTGCAGATGCGTTCACATAACGGACATCGGAATCGGTTACATTTCCACAATGTTATCTCTATCTGCACTGTATCTGCGCTGGTGTTCACAAATTAGAGATTTTGGACTTCAGCATCTATGTGGAATGAGAAACTTGCAAATACTGTCATTAGCAGGTTGGTATTGATTGGGTCCGATACTCGGAATTGGATTGCCGACGCACTAATTATCATTTCAGGGTGTCCATTATTGACCTGTAGTGGTTTATCAAGTCTGATACAATTAAGGCATATGAAAGAGTTAGAATTAACAAATTGTCCAGGGGCATCAAAAGAACTTTTTGATTATTTGAGAGAACATCTTCCACGTTGCCTCGTTATAGAATAAGCCAATCACCACTTGTCCACTTGTTACATTTGATACTAGATTGTGCAATAACACTGAAATCCTAACAATAATTTTACGATTCTCTTTCGTTCTTAGTTTTATTAAGTATCGTTCGTCACTTGTCTCGTATGTTTGATAAATTATTGTATATTTCAATAGATTTTAATTAGTTAATGTGGTGTACATAATGAAACTATGTTTCGCAAATAAATCATAAAGATATTTTATAAAATCGCCTATTTCCTAAACCCAACATATGTTTTGTCCTTAAAAAAAAATCTTTGCATAATTTAACTGGGATCTTTCAAAATAATATTTAAAGAAAACTGTCAAAAATAACTATCCCTAATAATGTATTTTTTCATCTGTTGAAAATAATCTTTCAGTAAACAACAACAAAACATAATTAATTTTTTTTTTAAAGTTGATTTCTATATTTAAAATTTTTTATAATAAAAAAAAAACAATTAATTATTGCATTATTTTAATAAATATACAAAACAGTTACCTTATATTGCTCTTCACTAACTATCCCACCATGTTAAGAGTCCTAGACCTGGCTCATTTATGCTGCCCTACAAGACAAAATATTAGCAAAGTCAGGAATGACTGTAACTTTCATAATTTACAGTCAAGCTGTAAGGTACTTTATTCTCTGCTTTATCTTGTGTTTCTTGCAAGGTTCCAGTAGGGCAAGTTTCATTGAAAAATTCAGCAGTCACACGAAACTTGATAGTTTCACCAGCATCCATAAAAAGATCATGTTTACAACCATCTCCAGTGTCATACTCCCAAACCCATGCCTGTTCAGTCTCATTAAATTTGGATGGGTGCTGCAGTGCACTTGGAGGTATTAAAATATCATCAAAGAAGCCAAGAGATACTAAAATAATTTTATAAATTTGCAAAAAAAAAACAGATGCAAATTTATACCGTGAACGCCTTCTTGACTGCAACTTCTAATTTTCCCTATTAATATTTCTTCAATAAATGGTCGAAATACAATGTATCTGAAGCTGACCCTTGTGTGGGATGCTCCATCACCAGGAAAAATATATGATTCTTGAAGACTTGTAATATCATAAAGAGCTATGCACAAGCCTACATTGAGGACAACCTGAAAAAATCGCGAGGTATTAGTTATTTTAGTTCAATTCTTATATTCCTACCTTGTTTGCTAATTTCTTGTTCAACTCTCCCGCTATTGCGTCGTTTAATTTTAAATTGAATAATTCTGGTGGGATTCTGGTCACGTTCTTCATTTCTGCTATGATAAACATATTGGCCTTAAATATTAAAAATATATGTAATTATTGTTTGGGATTTGTCTTTGTTTACATGATTTGTTAGGTTAGGAAATATGAAAATGAAAATGACAAAAGTCCACGTGATTTGTCTACAAGGACACCAACATAATAGAAGAAAGGTAAAAGATAAGGAATAAATTTGATTGAATCAGTTACTCTAATTTAGATTGAAAAAAATTTAACGCACATTTTCTTGTTAACTTCATTGAGTATATTAATTAAGTTCATATTTATTAGCATTTTACACAATATAATATAAAATTTAATATAAAATACAGTAAATAGTTATGTTATCAAAATGTCATATGGCGCTGTTGTCAAATTATAAATTCCCTAGAAATTGAAATTTGTTCTTGAGCAAGTTCTTTATCAAGCATGTTAAACCTATTTATCTTTTGTGAATTTATCCTCCAGTGATTAAGGCATTTTATGTTTCAGAAGACTTTTTTCGTCGACTACAGATACATGTTCTAAAATCTTACAAAAAAGATTAAACATTTGTAAGTTTATAAACAAAAAAAAATCTCACATGAAAACTTTGATTGCACATTTTGTATAGTGTACTATTGCGATTGCCATAATGGATACTTCAGAGAAGAACCCTTTTGACAGCAGTGATGATGAAGAAAAACCAGAACCGAAGGAAATTGAAAGAGATGTATCATACAGCCCTGTTTACCAACCAGAATGTGAAAGTGAAGAACTAGGAGTAAAACCATTTTGTGAATGTGATAGTTGCAATCATTTTACAAAAAGTGCTGATTGGTGCACAGCATCTCATTTGAAGTTTGAAGCTGATAATACGAAGAAAACCTACAAAGAAAGAAAATTGCTGCCATTATTTAGATCAGCCAAACATCCAGGAAAAACACCTAAAATAATAACATTCAATCCTGATAACTTGACAAAGCTTGAACGAAAAACACTTTTCAGGACTCTAGTCCATGGGTAAAATATTGTGACAGTTTGTAAACATAAATTAAAAATTTATTTATAGAGAGGCTATTCCTCAGCCAATTACTCTTTTGTCAGATACCTATTTTAGTAAAGATATGCAGTCATCTTTGGAGACACTCAATTATAAATACAGCTTGCCAATACAGTCATTTGCTTGGCCTGCAATATTTAGACAGATGAATGTATTTATGATTGGGGGTCATAAATCTGGAAAAACTATGTCATATCTTCCTGCTGTTTGCACATTCAGCACGCAGCCTTGTTGTAAATATGATTTGCTTGAAAAGTACAAAGGCCCCTTGGTCATAATAATTTGTCGTAACAGCAAACAATGTGAAGAAATATTCGATTTAATTAAAAAATTGTACAGAAACATTCAGTTCAAACCAAGAATATTTATCATGACTTATCCAATCACAAACATTGTAAGTGCGCTGACACATTTTAAAAAATTTTGCAATAACAAAAATTGTAGCATAACACTGACATCCTAATCACGATTCCTGAGTCCCTGATGCACTGTTTAAAATCGAGAATCATCAATTTTAAACGTTTGTGTCACCTCGTGCTCGAAGACGCGAGCAGTTTGTTGAATCAAGAAGGAGAAACTGTGTCCAACATTTTAACTGTTGTTGACCAAATGTTGCAAAACAGAGTTCAAAACATTGGCGTTCAATTAATTGTTAGTTCAGAAAAGTGGACGCAAGATTTGAAAGAGTTGTTCAAGTCGATTTACGTCACGCCGTTGGTTTGCATCGGGAATTATTTGGAAGCGGCGCTTTATGGCAACACTCAGTTTGAGATAAAATTTCTAATGTCAGATCAGAAGAAAGCTTATCTAGAGGGTTTGTCAGGTTTCGTTAAAGTCTACAATATGATGAATGTTACTGTTTTTAGGGATAGTGAAGAATAAATCTGATGTTTACAAAACTTTGATTATTTGTAATAACACTGAAATAGCAGATGTTGAGGAGTGGTTGCTACAGAAAGGAATAAATTCTATGGCTCTGACAGACAGTTCAAATAAGGAAGAAATTGAGGCGTGCGAGACCGAGTGGGCTTCCACCAGAGGGGGTCAATATAAAGGTATAGACAAAAAACTAGTTTTTTGTGTGTTTATTTTCAATTATTTCAGTTTTATTGTGTACGGATTTTGTTTTTGATTCGTTATTGTGGGTGAGTGACGCAATGTGGCTCATCCACTACTCTTTTGCTTCCACTTGGACAAGATTTACGAAACGGTTTAGCGCCCTTTCATCGCACTACAAAAGTCCATGGGAATCGAGTGGGGTACGCCGTTAAAATAAAATAGTCATTCGACGTTAGTAAAATTATTTTCGTAGGAAAAGTTAGAATGCAAAACCTTTGTAATGATTGACGAAACGTGCGAAGCACAAATGTCCAAAATACTAAACTTGTTAAATCGCTTGAGTAAAGATTTGCCACCCAGCTACCAAAAATACGCAGATGTGAGCGAAAGCTTTTCTCACTTGTTGAAATCATTTAACTGTCATATTTCAGGGATTTAGAACTAAAGCTGAACAAGAAAAAATTAATAACAACGTGGATCTTTGCGATAATTTAAAATTGTTGGGGAAATGTCAAAATCCGTTGTGCAAGAACCGCCATCTGGTGAGCAATGAGGTGGACGTACGGGAGGACCTCCCAAAAAATGGGAAAATTGTTTTTAAAATACTTACCGTCAAGGATGTGACTCATTACGCTGTCCAGCTGATTGAACACGTTGATTTGAGCGGATGCGTTCGCCAAATAAATAATGACGATTTGAAGAAACCTCTGGTCTTTGATGTAGGAGTGGAGAAGAAGCGTGCCAGAGATATAAAAATTGGGAAATTTTATGCGCATTGCGAGCACACTACAAGTGGCCAAGAATTCATGTTGTGTCATGTACTGACCATACCTGATGACACTTTTGTTGAGGTCAAACTAACAACAGGAATTACTCTACAGACTCTGCAAAAAAACCTCTACGAAGCTCCTCCAAATCTACAGAGTAATAGATTTTTCTTGATTGTAACAATTAATTTGGTGAACATTTTTCAGTTGTCGACGTCCACATGAGCAATTTAGTACCTCCGTTCAAGGACGAATATTTTTCGGGGAGATCGTATCGTGTCACGCGGACGTCTCTCGAATCCGTAGATTACAAAAACATGATTCTTACAGCAGACGTGCATTTGCAATTGGACAACACTTTGTGGGTCGACAACGTGGTCGAAACATTGAAAGTGAAAGACTGTGACCTCGTCAACTTTAATTTAACCAAACATCTCTTAACTAGCATTGAAGTAGTAGAAGTGTCCAAGATGAAAATAGCGTCGTTACATAAGCTGTGCATGAGATGCGACATTACGTTACCGCGTTACGTCAAACAGACTGTAAAAAAGCCGGTGAGAATGAGAGAAATGGAGCCGCAGTGGTCTTTCTTGGGGGGCGGCGTCAACCAAGTAATTCTCAGCGCTGCCGTCTCTCCGGAAGAGTTTTACGTGCGCTTGCAAAAATTCCAGTGCCTGTAAGTGCTGCCACCTGGCGAAAACTCGCCCACAACAATCGTTTGCATAATTCGTAATTGATTTTAGGCTCGAGAATTTAGAAAAGGACATCCAGAAGGCAGTGAAAACTGAACTGCTCGATAAGAATTTGAATATCGTCGTTGGGAGATACTACCTGGCGCCAGATCCAAAAGACGAGATGTACTCCAGAGTGTCACTCGTCAACGTCGAGGATGACAAGGCGTTGTGTTTTTATGTCGACTACGGCGACGAGGCCGTCGTAGACGTCGCCAAATTGAAAACCCTGCCAAGTAAACTCGTGACGAAGTTGCCATTTCAAGCCATCCAGTGTCGTTTGCACGGCATCACACCTTCATTCCAAGAGTGGAGCAACGAAGCCACTGACGTCTTGTACAAATACATGTTCGAACCAAACAGTGACTTCTTCCGTTCCTTTTACATCCAAGTCTGCGATAAAGAGAAGAGTGATCCAACAAGAACAAAAATCAAATATTCAGTATTGTTGAAAGATGGTTACGGCGATAAGAACGTTCTAATCAACCAGTTGCTCCTAGACTGCGGTTTTGCGAAATCGATTTTTGGTAGAATTGATGATTTTGAGTTGTCTGAAGTTGAGGTGGGACAAGATTCCGACGAAACGGATTCAGAAAAAGTCAGTAACGAGCATCTGGAGGAGTTCGGTACGTGCAGGGTGTCAGTAAATGACGTTTGTGACTTCTTGTTGTTGAATTTTTAGGGTCGGAGTTTGATGTTGAAATTTTTGATGCGGATGCATTTATGGAGGTAACTGTCAGAACATGTTTTTTGGATAATAGGTAATAGTAATGCCGTAGATGCTCGGCGTGTCTCGTCTGAAAATATCAGAAAATCCACAGAAAACGCAGGAAGGTGTAGTAAAAACTTCAGAAGAGAAAAGTACAGTTAGATCTGAAAATACTCCAGTTGAAACAGTGCCCGATGGGGAGCCCAAATATTTGACTCCTGAGGTGTTTTGGTCCCAAAGCGAGAAGACTGTGAAGATCAAGGTCAACTTGATTGGAGTGGAAGTATACAAAGTCAGCGTGATTAAGAAGAGAATATTTACGTTTTGGTATTGTACACAATGTATTTGAAATGATTTGTGTGACACATGTTTTCAGCACTACTCTAGAAGGGAAGACTTACAATCTGAAATTCACGTTACACAAGCCCGCGGAGTTGGGAAGACATCGCGCGCTAGGCCAAGAGGTTCAGGTTATTTTAAATAAATCTGAAGCTTTGGAGTGGTCGCAGCTCACAGGCACCACCAAACGAATGCGAAATATCCATTACGAAATTCCCAACACCGAAAAGAAAGAGCCGAAGAGGAAGTTTCTCCAACTTGACATTACTGACGACGAAAGTGACGACCCTAACGATGGAATGATGTATCACCAGGAGTCGGACCTCGACAGTGAATATGACCAAGAAGCTTTGTCATCGTCCGACTGAAGTCTTTAAGAATTAAGCAATATCGTGTTGAATTGTTTCCTTTTTTATTACTATTTTATTACACTTACTTTATAAACATTTCTAATAAATATGTTGAAGGCAGCGTTTTATCCTTACAACTCCCAGATTCTTATCCAAGAACCGTGTATTAAAGTTTAGTTTTAATCTATCGTTGAATTTTTAATATGGACGTGGTGCACGTTAGGCGAGGGTTGCGTGTCTGACCTTGAACAACTTCAAGGATGAACAGTATAGTAATCTCAGTTTCTTTTTGTACATATCCACTTCATATGCAATTGAAATCTTGCGATGAATTTAAAAGCAACAATATATAAATTTTCTTATAAAATTTGCAGTAATTAGAATGTAGAGGTCATTGACGCGGTTATTGGAAATCCACAAATACAATAAATCTTTTTATACAGATACTCCATTTCGACTTGATTTCGCAAACCACATGTGAAACTTTCGTCCTAAAAATACGCGTCCCTTGTAGGCGTTGTTTATCTTAACCTCTTGTTTGGAACTTTGATAAACAAGAAGTCTCGATTCGCAGCAGCCGTCGCCCGTAAGTACAGATTTGAATATATTTCATTTCAATTTAAAATGAGTCGATTATGGTGAACAGCGATGTTTTATTTATACCCCAGACTAACTTTCAGACCGTCAATCCCATTTAAGATGTCTCGAGTGCAGTGGAAGTCCAAACGCACCCTCGGAATCGTGTTTTCGCTAATCGCATTGTACTTCACTGTGAGGATAAAAAATTACGAACATCAGGCGTCTGTATTTTTGTCCGAAACGCACCCCAACGAAGCTTGGGAGTTTGTAGCTGACTTCAGCAACATGAAGTATTTGAATCCCACCATGTAAGTTAGTTTCTTGGAAGTTTGTTGATTATTTTAATTGAGACAATGCTAGAATCAATTTCAGCATCGTTTCCGAGAGCGGAAATTACGATAATTGGAAGTATTCCACCCAGTATTCAGAGTTTCTGTCGCATTGGCCTCACCTGAGGAACAACGCGGTCGCACATTTCAACGTCAAAGCCGACAAAGGAAAGGGTGTTTATTTTATCAACTCTGTCCACAAGACGTGCCTCTTTTTCGGATTTTTCTGCCGTAAGACTATTAAGATTGATAAACTATTATTGTAGTGGGTATTTTATTGCAGTTGATTCTGAAAGCGAATTTAAATTTATGCGAAGCAATTCGTCCAGAGGCTCAGTTTGTGAAGAAAGCGTAATGTATCAGTGCCCAGCACTTTTGTCTTCGTTTTGCAGAAGAGAAGTCATCTTCCAGAGGGACGCGATCATGAAGAATTTGAAGTTGCACTTTGCAAGGTCACGCAAAAGCAGATAATTTCACTGCAGAAGTGCAGACTGCTGAAATTTGACAGAATAATTTCACTGAACGTAATTTTATACTTTTGTACCGAGTAAAACCTGTACATTATTGTGAATAAATGGCAATCAATATCATTTTTTGCATTTCACTGTAACTACTCGTCTTTAATTAATTATTATCCACCCTTTCAGCAGTTTCAGCCTCCTGAAAACTTGCACTACAGTTTGCTGCACTGAAATTAGACAACCTCTACAGTTTCATGAACTTTTCAAAGATGGCAAACTTGCCCGGAGTATGTTTACTTCGGATTTGTTTATTTAAAAAAAATGCGTTTTTCCGCTTTTGATCCGTCCGACGGAGAAGGAAGATCGAACGCACTTCTGATAGGTGTGACGGTATCTATATTGATTGGTCCGTTTAATAATGGCTTGACAAGATTTTCTTCAGTTCATTCAAAGTGACGACCTTGAATAATTACAACGTGTCTAATCTAAATCTATTGAGTTTGTTAATTAGCGGTTATACAGACGGGCGTATACACAAGTTCGGTAATCGTTTATCGTTAAACAACCATGCCTGAGCCACATTTGACCGTCGGTATGTATTTACAGTTATCGGTTTGGTTTATTTATTCTGGTTTTGTGCCGGTTTAGGGTCACAGCAGCCCCCCAAGCAAGATGATAAGCTGCGTCTCTATTCGATGGAATACTGCCCTTATGCGCAAAGGGTTCGTTTGGTTTTGAATGCGAAAAAGATCCCATATGACACCGTTAATCTCAATTTGATCAATAAGCCCGATTGGTACTTCAAAGTTCACCCAGAAGGTGAGTTTTCGTTTAAAAAATAATAATATAAATGCATCCAAAGAGGTCAGATAGGTTTAATTTGAAATGTCACTTGAAATTTTATTATGATTTATTACGTATCTAAGTTGTACTTCAGTGTCTAGACGTCTCTTGATCATGTGATCATGATAAAAACGTTGTTGTACTTACTTTCATTGCTATTATGTGGCAAAATTTAAGGAGATTTTCCAAAGCATTGATGGAATTTGTTGTTGCTATATGTTTTTAAATTTATAGACGTTTACATGAGTAAACTAGCTCGATTAAAAGATGACTTGCGGTTTAATTATCTGTATCATGTCGTTCTTAACATCGAGTGCATGTTAGATTAAAATCCCACATTAAAAATAACACTTAAGATTTTGCCAATAAAATCTGTACAACACGCATTTATAAACACTCAATTTTGTCCGGATTTTTTACTTTTATCGTACCAGATACGAATGATTTTTGAACGCTTTTCTGGCGTCGCATTTTAAAATTTGCGCTGAGGTTAGATGCTTTTGAAAATTAGAAAATAAAAGATGATTAGGTATCAAGTTATTCACGTAGTAAATAAAAAATGTGTTATATTAATCACACTTTAAGATTTCTTTAAAAATTATAAAATTGTAAGCATGGTCTTGTACACCCGGCTCAACTTCTAATGAAAATCAATAGACCTTTACAAATAAGAATGTTCTTTGTCGCACAGTGACGTCACTGTGAGACAACAAAGATGGTGATATAGCGACTGGATACTGAAAAGAGTGAATAAAACGTAAATCTACTGTGCATACTGTGTGTGCATATTCTCCATCTCTTATAAATGTAAAGGTCTATTGAGGTCTGGCGTCGGTGTATATAAAAACAAAAATTGCCCGCCTCTTGTCTTAAATAACATTCTACAAAGTTATTCTTAAATTAAAGATATTGATGGAAAGGAGCTGATTCAAATGCGAGGATAAAAAACAGATACATTTTTATTTTTAAAAAGGCAACTACAAAAACATATAATTCTTAATGCGACGTATTCTATAACTGCTTCGCTAAGTTTTAAAGCCCGTTAAATTAAGTTGTCATAGCAATGATCAATCAGGGCTTGAAATTTCAATAGGGCGCCAAAATTTTAACGCCCCTTTAAAAATTACAGAATACGCCCCATAAGCAGTTATTTTATTTAGGGCCAGTTTCACCAACGCGAACGCCAGTTAAAGTTAACTGTAGGTTAAAATGTTTCGTTACTCTAGTTATAACAATTTTTTTTCGTACCTATATTTTAACCTACAGTTAACTTTGATTGGCGTTGGTGAAACTGGCCCTTAACGTAATAAAATTAATACAACTTTCTAATTAAGAAAACAATTAAAATATTAATTAACCAATCAATTAATTGATTATGCTTTTTCAAGTGGAGCAATTATTCTCCATGGTGCGTTTTGAGCAGATATTTTGTGCAGAAAACCATTAATTAATTTGTACTTTTAATTAAGACAAGATTACGTAAACACATTAAGAAAGCTAGGATTCAACGTATATATTTTATTTATAAATGTTTTATTGTAAATATATTTTTTTAAGTTGTAAACACATTTATAATTTAAAAGATGCAAACTAATTCCGTTTATGAGACAAGATTTAAAATTCGAAATAAAAAATTAACAAACTTGCGATGAGGAATTTTTGTTTTATGGTATTTTTATGCAAATAGAACTTTACAAAAAAATGTAAACATTTTCCTGTCACACTGTTTTGTTTAAAAACCCTCCACCACCCGGCGACACGGCAATTTTACCGGAGTATATACACTATTACGGATAATACTATCAAGTAATAGTGCAGTGCTTATCAACATAATTACCGGCGTCTCGCCTCCACATTTTGAGTTTTTTGTGTTTTATGTTCTGTGTCAATGTTAAGGAATTTCCTCACGATATGACATGAGTATAATAATATACTTTTTTGAATTTCAACTACCAATGTGTTCTCTAAGTCCAAAATTTTTAAATTTTTAAAAAGAGATTGCCGTACAGTTGGCTTCAAAAAAAAACCGGGAAATGAAATTTGACCTAATGTGAACTGAAAATTTAATTTGTCAATTTATGTCAATTTGTGCCTGTTTGACAATAGTATTTCTGACACTTAAGTGCAGTTTTTTAACCTAAATTCTAAAAGGCTATAAAAATTTAATAAAATCTGACAGAACTTTTTCTGACAGTTCCCGTTTTTTTTGAAGCCAACCGTACTATTCCTGTTGCTGAAATTATAAGTGGTAAAATCGAAATATTTTCTAAACACCAAAGATTTCTCAGCATACAAAAATAAAATTTTAAAAATATTGCAGAGTATTGTTTATTATTTATGACTAGATCAGGATCCCGAAGCTGTGGTCATTATTAAGTGATTTGCAATAACTATGACAGAGATTGCATTTTCGATTTGTTTTTAACTGTTTAACAAAATTTAAGGTTTTACACTTTTTATTTTTTAGGTTTAGTCATTAGTTCATTTTTTACCAAAAAAAAAAAACCAAAACCTTGTTGCATTAGTTCAGAAAAAAAAAGATCTACCATAATCAATGAAAAAAATATACGTTCCCGTTTAAAAAAAGTGAACCATTGCTGATTGAAAGGTCCACGAAAAGAGTAAATTATTATTCCTGTTGATAGTCTTTTTAGAACCATCTTGTTTCCTGTATCATTTAAAATTCGCTTGAGTAATAAAATAACATCGCTATGATGGTATATAAAATACTTATTTTTTGTACATGTAAGAAGTTCCGTTTCTCCATTTTTGTTAGTGAGAGGTAAATTATTTTTAATTTTTTACCAGTGGTTAATAATGAACAAATAAATTTAAAGTTTTTGAAAATCCTGCAACAGTTTTAAAGAAAAAATCTTTGTAGCACGATTTAATACGATGGAGAGATTGTAATTCATGGTATTTAGTGCATTAAAAACGTTGTTTAAATTAATAGACCTAAATTGAAATTTAAAAAATTCTAATCAAACATACAGTGGCGGAAAAAAAAAGTAGGACAATGTTTTTTCGCTAATGTAAATTTGCTTGCCCTTTCTATGGTTACTATGAAAATATTTATTTATTTATTATAGTAACCCCGGTTTACTCAACTCAATTTTGGCTAAATTTCTTAATAAGACTTGTCCTACTTTATTTAGGGCCCACTGTACATTTTTCGCGGAATAATAAATGACAGCATCGGTCACTGTCGATTGTATCGGGTATTCATTTAAAAACAATATACCTACCGTGCGAATGAAAAAAAATCGGATGAGCCATGACTATCATAATTCAGTTGGCAGCTCTAGTTCAAATATTGCTGATGTCAAAGAAACATTTAAGTCCTTTAACGTCTAATTTAACGTCAAATACAGCAATGTTTAAACTAGCGCTCCCAATTGGTTAAATTTAGAAATTAAACATTTCATTTCGGTTTCTTCATTTAATTTTTTTAAGGAAAAAACTAGACATGTTGGTTTTGCTATTATCCCAACTCAAATTTAATACAATACTTTAAAAATTATAAGCTTTTTTTAAGCGTCTTGTTCAGTTGAAAAGTTTTTTAATTTTCTTTTA
This sequence comes from Tenebrio molitor, assembly GCF_963966145.1. Classification (NCBI taxonomy): domain Eukaryota; kingdom Metazoa; phylum Arthropoda; class Insecta; order Coleoptera; family Tenebrionidae; genus Tenebrio; species Tenebrio molitor. Next base: position 7,262,538 of record NC_091046.1, read on the forward strand.
TTGTACTTTTCGTATTTTTTTAGGAAAAGTGCCGGCGATCGATACAGGGTCGGAAGTGTTAGTTGAAAGCCTCGACATATCCGACTACCTCGACGAGAAATATCCCGACAATCCCCTCTATCCGAAGGACCCCGAGGCCAAAAAACGGGACCAAGAACTGATTCAGAAAATAAGCCCTCTCACCGGGACATTCTACAAGTGCGTTTCGAAACAAGGAGACAAATCTGTGGAAGATTGGGCCAAGGAGTTCACGCCCCACTTGGACATCTTCGAAACGGAGCTGTCAGCCAGAGGAACCGCATATTTCGGAGGCGACAAGCCTGCAATGGTAACGTTTCGTTGAAACGCCCCTTCACCTAATCACACGTTATAACTGTATCAGGTCGATTACATGTTATGGCCTTGGGCTGAACGAGCAGGAACAATAGCCATAGCTTATGGGCAACAGTTACCGTTCGGCGCCGATCAATTTCCGCTTTTGCGTAAGTGGCGCAAGTCGATGCGCGAGGACCCGGTTTGCAGCCAAATCTACCACGGACCTGAGAAGTTCTGGAAAGTTGTTGAGATTAAGACGAAAAAAATGCCTCCAGATTACGACAGCATCTAATTCGAAAGTGATAATCCAGATCAGTCGCAAAAATTGTACTCAAACTGAAGCCTGGGGTGTCATACTTCCGAATACTTAATAAATATTTGCTTTTGTACTCTTTACTAGCTTTGGCTTTAAATTAATCATCAGAGCGGAGCTTATACTGCTTGCACGATGTCGTAATTGATAAGAATTAAAGAGGAGTGGATTCACTGGGTTCTCGACATATCTATCCAATACCTAATCATAAATGGAAAATACTGCGTAGGTGTGCATTTACTTAATAAGGATTTATTCGGAAAATTCAGACAATAACGAAATTTATTATTGCTTCCGGTGGGAAAATAAGTTGTGATAATTTCACTGCGGCTCAATTTTTAATGCAGATTAGGTCACCATTCTGTCTTTGTAATGTAGCTTTGTTAGATTTGTAAGTATGTAGTTAGGTAGGTACTTAAGAAATACATATGTTCAGTTTTAGGACTCAGAGTTTTATACAAAATTATTTTAATTTTTTACACAAATGTAAAAGGACTAATTTAGAGAGAGGGTAAGTGTATACTGGATAAGGAATAAAATATAACGAAGTACTTTTGTTGCTCAGTAATGATGCAGATTTTACATAATGATAACTTTTATTAATCAAAATATCAAAGCACTTTTATTTTGTGATAAAACTAATAACTGGGCGTTCCTTTTCAATGTTCGTTTCTTCCAGGATTTGAGAAATGAAAGTGAATATCCTCAAAAAATATGCTCCACACTCACGGTTACAGTTTTTTTATGCAACTCTGGCTTCGAGAACTGTCTTGAGGCTGGTGGCGTGTGTGGTCAAACCGATGCATAGATCGTCAGCGATAATGATAAAATTCATTTCTTTGTTATTTCATTATTCATCTCCCGTCATTTGCGAAAGGAATTAATTCACAACAGCTTTCGTAAACACGATGTTTTTTACAATTCGTTTCGTTCATACAAACAATTTTATCATTTTTAGGTGTTCTAAATCTTGAAGCAATCTTTTGAATAGCTTTCGATTTTTTTTAATTTTTACTGTTAATAACAAAAATAATGTTACACACTTAGTACACCCATTTGCTTTTTCAAAGGCATTATTTTTGCAGAAAAGGTGAATTTTTTAAAACAATAAAACATCATAACGTAGTTTTTACTTCTAATACAGAGATTTCTAAAATATTTTGTTACAGTTTTTTACAATTTTAGGCTAGTAAGTAGTAAATATGAATATTTATTGTGTTTATGTGATGCAAAAAAATCATTTTTTTTTTCTTCGCATTATACCTAATCGCACGTTCTAAAGTATCTACCATAGTTCGAATAAGTTGGTTGAAGGATGGTAATTCAACCATGCAAATTTCAATTTAATGGAACCATTCTTTGTTGTTACAAATCCCTACCAAATTACCACCGCATGAATTATTTAGAAAAAAGTGGAAACTAAACGATAAAAGTTTCAGCTCCTTTGGACCGTTAATACAACAATTAAAATGTAAACAAAACACAAATGTTGCTAAGATTTAAACTTCATTTTAAGCTTTACTTATCCAGTTACTGAGAAGACAGGATATCTAACGATGCAAAATCCATCTTGTTAAGATTATAGAAAGGTTTAACAGGTATTAAATAAATCTAAAAGTGCAAGGTTTCTCATGACTATAAAAAACATACCTATTAGCATTAGATGATAGTTTAACCATAAAAAAATCTCTTGTAATCTCACGTTGTTGGTTACCTGTGCATACTTTTCTTTTCGTGACTCGTAGGTATTAACAATGTTTTATTTTTTTATTCGACGTCCATCGTAATTTCTCTCATTTGTAATCGAACTCAATCAAGGCCAAACATAACACTGAACGACTTCGAACTTCGAATCTTACCGAAGACATGTTTGGAACGGAACTCTGGAATAGAAAGTGTGACACTTACAAAAAAAGTTAGACTGCACGCTTTGCTGTCGTACGTTGTGTAAGCCTAGTTCCGTTGTACAAAATTCCAATATCGATAATCTTAATCGATTACGGTAGCATGAAGTGGAAAGGACCGGCTTTTGCAATCCATTATATAATTCAAATCAAATGACGCAACTTTATCGCGCCCTAAGCGTCCCCGCCCTCTGCGCATGCGCACACACTATTTCGACGAACATTTGCTCTTCTGCGCACGCTTTTTGTTTCCGTAATTGGCCGCGACGGCGCACCCAGCGCCCGACCGCCATTACTCTCTCATCAATGGATTGGTAAAGTGTATTTTAATTTTCTCCGCAGCTCTACGCGTTGGCAAGATGTCGGTTTAGCACCATAAGTTCTTGCACACGCAAGTGTGCCGCCACACCAATCAAAATGCAGTGAGTATTTCCGTAATTTTACTAAACTTGCGTCTGTTTACCTAGTTGAACGTTGTGCGAATGCCGCTAAGCGTATGAATGATTTCACCATATTGTTTATGTCGTCATCCACTTTATCGTCACGAATCGATATTGTCCTTTATTTTTCAGTTTTTAAACTCGGTTTTATTGAAAGCAGATGCTGTCACTCATTGAACTGATCCAGACATTCGAGTTTTACATAGGAATTTGACATACTTACACTGTCCTTAAGTGAAGAAGATATTATTCAATTCAATTCTATTGATTAGTTGATTTAGTCGAATTTATCGGTTTGTTGTGACTCAGTCGAGTCGTGGAATACGATTATTACTTTTTCCAGTTAGCGCCAAGATTATTTTTTGACATGACACTTGACAGCTTGAAGGCACGTCGGAACTTGGTTCAATTTCGCGGGAAACCTTGACATTTGCTAATTGACGTTTAACAAAGGCATGCGGAAGTTAATTTGGAAAGAATTAAAGATGATGCGAAGCTGTCAAAAGTTTTTAGAAATTTGAAAATATGTAACCAGTTTCGTTGCTAATAATACCTTGTGAAGAACATTGAAGTAAAAGTAGGTGACTTGTTAGGTAAATGGCAAGAATGGCAAGAATTGAGAAACTCTAACGTTTCTCTTGCAACGAGTTGAAGTATTTTGGAACCCAACATCAAGAATACAAATTGAAATTATGTTACCAAAAATGGTTCTTAAAGACAAAGATTAATTCTTTTGTTGATTTAATGGGGCTAAAATATCAAAAACGGGATAGGGATATCAGGCGTAACTGTAGTCACTTATTACTACGAATTCACGACTAACTTAACACAAAAGATAACGCTTAGACAATACCAAAATAAATATGCAAACTATCTTGAAACGTTATATTTTATACTGGATGTTGAGATTACATATAGGATGTGTGAACATCTTGTAACAAGTGTTTCATACTTCACACATTTGGAATAGAATTTTCTTAATTTAGACAAACTTCTTGTAATATTCCACAAATGTCGATTTCACAGGCGTAGTGACTTTGCATTAATACGAATATGTACTTCAAATTATCAACTTTTAGAGTGTTTACTTTGTGATTTGTTCGATTGTAAATTTGTTTCAAAAAATATCAATTATCTTGATAACTGTGGAAAAGAAAGTGTAACCACTCCCCGGATCGCCATCTGAAACTAACCTGTCAGCCTCGTTATCTAACATTAATTGTTTTTATTGTCCGCGAGATAAGAACTTCCTGTTTGAAATTGAACCTTGCACAGAGTCATTGTAATAAAATGTCTTCACGATTTTTATTTTAAAAACTGAAGCAAATTAATTATTATTGGTTATAGAGCAAGCGGTGAAAGTCAAAATGTTGATTTATTGTCAAAGTTACCAAATGACAGTTAGTGACATTGTTGAGTTGAAATAATTTCAACGTCATTTTGGTTGTTTTAAGTTACGACTTTTTATAATTGTGTTTTTGTTAAATTGCAGAGCCAAAATGGCGCTTTATTCGCTCGCCGCCCTTCCGGCAGAAGAAACCTACTTAAACAATCTTTCCCCATCGCTTTCGATCGTAAGCAGCGCACCACACAAGCAACATGAGTTGTGCGCCGTTTTCAACATGGAAGGAAGAGCCATTGTCACCTCTCAGCACTGAAGAGGTGTCATGGCTCTCCGAAGACACATTCTATCAAACATCACAGGAGCACGATGACTGCATCAAGTTTGAACATGATCTGGTCCCTTGCGAGTCCAAGGCAGAAGTTGCTTCTCTCATGCTGGAAAACCTAGAAAATCTAATCAATCTAGATGAGCTCATCAAAGAAGGTCAGTATGTTGCGAGGCCCTCGAGGGGCTTGATAATAATGAAACGGAGATCTTTAATCTATTTGAGATACGAGATACGTATGGAACTGGTGGATCCAAATCTTAAGTAATAATTAAAAAGGTCGTATCAGTACATCTTGATAAAAGGTTAAGTCGACAGTCTTAGTTGACGTTCCTCGGCGGCGTCTAGGCCAAGTAAAAAATTTTACTTCCTGTAGATAAAGTAACTGACGAAATATGTACACTAATGTACAGGGTGATTCAAGTTTTAACGCCCGCGCGATAAACCCTATTAAAAAATTAGGAAAAATTATAAAACGTTGGGGTTGCATTCCCTTCATATAAGGCTTCAAATGTGTGCAATCAATTTTCCCGTATCACTACATTCAGAGCCATAAAATTTTGATCCCAAAAAGAATACATTTATGAAATTTGCATCAAAAGAAAATTGTTAGTTTATGAATTATTCCAATTTTAACATTAAGAGCGAAACATGACCAAGATTTACAACTGCAGTGTCATAAATAAATACCTCATTGTTGGGTAGACATCTGTTGACAACTTTTCTAGTCATTCTTAAGTCCGTAAAGGGTCATGTCAACATCTTTTGTGGAAGTGACCGCCGAATTTAATAATAAATCATATCTAAATCTTGCACTTTAATATCAAATTCTATTTATTTCGGAGACCGGTGATGTTTTCATGATTTCAATGACCCTAAATGTTTGAAAGGATTTTCATTGAAAAATTGTGTAAATTAATCTAGCGGTTATTGAATTAAAACGAAATATTTACCTGTTTCATTAAAAAAGTTTAAATTTTTACAGAATGTTCTACAGCGATTCACAATCATTCCTGAATTTTTTGAGAATTTTAAATGGATTAGAAGTGGGTGTTTTCGCTCGGGCGATAAAACTTGAATCACCCTGTAATATGGAATTGCATAAAATTCAAAATAAAGTTAAATGAAAGTTAAGGTGTAAGATAGATGTAAAAAACTTGAAATGTTTTGTAAAGATCGTTGTCAAATGATAGCAAATTTAATTAATAAGTGGTAAAATATACTAGTTTTTTGGGGAACTGATCAACAACATTTAGACATATTTGATATTCATTAGAGAGTTTTTAAATGGAGTGACAGACAAAATCCCTAAATATTAAGATCAGATTCTTTTATTTATACTTTGGATGATCTCAAGTTTTGCTCTTTTCTTTTTTTTTTTTAGCAGAAGTTAATTTCCATTTTATCAAGTGTAAAATCTAGTTGCCAATTAATTATTAATTGGTACAAAAAACGTTGCAAAAATATTTTGAAGAAATTGTGTGGGAGTGAGATACAAATAAAAAGAAAATAATGATCGGGGCCACTTTTTAATATCGTTTTGCTTTTACTTTCTAAAATAACATGTGTGCGACTGGGGGCTATTAATCTCATAATTGTTAAAATATTAATGACAATTTTTTCAATGGAGTCTCGGAGAATGTAAAGTTCCTAATTCGAAACATGCAGTATATCTCATCCAACACAACAGAAACAAACACGACCACATGTCAGATTTCAATATTAACGGCCCAATTAATCAAATTTCTAAACAAAACCGGTTCATTACTGTAAATGTACATAATTTCGTTCGCATTTGTGCCAGCCAAAACCCAAATCACATTTGATTGGACACAATATTAGACCTGTGTTGGACTTGGAACCTAAGTTTGACAAATTTAATTAATTTCATTTAATTAAGACGAGTTTGACCCGGTCACAACCAACCGAGATACTGATGCTCAGCATATTGTTTCTAGGCAGTAAAATATAACATCATAAAAAGAAGTGATAACATTTTTTTAGTATTACCAATAGACAGTTGATTGATTGAATATAGCACAATAAAAATTGACATTTCCTTTTCTTGGTTTCAGGTGCACAGAGTGTGGCCAGTTCGTAAGCTGGAACATTTAAGAATGTTTCTTAAGAGAGAATTACTTGATAATGCAGTTTAAATTTTGATTCGTATTTTTCATTTGGAATTGGTGACAGATTTTATACCCAGATAAAGTACCCTGAATTCGTACTTCTGTATAAATAAATTTAAAAAAAAATGCTTTTCAGTAAAGAGATACAACTTGTAAACTGCATTTTCAAATTCTCTGGCTATCATTTTGTGTTTGGAAAAAAAAAGAAATGTAATGTTTTGGACTCTTTATTAGACTGGACCAGTACAGTCGATTTATATGTTCGGATAAGTGCTGTCTAGTACTGAATTAATGTCACGCTACAGTTGTGAAGTTACAATTACATATAGTCTTTAAAAAAATCTTCATTAGATTACCTGACTGTAGTATTCTGTTACACCGTTGTCTTCGTTTTATAATAGAGTTAACAAGATAAACTACACACGTTGAAAATGTCTTATCAAATGTGTCCGCACTCTTAATTCCATTGTTTTTGCGCGTGCGTCCCAAGAAGTTTCCACTGTACATTGTGCATTTTTGAGTGACCAACGTTCTAGAAATCTACCGATTTTTTCCATTTGCAAACAAATATAGCCAAGGTTGTGATAATACAGATTTGTTGTCAAAAGGATTTTAACAATTATCAATAACCTTGCCCATTTGCAACCCTGTTGCAATCAGTTCAGTAACGAGTAATAATTTAGGATTTTTTTGTTGATAACGTCGATGCGTGTTTTAATATCTGCTGATTTGACGCCTGTTTACTTCCTTTATCGCACATTTTCGAAAACTGACGAATTTGTGTAATTTCCAGAGCAATAATTGCAGCATAAAATCGTGATTGGATTTTGTAATTACCGTTTTGAGTTGAGATGATAATTGTTTTACATTTTTATAATGCATGCATTACTTATTCATTAAATCGCTTGTTTGTTACAATTTATCAGCGATCCCAAGAAAATCGAGTCGACGTAATTTCCAGCAGGTCGAGTTTGCAATACGAAAATAACGCGTGCCAAAAGATAATTTATTGGGCTGCGAAATGGTATTGATAATTTTTGGCATTACACGCGTTGCATAAATAAAACAAGTTTTATCGCATTTTAATAATAAATAATAAGGACGTTACTTTTTGTAATTTGGCGATAGTGTTTGTAAAAAAAATACATGACATTGATCTTCGAACTCGGTGAAGATTTCGTCAATTTTTGTCGTCGATCGGTGGATTGCATTTTTCGCGTCGTCGCGAAGCGACAAATGCGCTGCATAATTAATTGTTACGGGTTATCGAGGTGTCGGCGATGTTTTTACATAAACAGCAAAAAATTGACCGGGGATTCGCAATATTCTTATCAACTCGGCGTTGCTGTCTGTCAGTGGCTGGGGATCACATGGTGTCCACGTCTCCTGGTGGGGATGCTTGAGGGACGACCAGTCAGTCACCACTTCACCAGTCAAATTCCACTTTCCTAACGAGGAGTGTTGCATACGCGCGCTGCTCCAGCTCCGTTGTGTCGTTTGTTATCAGATCAAATTGGACAGTGCTCACGCCGCCGAAACGTCGTCCCCGACGCGCCCCCCCAAAATCTGAATCGTGTTCGGTGAAAAGTGATACTACTGTGTGCGGATCCTGATGATTGTTTGTACAAATGATCACTGGCGTGTGTAGCATGAAGTGCAGCTACCGTTACACGTGGAACCGGGAAATTGTGTTCAACTCACAGAAGCTCGTCAAAAGACGTTGAATTTGCCGGAGCAGCCGACAAGTCCTCCTCTGACGCCGCCGCCATTTCTCTCAACTACTGCCATTACTGCATAATAACATTGTTGACTTTCTGTGTTTGATAGTTGGTGACCTCTGCCAATCAACATAATGGCTGTTTGTTATGGTAGGTTAGCCGCAATCGCCCTGGAAATACATCACGTTTGTTGATCCAAGTCTGGATCAACGGGAGCACTCTCCGCCAGCCTAGGCGATATTGGCAAACTTGTTTACAAAGAATCAAATTGAAAACATGTCGCATTCGAAGCCGGTGAAAATGTATTCAAAACTGTACAACCATTATCGAAAAATTCGCGCCTTGACCTTTCCAGCGTCGACGTTTCGATTAAATTCGAACGAACAGTTGCATCATTAACATAGAAGCACACTAAATTTTGGAAAAGGTGTGATCGCACCCATAAAAATTATTGCAGATCGTAATCTAGTGAAAGTAGACAGACACAAATATTTTAAGTCGTGTCGCGTTCCGGCCGACTGATTTTGTTTTGTAGAAACACTCAAAAAATTAGCCAATTTGGGAAAATTGCAGCCGGAGCGACCTCGATCGCTTTATTAAGTTACACAAAAAGCTCACGCTTCGTGAACCTAATTTGTGGAAACCAACAGAATATGTATAAACAAATCACCTTCACCTCCGTGGTCCTCGTCAAAGAATCTGTCGCTTCGACTTTTACAATCAGGGCGACGTATTTTGCACTGTCGCAGAAATACTGTTTCGCGTTGAAAAATCTAAGCAACAAGTTGACCTTATCGATTATGCAAAAACAAAATTGTAATTGATTTCGCTAAGAAAAGAAGTAATTGAAACTGTGAGGACTTAATTTTGGCGCAAGGCAACGGAGAATGATGGAAACTATCGAAGCGAGGAACAATAAAAATTAATTATTTTGTTGCAAATTTCCCGGTGGCCCCTCGTTAATTCTAATAGACGCGAAGGCCAAATTTGACCTTCGCCAGTTGCCCCGCAAACGATGTAACAACAAAGTCAATGACCAGAAAATTCTGAAAATAATTGAATAATTGCACGCAGAGAATTAGTAATTATCAGGTGGTGTATAATTTGAAGAAAGTCCACGTCGAGTGCAGACTTTCAGGAGCTTGCGAACATGGAGAAAAGTGCTTATTGTGCGTTGGAACGACGTCGATGGGTCACTAGTATTTTGCCCTTGCATCATGAATCATTGTTCACTTTTCGTAGTGAAGTACCAATCAAACTCCTACATCTAAATCTTGAAAATTCGATTAAAGCGATTATAAAAGCAACGTCAATCTTTATTTTTGTGTACTTGAGGTCATCAATTTGTGGATAGATTTCATCAGAATCGCGGCTGGAGTAGTTGTACACTTTTAATACCAAAATATTTCAAGTCACCTAGTTATTTGTCTAAACAAACATAGAGTGAGACGTAGGAGGAAGCAGATAGAAATCTATGTTGTTTAAAAATTGCCAATTCACCTTATTTACAAGGATTTACTTTCAAGTGTGTAATAGATACTCCAGTGCGGCAAATGACGCACACCGCACTAAGTAAATTCGGTAGTAGTATCACGAATTAAGTAGTATTTGACAAGTTCATTCAGAAAATTGCGAATTGTACAGTCGGACAAAGATCTTAATTCGTTTTTCGATGGCCAACATGTTGCAGACAATTTCAACCCACATAGTTTAGTGTCTGAGCTTGATTCAGGCATGAAATACACCTGACCCCAAATGTAACGGCTAAAAATACGTTTTCAAAAGAAAATTCCTTGTGGTAAATGCGGTAATGTCATTTTACAGAGTACATTCGTCTCGGAATTAATAGAGGTTAAAAACTAGTTTAGTTTAGATACAGGAACGTAAAGAATTGTTTGTTCTTTTGCGTACACCGCAGATAACAGCAATGACACGATTTTTTTACGGTCGGTGGTTTTAGACTTCCCGAGACTGCGATTTATGCGAATTTAAGTGCTACTGGACTAACATTTGGAAGTTATAATGTATGGGGCCGTAAATTTTGTTTAAGTACGTAACAGGTGGATAGATTTATAGTTTAGAAATTTGAAGTTGTGTAAAAATTAGAACGATTTCGAATTATATTTCCACCGATAGAATTGTATTTTTTAAATTAGGTCACGTAACAAAAAGTACTAAATTTAATAAAGTATGGTTGGTTGCAAAAAAAATCGGGAACTATCAGAATAAAATTTTTCATAGTGTGAAAACTTCTTACGAGAGATAGGTTAGGGTTAGAATAATAATTCAATAACATTTTTTTAAATTATTCGGTATTATCAAGTAAATAATTAATTGGCAAGTGGACAAAAACAAATTTATATTGGGAACATTTTCATTTCCCATTTTTTTGCAACCAACCGTACGCTTGTAACAAGAATAATTTGTCATGTTGGTACCCGCAAAATATTTTGGTTGTTATGACAACTGCATGGGATAACTTCATGTTGGACTTCACAAGTTTTTGAATTTATTTATTAAAATGTGTTTAATAAAAAAAAAAATGAGATGAACGTTTTAACCGATGGTTTACATAATGATTCTCGAGTATTCAGTACAGTTAAATAAAATTTAGTAAAAGCTGTAGCGTCTTCGAGCAAATTTATTTAGGAAGAAGTTGCACTACAGTTACATAATGGTAGTGATAAATATTAACTAATAATTAAAGAACTGGAACAACCAGAAGTTAATATTCGGGCATCTCATGCATGGCTTAAGAAATCAAATATTCACCCTGAGACGGAGGGTTTTATATTTGCAATACAAGATCGTGTTATAAATACAAGAAATTATAAAAAACACATATGCGGTTTACAATCGATAATTGATAAATGTAGGATTTGCGGAACTGAAGGGGAAACAATTGAACACATCATTTCTTCTTGCACCGTTTTGGCTCAAAGCGAATATAAAAAACGACACGATATATTCGCTAAAATTATACACATGAATTTAGCTGTTAAATTCAATTTATTAAAGAATACACAACCACATTATAGTTATGCACCAGAAAGTTGTTTGGAAAATGACAGTTACAAGTTATATTTTGATAGAACAATTTTAACTGACATTCATATTAAACATAACAGACCAGACATTATAATTTTAAATAAACAACAAAAGCAAGCATATCTTTTAGATATAGCTGTTCCAAATTCACATAATATAACACAGACATATAACACAAAAATTAATAAATATTTAGAGCTGTCCGTTGCTATGAGAAATCTTTGGTGTTTAGAAAAAATTTCGATTTTACCACTTGTAATTTCAGCAACGGGAATAGTACCGCAATCTCTTTTTAAAAATTTAAAAATTCTGGATTTAGATAACACATTGGTAGTTGAAATTCAAAAAGGTATATTATTATACTCATGTCACATCGTGAGGAAGTTCCTTAACATTGACACAGAACATAATACACAACAAAGTCAAAATGCGGAGGCAAGACGCCGGTAATTATGTTGATAAGCACTGCACTATTACTTGATAGTAATATCCGTAATAGTGTATGTACTCCGGCAAAATTGCCGTGCCGCCGGGTGGAGGTGGGATAGTGTATGAAAATATGCTTTTTGTTGAAATGTCGTGAGTTAGTGAACTGCAATAATTTTAATAAAAATTCAAAATAATAGCGATTGTTTTGGTTTTGATTACATACATACTTTACCAAGTTTTATTGTGCAATGTACCGTAGACAATATGAATTTATTTTGTATGTGTGAGTCAATTTAAATTTTGGCACGATATGAAAACAGATTTTCAAGGCGTAGTGATCTAGTTACTATTCTGTCGACGAAAGTCTCAGTTGAAGTACCGCATGATAATCAATGGCTGAATCTGTTGGTAACAATGAAAATTTGAATGATTTTGGTACCACTGTAATCTAAACGCATTTCCGGTTGTTAGTTTCGACAGGCAAATTTGAAATTTACCATCAAAGGTTCATTTTTGTAATAGCATAAACATAACCGACATAACGTTTTTTTTTTATGTGTGTCAAGTTAAACCATCCCGTCAGTGCCAATTACGAGACAAAAAAAACACCAATATGTATTTTTTAATTGTTTCATTGCCAACAGACTCAATCATTGTTGATCACGCTGTATTAGTCAAATAACCACCACCTGTTGAATTAAGTTGGTGAAAATAAAATTACAGTAAGTGCACTAATGATAATTTTGATACTACTAGGCTGCCAGACTAATCAAATCTAATTACACAACGTTGCCGGCTGACTCTGGGTATAGAATGCCGTGTTGGTGGTTACATATTTGCTTTTCGCATGACTTATAAAACTACGGTGTAATCAAGAATGACTGAATCTGTTGGTAACAATGACAATTTGAATGAATTTTGGTAACACTGTAATCTAAACGCACTTCCGGTTGTCAGCTTTGACAGTGTTGACAGGCAAATTTGAAATTTACTATTAAAGCTTCATTTTTGTAATACATAGTTTATTTATTAAAATGGTTATATTACACTTTTCATTTTCAACATTCCTGGCTGCCACCGAGTGCTAGCTGCCTTCCTTGTTACGTAACCGACATAACCTCTTTTTTAATGTATCAAGTTAAAACATCCGGTCAGTGCAAATTACGAGACAAAAAAAACACCAATATTTTTCAATTGTTTCATTGCCAACAGACTCAGTCATTTTTGATCACGCTGTATATAAAAGAACGTATATCAAGAGTCCTGTGGAGCTTTATTATTTTATTGTGTCAAACTATGTCGAAGCGTTGAAGCCGTCAAATCAGATGTCAACAATCAAATGTCAAATTATTAAATCTTTGCGACAGTTGTGAGTTCGACGTTGCTTGTGATTTCCTTCAGTTTTTCTTAAAAACCTGTCATTAATGGATGAAATGTTTTTCTATTTTGTACTAAAAGCTGCAAAAATGAAATGCATTCATTCGAATTTCACAGGAGTCTTGATGTACTGTCGCCAGCAATAAATTTTGGTCGTCAATGTCATTTCAAAATTTGGTTAGATTGTCACAAATTTAAAAAAATTCCCCGTCTGATTATGTCCATGTCAACAAAGTGTCAAAAAAATGAGAAAAAAATGACAATTAATGTCATACAACATGATGATAGGTTATGATATTTACCACTGTTTTACTGTACAATGGAACATTTTCGATTGCGTCAAAGAATGACCTCAAAACGATCAAAATTTATTGCTCGCGACTGTACGTTCTTTTATAGACACTTAGTACTATACTGCATGACCAAATAAAAACGTCACCCGAGTTACCTACGAAAAACAAAAGTCGGTGTCTCACAGAATTCTTCTTTGAAATGTCATTACTGTCATTTAGTATTTTATTAAGCACTAAACAGTATCATTGCCTGTTGTACAATTTTTGCATGATGGTTTTTACTTTTGACAACATTATGATGGACAAGCGACAATTCTTTAATAATAAATATTTATGTAGAAATTCCACAACTTTTTTTTAAATCGTGTTTTAACTTCAGAGACTAGAAATTGAACTGAACTGAAAAACGAATCGGACAACACCTATAAATCCATTCAATAATAATAATCAATTACTATAATAGATCAGTTTCCATATAAAGTATTAATTATACTTGCCGAGTTAATTGTGTTGTGTTTTTTTACTCGGCAGGAGAGAGTGATGACGGTAGTTGTACCTATTTATTGTCTGACAAAACTTGTAATGAATCCTTAACATTTTTAATTCATCATTATAACTTCAGTAGAGATTAGATATCGCATAATTGAACGGGGAATTTTCCAGACCGTCCTAAAGTTTACTGTAGGTTAAACTTTGTCGATTGAAAAACATTTATTTATTAAAATCCTAACATCAGTGGTCTGTCCTAATGAAAAACTGTAAAGACGTCAATTTTTTTAATGTATCTTTAAAACAACACACGTTATCATATTTACCGACCTATTTACGAAATACTGTTTGGTTTGATGAAATAATCAAAAATGATTTCCTTGCGTGAAGTCAACTTCGTTGACCATATGGAACGAGGACTTTTTTTTGCATCAGTACAACTGGCCAACGAACGATGGGAAACAGTCGAAGAGGAGGATCGTCGGTGCACTTGTTTTTGGAAAAGAGTGGTTCGAAGATGACGTCCCGTGAACTTTGAGGTGGTTAATATTTTCAATGTCTTCGTGAATGTTGGGCGGTGTTACGGTTACGCATGGTCAAATCGAGGTAATCTAGTTGCCGTAACAACTTATTCTCGATTAATTTATTATTATTAGTATTGCTCAAGGAATTAATTAAAAACTGTTTGCCAAGACAGCGAAATATTTAGCATAAGCTTTGCATTAATGCAGAAAACAGAAAAAATGTATCGAGCGTTTTACCTTTCCGTTCGACTAGGAAATTTTGATGTGGAAGTGATGGAATGAATCCGTGACCGCGCAAAGTCGCCAGATTGTACTGTAGCCTCGTTAAGAACAGTTATCTAATCGGAGGCGTGCGGGTCAAAGTTGGGTCTTTCTCAAACAATCATGTTAAAAATCGAACTCACGAGGTTACGCTTCGATCGAAAATAGACCGAGTTCGGGCAGAAGGGGGTGGCAAATCATTTGCATCTAACAAGTGCCTCGCTCACAATATATACAAAAATTTGTATTCAAGGTTTTCCACTATTGATACATTTTACACATGCTAACAATACTCGTTTCGTTTTTATTGCAACTGAAATGCCGTTTTAACGCAGTCGGGCGCACACGTAACGAGGAAAATACAATCTGCCTAAGCACACCACAATTACGTATTATAATATTATTTAAAACAACTTTCATACACGCCCAGTCCTGAATGTTGCCGTTAGTTTCTCTTCCGATTAAAATTCAATAGATTGTCAAAGTTTGTTACAGTTTAAAACGAAGTCGGGCAAAAAATTGACCAGAAAAAAAACATATCGACTGTTGAAATATTTTATCCTCGCCTTTATTGCCGGCGATTGTGAGTAATACCACAACACGGAGTCATCACAATATTTGCAAATTAATAGATACAGATTGTTTTGTATTATGAATTGTTACTATTGTTGTTGCAGAATTGTATAGTTAAGCGTTGACGTGCAGCCGGTTCGCGTGATAATTAAATACATATGTGCATAAATTATTCCCGACAACTTTTTTGTAGTGCTTTTGTTTTTTCTTCTTTGTATCACGTTCAACAACCACCGGTAATCCGGTGGACTTTTTCGAATTGAGTGCGCTCATATTTCTGGAAGTTGTTACGGGATTGCCCAAGACGAAGATGCGTTGGGGAAACACAAAGCCGTAGAAAAAACACGCGAATCGAAGTCGAACAAAACCTTGTTTTATTTTTTTTATCAGTTGAAATAATGGTATTGGTGGAAAAAATCGCAACTTTCTATATGATAATTAGTTGGTCTCAAAAACACATTTTGCATTTGTAATTGATTTTTTGATCGAGTGCCGTTATAATAGAGCCCGCCCCCCAAGACTTACTTCTTTCGTTTCATAATCAGATAAAAAGAATGGAGTCGAACGCGGAGCCGAAAATATTTTGCGGTGATTATTTTACAACCTGCGTTTGTAAAATTTACAACTCGCTCTGCTGGTTTGAAATTTGTGTATTAGTATACTAGGTGACCTTCCCGAGCAGGTGACACACCCAAAATTCGCACAATGTGTTCCAGAAACGATTAAGTAATAATGGCAAAGTGGAAATAGCCACTTACAGAAGCGGAAAATGCGTACGGTTTGTTAGAACTTGAATAAACAGCATTTCAGTGAAGTATTATTCTGTGAAACAAAGCATTTTTGAATAAATAGTTGCTGCGCATTTACATTTGTGCCACATGGAAATCAGTCCAGGATAGATAATTTATTGTCGTAATCACAATAAATGATTAATACTGGACGTTTACTATCAGGTACATTTCCTGTGTTGGTTCGGTGCAACAAGGCCGCAGCACCACCTACTTTCACTAGTATTTGTCTCGGCCATGTTGACTTCGTCGCATTATGCAATCTAATTTGGCGCCCTCTGGAGACGCCAAATTCTAATACAAGACGCCCCGGGTGACGTCAATTTATTGATGTTACTTTTGTGAAATTATGTATAAGATGATTTTTAACACGGGGCGTAGAAGAATTACTTTGCATAAATGCTAACGATTTTACTGAAGTAAATGATTCTGTCATTGGTAGATTGGTCCAAACATTGAGTTTTTTTGCTAGCCAAACTTTCTTAATTATTAAAATATTCAATTCGGCAAATGTTTGAAAAGTGATTGGTCCCAAGTTGAGTTCGTTACTAATTTACTATCCATCTACTAGATAAAAAGTACGGTTGGCACACTACTTTTCTGGTACATTCTGCTTATGTGACTGGTGAAAATAAAAAAAATCGAGAGGGTCGTGACTCATACGCTTCAGTTGGCAACACATAAAAAATTAATTCAAATGTCATTACAATAGTAACTGTCATTATTAATAATTATTGACTATTAAAATTTGCTATTATAATACATATGTTCACTTTAGAGCAAAAAATTTTCATTGTGCAGTTTTACTTCACAAATGGAGAAAGACTTGAGAACGGCGAATGGTCCTATTCGGCACCTCGAATTTTTGAGGAATTTCAACAAAAGTTTCCGGACTTTCAAGGCACTTACCACGACCTGCTGTATAATAACCGGCCTGGTCATTTCATTGAAAAAGCATTGCGAAAATGTTTCCGAGAAAGAGC
This sequence comes from Tenebrio molitor, assembly GCF_963966145.1. Lineage (NCBI taxonomy): Eukaryota > Metazoa > Arthropoda > Insecta > Coleoptera > Tenebrionidae > Tenebrio > Tenebrio molitor. Next base: position 7,279,792 of record NC_091046.1, read on the forward strand.
CAATTTTCGCCGATGAGGGCGCCACAGTACGGGCGCTTCTAAAGAATAAAAATGCGGAAAAATATGTTTAGACATGATTTTATAGTTAAGATTGAGTACAGTAAGTTCATATTTTCTTTCTAAAACAATACCGAATACGACTGTATTTTTTAATTTTTGATTTTAAATTCGAATGTCATTTGAGCGAGAAAAACTGTCGGTGACAAAAACTTAAGATGAATAATATCCCCAAAAAGCGCCCGTACACTAGCGCTCTGCGGGGATCACTCAAATTACACTTTTGAACAGGCCGGTTATAATACAGCAGGTCGTGGCACTTACCAACAACTTGCCTTTATTATTTCGTTTTTCCATACCTGAAAAACAACGTGTTCAAATACAGGCCTGGCCCAATTCCCGAATTAATGCAAGTACATAATTACTGATATTGCAATTTAATTGAGGTCCCGACTTTGCGAAGGTCATTTGAAAACATGAAACGAAGAGTAACATTATGTTTTAAATCTAATTGTTTCATTGCACTAGGTGAGGAAATTGTTTTACAACCGACAGGTCACACATAATTCACAGCTTTATGGAAATCAAGAGTTCAACGTCTCTAACCTAATTTTAAGACTGACATCTGATATGTAATTGAAATTTTAACGAATTGCCAACTGAAATTTTTGGTCACAGCCAACTCAATTTTTTTTTCGATCTCACGGTATAATTATAATAGGTAAAAACCGAATGTAAAATTTATGGTTCACACACACAGGAGTTAAATTGGTTGCAAAACAACTCAATATTTTTAGATTTAAGCTTAGATTATAGTGACCGGAACGCTTCCGTATCCCGAACCGTGCCCTTCCCCGCAATCGCAACGTTCCCGCAAAAATGCGTTGCTAGTTATAGTGACCCGTAACGTTGCCGTACCCCTACCTAAGGTATTGACAGATTTCATGTTAAATATTGTAGGTTATGCTATTCCAATTCGTATTTTGTTGAGAAGCCAGAGAGATCCCAGAAGACATAAAGTAATATTAATAATAATTTATGTAATACCTATTTAATACCAGTAAATATTTGACAGATTTAGCAAAGCAAATAAAAATGTTGGGAAGTGAAAAACTTCCAGGAACAGATATAGAATTGCCGTATGTCATTGTTGCTGATGAGGCGTTCCCACTAAAATGTTATATTCAGTAGATAAGGTCCTTCCTATTTCGTCCCATGCCTGTTCTCGCATAAAGTCCATTCAAAAAACATTTGGACTGTCAAAATCAAAATTGCAGTTGTTAGGTTGGTTAAATCACTAGTTATTTTCATATTGCCCGGTTGATATCTATTATTTTTTTGATTTTTCAAACTACATATTCATTTGTTTAAATAGACATTGTCAAATAAATTGCAAAATTATTTAAGTGCATTTTGTAAAAAGTTTAAAATGGAAAGTTCAAACGAACTGTGGTGGTTCTATTGGCGCGAGAGAAAAGGGCCATAACAAATTATTATATTATAAAGTCATCCCTTCAACAAAAAACGTTTCTGATTTTAACCCAACTGTGGAGAAACAACATCTTTTCATTGTGGAAATGAAAACCTAATTAAAGCTGATTGGATCCCTAAATCCTAGGGAGTAATCCATTTTTGACACGAGAGTATGACAAATTCTAAATTAGGTACAAAATATAGTTTAGTTTAGTGATATAAGTGTTAAAAGTAAGATTTTATTTTGAGAGAAGGCAAGATTTCGGAACGAGCGCAACTAGATTAATCAATGTGCCCAGGTTTGGTTGTTCTATAAAAGTTAAAAAAAAACGTAAATAATATAAGATAATAGATTCTAACAATATTGCCACAATTTTACCACGACTCATGTTAAATTAAAGTAACCTGCTTTTTTAGTTATTTGTTATAGCCACAAATATACCTCGTGGCAATAAAATTATTTTTTGGTTCAACACTGTCAGAATTTGAGAATTTTCTCCTTTGTGAATGCATTTTGATAAATGTCACAACTTGTCAAAACGAAACGTCAAGCTAATTTTAAAGATTTTAAGCGATTTGGAGCTTTTAAGAGGCTCGTCGAACCAAAAAACGTTGTATTCAACTCGTTCGTGTGTAAATTGGGCCTTTTTTGGCACTCGTGGGCCTTTAAAACGCTCGTTACACTCGCGTTTTAAAATGGTCCACTCGTGCCAAAAAAGGTCCAATTTACGCGCGAACTCATTAAATAAACTACTATTTTTGTTCGACACTCTCAGAATTTGAGAATTTTCTCCTGTGTGAACGGATTTTGATAAATTTGACAACTTGTCAAAACGAAACGTCAAGCTAATTTTAAAGATTTTTAGCGATATGGAACCTTTAAGGGGCTCGTCGAACAAAAAAACGTTGTATTAAACTCGTTCTTGTGTAATTTTGGTTTTTTATGGCACTCGTGGACCTTTAAAACTCTCGTTTCACTCGAGTTTTAAACTGATGCCACTCATGCCAAAAAAAGCCAAAATTACACACGAACTCGTTAAATAAATAACTAATAGGTTACTGGTTACTAGGTTAGAAATTTTGACGGGAATTTCCGATGTCAAACAGTTTACCCTTTGTTTCTTTAACAACTGTCGGGCTGTGGGCTGTGCTGTCGGCACCATAGGACAGATTATTCATTATATGCCATAGGCACTGCCACTCCACTCTCACATTCTGCATTCTGATTGGCTATTTGTTACAGCTCAAGGCCATTTTCGTAGGTACCCGTCCCATATAAGATAAATGTTGGCGAACTTTCATACGGTAACAATACGATGCGGCACGGTCTGCGGCCACTATAATAGCTTTCATTCCCTGGCACAGAGTTTAACTTTACGGTACGGAAAGCGGATGCGGCTACGGTTCTGTTGCGTTCAAAAAGTTGGCGAAATTTCGTACGGTAACAATACGATGCGGCACGGTCTGCGGTCACTATAATAGCTTTCTTGCCTGGCACAGAGTTTAACTTTACGGTACGGAAAGCGGATCCGGCTACGGTTCTGTTATGTTCACTATAATCCAGGCTTTAATCGTTAATTTAGAAAGAAATAAATAGAATTTTCATCACCGCACTTTTCACTAAAAAATGACACTGACAGTAAGAAAAATCGACAGTTCACAGTTACTACGTATACATGCAGCCGTTAGTTCGGACTATGCTAGTGCGTTCTAACTTAGTCCACTTTAAGTTCACCGTATATATGCACCCTTTAGTTCGGGTATAATGTTCTGGTAAAATCATGTTGCCAACTTACCACCAAAATCACTAATAAACAATCATATCAACAATATTAAAATTGCCCACGAAGTATCAACAAAACAACAACAATAATAATACAGCACACGTGACGCTATTAATTCTAACCTCAAATTTCATAACAGTAATTTTATCTTGCGTTTTTTTTAAGTAAAGGTTGGTAGCACCTTTGCCCATTCGAGCTAAGCTGTATACATGCTGTTTAGATTCGAACTAACACGTCTAGCTCACGTCTGTAGCTCGAGCTAAAGCTTGTCCGGACCAATGTGATAGTTCGGATTAAAGAGCGTATACATGAACGAACTTACTGGTTCGGATTCACTTGGTCCGCACTAACAGCTGCATGTATACGTAGTAAGTGAGACGACAAAAATTTCATAACATGGGCATGGCTTGCTTCGACTGTAATCATTTTTATAATGACCCTGTACTTCATTATAAATGTGCATCTTAGGCGATTGTGGAAAGCTGATTTTAGTTTGGCAACCCTGACTAAAGACCCGCATCTAGTGTTTTGTTTTTTTTATGGTGGTTGCTAACCATGTTGTCCAGTATGAAAATAGGCGATAACAATTAATTAATATTTTCGGTGGAATTAATCAGCAATAAACAAATGTAGAGCAAAAGCATATCATTTAAAGTTAGAATCGGGGGCCAGTCGCTTGGGCTCATCATTTGTCAAGGGCCAGTAACTTTTCTGGTGAGAAAGCTAAAGGTGCATTCACACTTCCATTGCCTCCTAGATTACGTAATATAAAAGAATTGAATGTCCAGATATAAAGCTCCAATATTTGGTAAACGGTGGCGAAATAATTTCAATAATGGTTGTGACGACGAAAAAATTCAATTTTTTTGATATGCGCAAGCTAATGTGGTAACATTGTTCCACAAAACATTTTGCGTGATTAAAAATACTAAATAACTTGAAAATGTTATTTATTTATAGATTTACAACTTTAAGTTGATAATGCAATTGGGTCATGTTTTATTGCGCTGTCTGTAATAATTTTTAAAAAACTCGATTTGGTCGTGCAGCGTCTTTGTTATTTCGGTACTTTTTACTTTAAATGGTTGGCAACTTTGACTAGATTTGTACAGTTGAGTGTTACTGCATTTATACATGATGGGTTTTTATGAAACATTTATGATTTAGACGTGATTTTTGACAGCGTTTTAATTTTAATTATATTTTCGCCAAAACACAACAAAAAATACGGTCCGATCAACAGTTATACTTAGATAAGGGGCGGCTGTGACTTTGACAGCCTTAGATTTTTCGTATCTTTGCTAAATTTAGCTAATAAACGTCAAACTATCACTATGAATCAAATTTTAATTCAAAAGATTTTCGGCAAAAATTTCCAAAGTTAAATTGAAACAGGTATATGCAACCAACAACACTTCAATGAATTCCAGACATTTGTCGAATTACGGCCATCATTTCAAAGCTGTATAACAATTTGACACCAAATCATAGTTAAGGTTATGTTCATTTCATTTCCCGGACCTGTTTTCCGCGAATTCATTTTCAAAACAAATTTAATGAGAAATCAGCGGAAATATTTTTCGAATATGAAATAAAGTCTCGCTCGTCAGGGCGCAGACTCAGTTAGATTTAAAAAATGTTGACACTCAGTGTGACTAATCGTATTATCATGAAAATCACTGTTTGGCTCATACCAACATGATAACGTTTTGACAATTGTTTATTAAAATATTTCAATTATAATCTCTCAATTCATAGTAACCAACCTTAGGCATTCAAAATTACTTTTGAAAATTCTAATTACACAACATGAAAAACGTTATTTCCCTAGAAGTTCGAATTCTAGGGAGTGTAGATATTTTTGACACGATGGTCTGTATTTCACAGCCTCCTAGATACATACGATACAATAATATTCAAGTTCGAAATACATTCAAGCTGGCAACGATGTTACCGCTTCCATCACATAACCTTAATTGAAATCAACTTATGGTCTGTCTCAATTCTAAATTTCCACCACCTGTTGAATTATGTTGGCAAAATAAAAATATTTCTAAACTGGGGATTGTTATAATAACCAAAATTGGTAATATAATTATTTTATAAACATGGTTTGAAATCGGTGTAATTAAAACGGAGACATAATAGACACTCAAATTGAAGACCCTGCACGGTTTGGCGTACTTGAAACGGTTTTGTTTTGAGACAAGCCAATTGACCCAAATCGATTGTCAAATTAACCTCTAAAATAGCACAAACATGTTTACGGGGCGCAATTCTGAGAACCCTTTTTCTAATTTCCAGAACCTTTCCTTCTCGATGAGAAAATTCTGCCCATTCTGGAAGATGTGGAGCAACCACGTGCCATAGAAGTGCCTCTGCACCCCACGAAGATGGAGTACACCCGCACCCCCGACACCCAATTCCTCCTGAAAGAATTCGAGACCGTCTACGACGTGATCGAATTCACCCACGAGACCCTCACCCCTCCCCAGAGCCCCCCCAGCGAACAGAAGATCCTGACCACCCTCGAACCGCTCCTCACTCCACCCTCTTACGCCGCCCTTCCAGAGAAACACCATGTCGTATACCCAGTACCTGAAAAGCCACTTCTACCCGACGTACTTGCATATCGCTCCCCGGCCGCCATCCCCGCGGAGTACCCCTCCGCCATGACGCCCCAGCCGGATATCGCCCACGAACTGGCCGTGGTCGACGAGCTGGTGCGGACTCGCGTCGAAGACATGCAATGGAGCAGCAGCGGTCCCTCGTCGCCCAACAGCAGCGGCAGCAGTAACTTTGGGGACTGCTCCTCCGACGACCCCGAATGGATGCCCGAGCCGGTGGAGAACTACGACGGCGTCGCCGCTTCACCGAAGCAGTCGCGCAAAAGGTCCAAGCCCTATTCGCGTACCTCTCCCGTCGACAAGAAGTCGAGGAAGAAGGAACAGAACAAGAACGCCGCCACGCGATACCGCATGAAGAAGAAAGCGGAGGTCGAAGTCATCCTCACTGAGGAGAAGGGCTTGTCCATGAAGAACGACGACCTGGAGCTCAAGATCAAGGACATGCAACGCGAAATCAAGTACTTGAAGGGGTTGATGCGTGATCTCTTTAAAGCAAAGGGACTTATCAACTAACAAACACAATCGGCAACGTTTTTTTACCGCTTTTTTTTATGTAATTACATATTTCTAAGGCTTTTTTATATCTTTTTTTTCCGTAAATATAGGTTACATCGTATCTCCACATGTTTGATAGCTTGTTGTCAAGTAGGAAGGATGTTTAAGTGTATATTATATTTTTAAGTTATGTAGTACTTTTATTAAATATTGGAGCATCGCTAATCGGCGGTGTTCCAATGTTTTATTGTTACGATTAAGCTTGCTCATTTATGTCTTTTAACACATGTAGTTTTATTCTATAATGAAGTACTAATAAAGGATCATTTTTTTAGGTGGGCACAATTTTTTTTTATTACTTACTGTTCCGAATTTTATCGTTCTGGTACTTACATTAACCACTTACAGAAAGAAACTTAATTTAAATTATGTTAAACGTTGACATTTAAATAATAAGATAAAAATATGAATTTATATGTAAAAAAGTACTATTTTGAAGTTTTGGCAAAAACGAGTTTGACAATGGTAGTTTATTTAACGAGTTTGTGTGTAAATTGGGCCAGTTTAAAACGCGAGTGAAGCGAGCGTTTTAAAGGTCCAATTTACACACGAACTAGTTTGATACAACGTTTTTTTGTTCGACGAGCCGCTTAAAATCTTTAGCTTGACGTTTCGTTTTGACAAGTTGTGACATTTATCAAAATCCGTTCACACAGGAGAAAATTCTCAAAATCTGACAAGCATGGATTTATTAGTACTGGATACGGTGTACAGCCATCATAGTTGAACAAGACGTACCATCTATTTCTGTCGCTCTCAACGCATTATCTGGGTATTAGCACTATCCTTTAGCGAGTCCCCCGACTCTGATTGGTTTAAATTCTCAATCTATCAATTATTTATTACTCTCTTGTCATTCGTGTCATCTTTTTTCTAATCTGTTTCTCTGAAGTTTGCATAGTTCCAGAGTATTTGAACCGTTAACTCTATCAAGTATTATTGTTTTAGAACTTGAACGTATTAAGAATGACTAATTCGTTTAAAGCCAGGTATTTTTCACTCTAATGTGAAACACTGACAATGCTGTTGGTAAAGATTTCACAAAAGGAAATCCAGGTTTGGACTACAAAGGTGAAGAGAGTTGTCTGCCTTCAACAACTACCTATATTTTTGTGAACCACTTAACTTTAATTTGTGCGTAAATTCAAACTCACAAAAGTATCCATGAAACTTACAAAAAAACACCAAAATATACATTAGTCGTAACAGATTCTTATATTTATTCATTATTAAATAATACAACTTTGTTAAGTTTACTTCTTATCTTGTTTTTGTTTAGAGCTTTCGCAGTTTTCTTACATTCGTAGTGTATTTCCCTTTGCTGGTCAACATGTTGGATCATATTTACATGTCGTTTTGCTTTTCGAGGGCTATGCTCTAACTGTTACATCTGCATTATATCTCGAATCTACTGATTGCAGCCGTCGTTTTAATTTCTAACAATTTTTAAAAATAGGTAAGTAAGTTATGAAAGAGAAATTAAATATTTAAGTTTTATACGCTCTACCTTTGTTGCCACTACAATGTTCTTCTGCGAAATTGAAATTAAAGGGGGCAGTAGGTGTGGTAGGAAAATTCAGGTATTGTGAACATACCTATACAAACCCTTTTTAAAATTTTGCATGGTTTTTTAGATTCATCCTAATCACAATTCCGAAAATGTTTTGAACAAATAACTGCATCGTTTGCAACTTTGATTGTCTCTTCCACACTGATATCCATTTGTTTCTTAAGAAGGTTTCTTTTGGAAAACTGAAATTATTTTTTCACCCAGGTCTTCGGTATTTGTAAAGAATCGTCCATTTTAGGTACATACCAGTGAAAAGATAAGTCTTGTCTTGAAAAAGTAGAACAAATTCTGCAGGTTTTCATTATTGCAATTATTCTATTTTACGAATTCAGGAAGTTTTATGACAGTTCAGGCCACAGGTTCAGACTTTTGAATTAATTTCAAACTTCAAAATTGACATTTGCGAAACATCAAAACGACATACGTATTGTAATAACAGAGAGAAACATATTTTAATACAGGTTAGAATGAAATAGGGGAAGGTACCGAAGTCTGTGATATGTTTTTTCAAAGTCGACATACGTTTATAGGGTATTGCCGTATCCAGTACTAATAAATCCATGCTGACAAAGTTCGAACAAAAAATTTAAATTACGTTTACGATAAAAAAATGTACATAATTGCTTCAGACAAAGTTGAAGTGATCGACAAAGGTACCGACTTCGGGACCCGTTCATTTTTCAAGCGTCGCGACCGTAACCACTTCCAAATTCAACATTACTCTGGATCGTCTGTGTCGTCAATTATCATTTCATAATGTCCTACGTTATTTTTTAACCACGTGACCCATCCCTCGTCTACTATCTTACTGAATGTAATTTCTTTAAAAGCGCTACTGCGGCTGATTTCCGTAAAACCGAAACTCGCAAACATGTGTATGCTGACACCGTTGTCGTCTGCTATTTTAACGATAAATTGCCTCACGCCCAGAATCTCGATCCCATAGAGCAACATCAAACACGTGGCTTCTGAGCCACACTTCCTACCCCTGGCCCATGTTTCTGCTATCATGATCTCTGCCTCGGCACAAAGCCGATCGTCTGCGTTGGCAAAGAATAAGTTCGTGTCCCCAATCATTGACTCTTAAATATTTTGGATTATTTATGGACCGTTATCACTGAATAGACTTACCAATCTCGTTTCTGCTATTCTCAAACTTCTCCTTATCAAGAATGATAAATGTACATTCTAAAACAGCGTGAGAATTATCACGGGTGTTGGAATTTGTATTTAAAATTACTGTTCTGGTCGATCATCCACGACTTCTGCATTTCGTATTCTTCCTCCAAGGTGAGCGGTATCGAAGCGGTTACGCGTTGCAGTTCTTCGGACTGCATCCAATTGTGATATCTAAAATTCCATTTAAATAAAACCCAACAGTTTTGGCTGCTTTACTAATCACTTTAAGACATGTTCGACTTTGTACGGGACCAGAATTGCTCTCTGACCGATAATTTTTGTGTTTCTGTTTATTAACATTTTTAAAGGTTAGGATGAGGATGTCACTGTCACCGACGATCGCTGTCATCTGTCAAATATAATTATTCTTGACTTGCAGAAGTACAGTACAGATGGCGCTGCCTTAAAAAAAATAGGTATTTTTCAATCCAGGTCTGTAACTGTACAAATACAATGATAAGAATTAACTCATCATGTATAATTTAACGTAAACACTGTACCGATACTTAACCAACGCTTCTAGCGCAGCTTTAAAATCGAAATATTAAATTGATATATTTGGTTTACCAAGCAGGTCGAAAGAGGACGCTGTGCGAAGAACTGTTTACTTTTACAGTTTTCTGCAACGATGTGCTGTAGTTGTCAGTTTGTTGGTGTTTATCGTTTTGTTGGTGTGGTGGTTTTAAGTGAATAATTTACAATTTATTTATTGGACTTTTTATTATCGTAAAATGGGTAGAAGATCAATTAATACCACTAAAAGTGGTAAATATATGAACCCCACAGACCAAGCTCGTAAGTAGTTTTTAACACTTTATTTGTAAGGTTATGAATCTAATATTTAAATTTATTTTTTAGGAAAAGAGGCTCGAAAGCAGGAATTAAAAAAGAATAAAAAGCAGCGGCAGATGGTCAGAGCGGCCGTGTTGAAGGGCAAAGATCCACAACAGATTCTCGAAGAAATGGAAAAAATTGATCAAATGGGTATGTACTTATAGAAAGAAGCAAACAATAAATAAATAAGTACCACTTGTTTATTTTTAGAGTATAATGTAAATCAACCGTCGCCACTAAACGAAAAAGTTTTAAAAGATAAAAGAAAAAAGCTCCGAGATACTTTAGACAGAGTTCTAAGTATGTATGTAAGTAGCAAGATTTTCTTCTGTTGTAATTTAATTTTACAACGTTTCAATTTAAGTACAAAGATGATCCTGAGAAGTGGTCTGATCTGAAGCGAAGACAAACTGACTATGAACACAAAAGAAATCAACTTGTGGCATTTTATGAGTCGGTGAAGAGTGCCCAACAAGTTCAAGTAGACGAAATTCCCCTTCCTCAGTTACCCCAACAACCGGTGAATACACCCGCCCAAATTCCGTTGCCCACAGAACGGAAACAAGAGCACACAATATATTCAATTGCTACAGCGTTGAAACTGCAAGCATTGGTGTGTGCTTTCGTACATTTATAATTTCTATAAATCGTCTAATTAATTGCAACTTAGGGCCAACCCGTGCGGGAGCCTCCCGGTTGTCCACCGGGCCCGCCACCCGATATAAATGACGACGGCGATGTGGAAGACTACACGCTGCGAACAGAAGAAGAAAAAGAAGAAACCACAGAAGAATCGTCCACGCAGGCCCAAGCAGATGGCGAAGCCGCAGTTAAGCCGACTTCACTCCAACAGAAGATGGTGGCGCTATCTGGGCAAAACGTCGACGACTTCATGAAAGAGATGGAAGTGGTCCAGAAGAAACTGGAAGTGTCGAAAGAAGACGAACACCGAGCCAAAGTGCTCACCCATCCAGAACCCCTGGTCCCCCCGGGAACAGACCTAATCCCCCAACCACAACCCACCCAGCCCATCAACCCTCAAGGCCCCGGACCTCTCCTGTACCCCGGTCCCGGCCTGCGATTACCTCCGGGGCCTCCACCCGGGCGCCCCCTCCTCCCGCCGGGTCCACCTCCGGGCATGCCGCCCCCGAGGATGCCGCTCCGGATGCCACCAGCGCCGCCCAGGATGATCCGCCTGCCCGGACCTCCTCCCTCGCTATCGGGGCCACCGAACTTGCCTCTGGGCACGCCGAACGTCCTCTCGGCCGCGCCTCAGCTCATCAACAGGGTGGAGTCGAGCAAGCAAGGGGCGACGATTTCGGCGAAACCGCAAATTCGCAATTTGAGCGCGGACGTGACGAGGTTCGTGCCTTCGGCGTTGAGGGTCAAGAGGGAGGACAAGAAGCAGAAACCGAACACGAGGGCGTTGGTGCACGAGCTTAAACAGAAGGAGTATCATCTGCACCAAAGCACGCATCCAGAACAGCACACCAAGGACGACGCGTACAAACAGTTCATGGAAGAGATGCAGACGTTGTTATAACTGAGCTTTTTATTGACGAATTGCCACGTTGCTGCTTTTTGACAAACAGTTTCAAATAGAGAGATAGGATTCAGTATGATTATTTATATTGTAAATATTGAATAAATAATTCTAAGACACAACCGACCGCAGATGCTTGTCTATTTTCCGGAAAATTCAAAAACTAGGGGATCCCGTCTTCTTCCTTTGACTGAAACAACGAGTCGCAGTGTATATCTTATATTTGGCAAATGGATAATACAAACAATGGTACCTATCATTGTAGATATTTAGCTTATAATTAAATATATAGGAGCAAGAGTCAAACAAACAACTCCAACACAGTGCAAAATAATGTACTTCCATATAATAAAAGATGCTGGAATTGTAAACCACTAAAATAAATACATAAATTTAAACCGTTGACTTCCCGTGAAATAAAAAGAAAGCAAGCGCCTGATCCTCGCTCCTGTAACTTGGTTTCTTAGGAAATAAAAAATATGTGTTAACAAAAGAAAGGGACGCAGTGATACACGCCGAAAAAATGAAACGTGCAGTCTTTTGGAATTTAAGGCGAACCGAACGACGCCGTCAAAGTGAGAACAGTTCAGTTGAAGAGGAACTACTCCACGTTCGTTAATCATCGCTATATTAAAAAAATGTGTATCCTGGCGTCCCCTTTCTTTTATGTAACGATACATCTTACAGCTTGTAACATATTGTACAGATCATAAAATAATGTATTACAATAAAAATAACCGCAGACATTATTGCTTGACAATTGTTGAAATGAAAATATTGAAAACTGTTGAGATCATCCGTTTTTGTATAGAGAGAGAGAGAGCTTTTAAATAGTAGTACGGCATTGTTCAAGACCTTTTACATTCAGAGTGTGTTTTATTTATTTACAAATTACTTTCACTTCACTTCATATAATATAAAATAGTTACCTGTACTTCGAGATGAGTATTAATGAACGACGAATGGATAAATGTTTGTATTGTATAATAAATACAGGACTAGGTATGGTGATGAACGAATGAAAGTTATATGTATCTGATATGTAACGACTACCTTGGAGAGAATCGGCTTATCGAATTGGTGTTGGCCCTCTTTCGAACCAGCTGTGCAGAAACTGAAACCCAACAGTTCAGTACGAACAACACGATTAATTGTATTATTAATTCGGACTTACTGGTCGAGTCTTGGCGGGTAAGTGGTCGCGCTAATACTCTCTCGATCACTTCGATCCATTCGTCCCTCTCGGATTCAGTCTGTGCAGATAAGTTGTATATCCGATCGGGCGTCGTCAAAGCGAACGAGAAACCCTGGTCCTTCACCCCCGCCGACACCCCTATCCGGATGCTGTACCCGTCCAACGCATCCCCTAATATTTTTTAAATTATTGTTACAATTCATCCATCCTCAATAGGACGTACAAAAAACGCAATTTTTTTAAACACGGCAATCTCGCCACCTTTTAAAACCTCACCCCGCAGTTTTTATTTTGACGGCTTGAAAAATAGGTGGTTACGCAACGCCTGCACAAAGAATTACTTTTTTTACAAGCGGAAAATTTACACGCAATCTACTCGTAAGAATTGCTTTGTACACTAGTTGCGTACATCATTTTTTGTAACGTCATTGCCTCTCTTAAATAAAATTATTGCGAAAAAAACAACTTTAAAACATAAATTAGGCAACCATCATCACGTCTAAATGTGCACATTTAGGTTTTTTACAATTATGTACATATTTCGATTTCCATAAAATGAGAGAAAACGGTGGTGAAGCATTTTTACTAGAAATTCATTTAAATTAAATTAATTAAATTTCAATGAAGAAATCGTTTTATATTTTCTTTATACAGGGTGTTAGGGAATGGTCTCCCAAGAATTTCAGGGTGAATTTGTGAGAGAAAATGTGGTCGGAAACCTTAATACCACTTTTTCCTAACATGAATGGTTTTCTCAAAAATAAAAATTTAAAATGGTGCCCCACTGTTTGCGAGTTTTAACATCATTTTATTGTTGTGATAATTAAATAAATAGTTAACGTTTTGTAATAAACATCAATTGCTTAGCAACAACAAACAATGCCTCTTTGTCAGATTTTATCGAGTACCTACTGTCACAATGACGTTTCGGTTTTACATATTTCCCTTGGATAATATCTCATCCAAAACTGCATTTTTTATTGCCAAAATCAATAAAATGTCCAAAATAATTATCTGCATTCACCACAACATTGAGGTAAGTCTCCTTTTATTGTTGCAAAGAACTGAAATTATTTCTGCAGCTTTATTTGTGATACCACATCTCGATCAACCTCTAAAGGGATTTGAAATCGAGCACTGACCACCAAGTAATAAGATTCGTTAATTTCTATGTAACTTTATTTATTTGTATTGAAAAAATTCATAATAAATGTTCAAAATATCCTCCGTTTGCCCTAATACAAGCATTAGCATACCTTAGGACAGCAGCATTGGCATTGGCACACAAAATGTATATCTGCATACTGCTCGGTATAATATTCTGGCATTGTAAACGACTGCAATCTTTGCAGGCGACCGATTAAAATTAGGCCAAGTCAAAGTGTATACTTTGACAGTAGTTAATTTCGAATCGTTACCAAGCAATCATTTTTAAATCGAAACATTTTTTCCTGAACAAAACAATATTTCAGCAGTCCCAAAACAGCAGGGATCAATTTGATTTTCAGAAAATTGTCAATTTATCCAAAAACGGTATAAAGGTTTTCGACCACATTTTCTCTAATAAACTCACCCTGAAATTTTTGGGAGACCATTCCCTAACACACTGTATCTGTGATGAAGGATTTAAGGAATAACACAGACTAAGTAACAGTTTAAAGACTGCAGGAAGAAATTATACGTTAATGCCGCAATATTGGTCAGACCACGACCTGCTGTATTATAACCGGCCTGTTCAAAAGTGTAACTTGAGTGATCCCCGCAGAGCGCTAGTGTACGTGCGCTTTTTGGGGATATTATTCATCTTAAGTTTTTGTCACCGAACGTTTTTCTCGTTCAAATGACAATCGAATTTAAAATCCAAAATACAAAAATACAATTGTGTTCAGTACTGTTTTAGAAAGAAAATACGAACTTACTGTACACAATCTTAACTCTAAAATCATGTCTAAACATATTTTTCTGCATTTTTATTCTTTAGAAGCGCCCGTACTGTGGCGCCCTCATCGGCGAAAATTGGATCTTTCTCGGAAACATTTTCGCAATGCTTTTTTAATGAAATGAACAGGCCGGTTATTATACAGCAGCTCGTGGGTCAGACAATGCGGCAAAACATTTTTGAAAATCTTTGAAGAATATTCAAGTGCCTGGAACATAACACTGAACATCTTCTTGCTTGAAAACAATCAATCTGTTTTTATTATTTTTCAATAAAATTTTAATCAATTGAACAGACGGAACTTGTTACAATTATTTTTAAAAACTTAAAATTGCATTAAGTTAAAACCCCTTATTTTAGGCAACCGAGTAACCACATTACCTAAACAGTTGTGTATTGTAGGTGGCAAATTTCACAGCCAAACACAACTATGCAAGAAACATTTTTATAACTCTACACTGTATTTTTTGTGATTTTTAAAAACACAAGTAGTTTTTAATGGTCATGCAAAAAGAGAATTCCCTGCATTGACTCATCACAACTTTGCCATGCATTCTGTGACGATTTCGCTAAAGTCTGACGGAGGTCTTATGCCGCAGTTTTTTTTTTCAATAGGCTGCTGGTTACGAAAATCTAACGTTGTAATTGTTTGTGCGACCGCGAATAAAAATATGTATATTATTAAGTGATATTTACAATGAACAATATTTTGTGCAATCAGTTAAAACACGTGGGAATCTGACGTGATGGTTGTTAAATTCGCACATTGCCCGTTAACGTGTAGTTTGTTCAATAGATAAAATAAATTATACGGTGTAGTGTGTAAAATGTGTTCTTGTAAACTACCATCTGGAACAAAATATTTTGAAAGTGTGCTGGGCTGACTGTTTGTTTACTGATAATTGAATTCAACAGTCGTTAGCGACAGAATTAATCTTATTCTAGTGTTGTTGTGTACGTCTAGTCGTGCACTTGGTTATAATAGCCGAAAAGTAGAAAGCTGTGGAATGTTGTTGATATACTGATAACAAATAGGATTACCAAAATATTTTCGGATTTACAACGGAAGTGTGAAATCCTTTATGTAAAGTGATGTATTTTTTATATTTCGACTGACTTAATTGGGGTAAATGTGCAATTGAATATCTGTAAACAATATGTAAATTAACAATGGAATCAACGGAAAAAGCTGATTTCCTGCAATCACCGGAATTACAGTTGTCAGATCACGGTGGAAAAACATTATGGTTTCATAATTTCATAAATTACGTCCAAGCATCAAATAAAAAAAATAAAAAAAAAACAAATGAAATTTTTGTATTGAAATCATGATTGAAATAGTACACTCTAAACTAATAAAAGTAACGTCTGGAAAATAGAAACAAATATTGTTTGTCCGATGTGTTAAATTGCTAATTCACTTATAAAACTTGTGACACATTTACGAAGTATTTAAATAAGGAAACAAATATTTTTGCACATTCTGCGTTTTTGTCATTTGACTAAGAATCGATAAAAATCAAAACATTCAGGTGACACATTTTAAATCAGAAAATATTTCACACGTTCCGTTCTCCTTCCAGTAATTTTATAAATTCCAGTTGATCAGTTATCTGGATAACAAGAACGTGACAAAAATTGAAATCACCTTTTAAGTGTCAAAACACGCTGCTTCTTTCAATCTTTAAATCTCTATTTGAAACACATTTTGGCATTGCGTTTCGTAGAATCTATCCGCAAATGGAATTAATCAATGTTTTCTTCGTTACCATCAATTATTATTTTACATTGTTTCTACAAACATAACGTAACGTACAGTAATTGTTCTTGAAAGTCTTACTAATTTTTTTTCTAAATCATTCGAAAAGCCCAAAATCAAATGTTCCAATCGTGCCGACGAAAACTTTTTTTACTTTATCTCTTTCGGTTAGCTTACGGTCATTTTTGCATCTTCAGGTTCTCCGACTTGATACATATTATTTACTCAGTGTTCAACTATCTTTTGCTTTAATATGATATCATACACCCTATGCCATCCAAGAAATGTAGGCTTTCCACCAGCGAAGAATTTTTTTTTTATCGATATAGCATTTTCTGAGATTGACGTGAACAAACAAACAAACAAACTTTTTCTCTTTATTGTATTAACATAGATATCCACGAATTTTTAGAGCAACACGTGCGTTTAAGTATAGTACATAATGTCTCACAAGCGACTCATTTTAAGTTCAATTTCATCATTTACTGCTACAGAAGCATCTTTGCGATCGGCAATTATTAAATTTGCCAGTTTCTTAAGGACCTCTGAAAAACAGCACTGACTTATATGAAACGGCTTAGAAACATCTTTTTGGGACGACTTCATAGTTTGAACTTCTGTTGAAATATTCTTCCCGTTTTTATCCATTTTCTTTATTGTAACACTTAAGCCAACGCTAAACATAACAAAATCGGTAAAGTTGAAACCATGTAATATGAGTGACAGAACAATATTTTGCTCTCTTGATGATTCTCTACAGTCTACATGATCTACCAAGCTCTATTTTCTGAAATCTTCATTTGTTTATTATCCCATACATAACACAACATCTCCAGTACGCCTTCTTCTAGTGGAAAACATTTACCGTCTTCATTCATTACGAAAAAATATTATATGTACATACAGTGCGTTCGTAAAGTTCGGAATAAATTCGATAAAATTGTAAGTATTAATTTCTGATAAAAATCCTCGAAGAGGTCAACTTTGTTTTTAAAAAGTGCATATTGTACAGTACGTTATTTAAGTTGACAGCTTGTCGTCTCCTAATAATGACATCATCAATAATTTTTTTACTTTTTTCATCCTTTTCTGGTAGACCTTCTTAGTACTTAGACGACTAATGAAAAAAATTGCAACAATTTTTTTGAGAAAATGACAAATTTTACTTAAAAAATTTAACTTAATTTTAATGTAAAAATTTCAATTGACCTCAAACAAAATCAACACATCTCAGGTTAACAATAAAATTTAACGCAAATGTTGAAATTGCCTCCCGCCAACTATTTGGCACTCACCGACACTTTGTACACTGCGCTCAATAATGTCAGGGCTTATTTGTTCCGTTTCAGTGCGAATTCTCTACCGCAAATCGTTCTAAATTTGTCATTTTCTCAAAAAAATTGTTATGTAAGGTGTCATTTTTTTTTTCATTGATCGTTTAGCTAGTACGAAGGCGTACCAGAAAAATAAGAAAAAAATGGGGGGTTGTCATTTAAAAAAATTATTGATGACGTCACTATTAGGAGATGACAAGCTGTCAATATAAGCAAAGTACTGAACAATATGCACTTTTTAAAAACAAAGTTGACCTGTTCAGGGATTTTTCTCAGAAATTAATACATACTTGCAGTTTTATCAAATTTATTCCAAACTTTACGAACTTTATTCATTTTTGATTAAGCTGTTTTTCGTTATTTCGAACGGCTTTCCAAGTGTTAAAAGTTATGTTGCTATGTCTAATACGATTCCGCCAATTTAAAAATGTTCCGATGAAAATGAAAATAATTTTGTTTCTCTTTCAATCCCTCCCACATTTTCACATTTCGTACAGGAAAAGAAAACCTTCTGGCACTCACCCAAGAAAATTTCCCCTTTGGGATGCGCGTCTAGGGGCTCGTCGTGGTACATCAGCTTCCTGTTGTCCAACGTGAACCACCTCTTCTTGAAGCCGTCGCTCGTCCTGGGTCCCGTCTTCCACAGCCACCCCTCTTTGGCGAAATCCTCCGTCAGGAAGCCCAAAAGGTCGGCCTCGTTCTCCGACGGATACGCCACCTGCAGTCTGTGCAACTTGGCGCACCTTATTGCCATGTACCAGTTCGTGATGACCTCGCCGTCTTCGTGATAGACGAATATGTGTCTGGTGGTGCCGTACTTCAAGAACGTCAGCTGAAGGGAGGTGGCGTAGTCCATCTTCTCCGGCGCGAAGACGACGTTCAACTCGGACACTTTGAGAACGGCCTTCGGGTATTTGTTCTCGCGGACGAAATACTTCAACGTATTTTCCGCCTCCGACAGCACGAATTTTCTCGAGTGGTACTTGCTGTCTTCCTTGCCGCGCTTCATCAGGAAGCCTTCCATGTAGCCGCTGGTGTAGGCCTGCCTGTTCGGGTGGCAGAACTCTTCTCTTTGGTATTTGGCGCGGATCCACTGTTCTATCAGAACCCTGAAACACGACGGGTAGTGAATGGTGCGAAAATCAACACTTCAGCGTCTACTGTGGATCGTTTTCTTTCGGTCTTCGGTAACAAGGAGGGACGCGTTCTTCATATTTCAGCTTCGACTTAGTGTTACCCACTTCTTTCATCCGTTCCACCTGGGAGTCCTCCCAACGGTCCAGCTTTAAATGCTTCACTTTGCTTATGTGAACCCCCATGCTCCTGTGGACCCCAGAGCATCGGGTACAGATGAATATGCCGAGGTTGTAAGACGCCCATTCTGGATCTGCACGACAGAAACAGTACGTTTAGTTGTTTTTCTTCTGGAAATAGATTTCAAGTACTTAGTTTCAAATGAGTGGTTTATTCCGTGGAATCGACGTGTCGAAATTATCTGTAAAGACTGTTACAATGTGATAAAAAGAGTTGTTGGGAGTTTGTTATTTCCTGTTAATATCAGTTGTGTTTGTTCACGTACACAAAAATGAATGAACCTTTGAGCCTACGCGGAAAAGATCTTGAACTATGGGAAAACATCTTTCTGTTTGTCGTGTTCGTTGGAAATATCTCTTTCATGTATGTATTTATTAGAAAACTTTTAAGATTCCTTTAGCATTTCCATGGTTTTCAAAAATGAAACTTCTCCGGTCTCCGGTTCACTACAAAAGTTATAATGTGGCTCTTAGGCAAAAAAGTTGAGGACTCCTACTCGAGTCTGTTTTACTGAATGTAGTTGAAACTTAGGTTTTTTAACAGTTAATAAACAATTTTTAATAGGATGTACAAATACAGTAAGGGGTTGTAAGTCAGCAAATTTTGATTAGAAAGGATATTTTGATGAATATCCAATAAATAGTAAACTTACAACAGCAGTTTCAAAAGCTTTGAAGTATTACATGATTAAGTAATCTCGTGTCATTAGATTTTAAAAATATATAAATTTTATTTTAAATTATTTTGGTTCCACTGTTGAATGCCACAAAATTTATGAGGTGGTAAGAAAGTAAAATGATATAGAATTAATTGTTAAACTTGACATTTGAAAACTCGAGACGAAAATACGAAAGGAAAATGCCAAGAAAAATTATTTAAATTTATTAATTTAGTCGGCTCTAGGATCATTAAATTTAAAAAAATATTCTTCAATCATCCTTTGTCAAGAACGATTGGAGCCGCAAATGAATATTTCAATAGTCAGATGTCGATTTTTGATTCTTCTAAAAATTTAAGAATAAAGTTTTAATTTACTATCGACAGTATCGATTATAAATAAATAACTATTAATTTCAGGTTTTCTTTAACATTCTATGTATGGATTTTATTTTGTTACAAACATACATAATCCTTCGTCTACCGTTTATTTTGTTATAATTATTATTTTGTAACTTGGAGTTTTCCATTTGTAAATAAAGAAATACCGTGCGATCAACAATTACATATTTAGATCAAAGAAGCCTCTGAGATTTTGGACGTATGTCTGCTACAGGATAAACTCTATTTTTCTATTTAATTAAAAATTATTTTTATTTTCCATTTGTTGGCCAACATTTGCTACGGCATCTGGGGTATGCACTGTTGGTTGGCCTCCCAGCTCTTTTCTTATGTTCTACCTACACGTCCAGTTTCACGAAACACTCTCACCGTATTTCTCATAACATTCAAGAAATCTGCCTCCGAGAAGGCAAAATTTGGAAACTTTTGCCGAAACTCGGACGAACAGGCAACAGCGGTGTATGTCCATTCTCCGTTATTGAAATAGTATATTAAAGAACGAGTTTTATAAGGGTTGGTTTGGCGCACGAGTCCCAAGTGTAGAAAACGAGTCGTAGGGGAGTTTTTATGGGACGAGTGCGCCAATGCCCTTATAAAACGAGTTTTTTAATGTTATTTTTTAGAATTTGCACCCTTGTTTTAATTTTTAAATAAAAAAAATAAATTTTTAAATTCTAGGGAATTTTGTATTAATTAGTAATTCAAGGTAACGGATGCAGCTACATCTGCAACAGATGTTAAAAAGAAGAGTTTGAACATTAATATTGGAAGTTTTTTGATGTAAATGACAATAATACACTGAAATATTGATAAAATTGTTCTTAGAGATCTATTAAACCACGAGTGCTTTAATAGATAGTCATAAACGACTCCAAATTGAATACAATAATACACCTATTAGAGACGCAAATTCTAAAAAAAAACCATTACGAAAGTAAGATAAATCTTCTTATGTTCTGAAGTAAAAACCAATAGTGACAGTTGTTACTTGTTTTTCAATCTTGTTTTTCACGGCTGTTCTTGATCAGAAATATTTCGAATCACGGTATAATAATAATACATCAAATTTATTTTTGTAACGGTAATCTTTTTATAAATAGAATATTTTATAGAGAATCTTTTCTTATCAAGAAAAATTCTTAATCTAGAATAAAAATAGAAATGCAATATCATTGCACTACAGCGAGTATTCCATTTAAAAAATATCGCCAGAAAAATTATGTTTTGTTAAAAAATATGCCTTGAAAGATAATACCATTTAAACTATTACAACAATTACAGTTACAACACTTCCCGAACTATTTCTTTGGGAATACAGCAACTATTTTTTTGCTTACTTCAAACTTTAAATAAGTGCTTGAAATTATCAACTCTTACAATGCACCAACTAATGATTTTACGAATACACGGTATCTATAAATGATTGTCAGGTCAGTTAGACCTAAACAAAATTTGTGAAAGTAGGTTTAGCCAACAACCTAACCTAAAAATTTTCAAACACCCTGTATACATACAGGGTGATCCATTTTTTTTTTAATGCTCTAGCCACTTTATTTCTTGTTCGATTTCAATAAGCGGTATATCAAATGAAAAGACGTTTAAGGGACTATGAACTGCCATATAATATTTATTTTTTAAAGAAGCAGTTTAAGTGGGGTGATATTTAACTTTCTTATTTTAAATTGTGACATATGTTTTTCTTTACTTATTTTTATACTCACTATTTTTCTAAACATTGCTGTATAAAAATATTATTTGTTTTTTGAAAAGTTTTGAAGAAATAAAAATGTTTAATAAATAATAATTGAAACATTTTAATGAAAAAGCGAATAAAATCAAGTTGCTTTGTGAGACCTGTCAGCTGTAGAGCTAATCATGAGTAAAAATAAATACCTTTGAAGAAATGACCGACATGCTACATGTCAGATCTAAACTCCATTCGAGGTACGGAAACAGCGTCTCCTTGTCAAATTCTTTGTATAACAAATGCTCTAGCTGACAGCAACTTGATTTTATTCACTTTTTCATTAAAATGTCTCAATTATTATTTATTAAATATTTTTATTTCTTCAAAACTTTTCAAAAAACAAATAATATTTTTATACAGCAATGTTTATAAAAACAGCGTCTTTAAAAATAAGTAATGAAAAACATGTCACAATTTAAAATAAGAGAGTTAAATATCACCCCACTTAAACTGCTTCTTTAAACAATAAATAGTATATGGAAGTTCATTGTCCCTTAAACGTCTTTTCATTTGATATATCGCTGATTGAAATCGGACAAGAAATAAAGTTTCTAGAGCATTTAAAAAAAAAATGGATCACCCTGTATAAGTAATGCCGCACATTCAACACTTGGCAAGTTTTCATAACAAGCTGGACCAAATAATCGTTTCTAGATACCCTGTAGTTGTACACAATGTACAGTCATGTTCAAATAAATCTGGGACAACTGCTGTAACGTAACTCTCAATTTCACTTGTTCATATAAATTTGGGACAATTTCTTTTTTGGGTTTTAAATGTGACTTCAAACAAATTAATCAACATTTTATTAAAAAAAAAATATATTTTGGCGAGAATATAATTCACGTGTCATGTGGTACATTTTTTATTAATTTTATTGGTTAAAATACAGAAACAAAGACGCAGAAGAGGCTATCAAATAACGGGTGACTATTAAAATTTTCACTTGGAGTTGGCTTTGAACGAGTTTTTATTTTTTCTGTTACTTTAGACACACGCAAGAACGAACGACAAATATCAGTCAGTACAATTGATTTTGGTACCACTGTAATCTAAACGCATTTCCGGTTGTCAGCTTTGACAGAGTTGACAGGCGAATTTGACGTTTACCATCAAAGGGTGATTTTTGTAATAGCATAAACATCTTGCATTTTTTTTATTTTATAATTTTCAAGGATAAGAGAAATCGCAGAAACCAATTAAAACTGCGATTTTCAGATCCGGTATAGAGAATAAAAACCACACAGAAATACCAAATTTTCAATTTGAAATAAAAATATCTGTCCAAGGATTAAAATTGTTTTTTAATAACATTTATAAAAGATAAATTTTCATTTTCTTGTGAAGACTGTTTTATTAAAGTACAGATTATACAGTATGTCCCCGGATTGAGTTTACAAGAGGGAAAACATTTTTATTTTTTATTTTACGCGAAAACTTCAGAGGAATAATATTTTTGCTTCATCTGAAACCCCCATTTCTGTTATTAAAAAGTCTTTTTCAACACAGAGGAAGACTTAACATTAATCAAAATCAAAGAAAATGCAGAAAAAAGATTTTACGTTTTTTTTTGAAAAAATCAAATGATAATTGATCGAAGTTTAAAGCTTCTGAGCACCCATGCCTGACACTGATACTATGGCGGACAATAAATTTAGGCCGGCCTGTCATTGCCTTGACATCAAAATGTGAAGCTGGCATTATGTTCAACTAACCCCATTTTCGATTTTTGTCATTCTTGTCATCGTGACAGGGATAATCAAAATTAAAATTGGGAAAAGAAGCGTGCACCAGAGAGAAGTGCTACTACAAATCAGTAATGCTAGTGCGTCATGATCTGAAAGTTACGAAAAGGGCGAAGGAAACGCCAAACAGCTTGATAAACATTCAGTTTGACAAACTGACACATCAGTCATAATGACAATAAATGGTCGCTTGCATTAACTTTTTTGAAATGTCAGAAATTTGCCGGCCTAAATTTATTGTCCGCCATAGTACATAACTGTTGGGAAATTTTTCATTAAATTTTGTACAGTTGGTTGCAAAAAAAAAACAGGAAAAGAGAATTTTCCTAATGTAAATTTGGTTTTGTCCATTTGTCAAGTAAATGTCTACTTGACAATACCAATCAAGTAATTTTTAAAAATGTCATTGAATTTTGACCATAATTCTAACCTATTTGTCATAAGAAGGTTTCACACTATGAAAAAATTGTAAAAATGTGTCAATTTTGTGCCGACAGTTCCCGTTTTTTTTGCAACCAACTTTATTTATGTGACAAAAACCGGTCCAACATTGGATTAAATAAATTCTTTGTTCTAAAGACAACATTTTGAAACAGTAATAACTTGTTTGTCAAAAAACCAGGCCAATTGTAATAAAATTTATAACATAAAAATAAATTCTAAGTCCAAATTTTAACAAAAAATGTTAATTTAAGAATACAGTGTACCTATCAATACTGAGATTTTAATAACGGAAATTGGGGTTTCAAATGAAGCAAAAAACGTTATTCCTCTGAAGTTTTTACGTAAAATAAAAAATAAAAATGTTTTTTCTCTTGTAAACTCAATCCGGGGACATACTGTACCGTGTGAACAACAATTACTGATTGAGTTGGCAATAAATTCTGGTGACTTTTATGTCATGTTCCAACGAGAAAACCATTTTATTAATAAAAGAATACAAAAACCAAGACGGTTAAATATGAAATGTATACCAGCTGTCAATAGTGTCAATAAAACAAGCCGAAATAGGTACAATTCACAGTCTTGAAAATTTCATGTAAAATGTTTTATTGCCAACTGAAACAGTTATTGTTGCTCACCCTGTATATACAGTACAAGCCAGCGAACAATGTCTGTATATCTTCCGGGTTTTGGGGAATTCCTCGATAACCACAACGAAGTAAACTTACTTAGATGTGTTTTTGTTAAGCATTACAGCGTTTTTCTTTTGGTTTTCCTCTTTTGTCAATTGTATTTCACTATTTCCTATGTCAAAGTGACGTAAATATGAAACAGTTTTGAGAAATAGTGAAATACAATTGACACAAGGGGAAAACCAAAAGAAAAACAGTGTATTACCAATTAAAGTCTACTTAAAGAAATGAAAGTGAATTTTTTATTGTGTATTTTTACAGTTACAAGAATAAATTTTTCAACAATATCCGAAAAGTAATACATAGTAATCTTCTATTAGGAGGATTACCTAGTTACTTTTATTTTGAAAATGAATGTTGTGAAAATAAAACAATCTGGTAAAATATATTTCACTCAAAATTTATTTAAAAATTAATTTAATCATGAATTGTTGAAATTTAAAAAACAAAACAATTTGTGTTTCTTATTCATAAAACAATGACAATAATTTGGTGGTTTTTAAAGGAAGTTTCATTCACGATTTTGTGTTACAAGTCTGACACCGTAATTATTGCCGAATACCTACTTGTGTAAAAACCCCTGAAGAAAATTCATTCTACTCAACCATTTAAAATAGCAACAAACACAACAACATTAGTACCTATAGTGGCAAGTGACAATTTGGTGGTCTCATTATTGTTTCGTCATACCACAACAAATACGGAAAATTTTACGGTAAATTTTGAAATGTTATGAAAAATTATTATACATATTTATTATTTGCACAATATTTATTTTGTTATTTGTACGAGTTTCAGGTGTACTTATTCTTTCTCGATTAAAATGTATATTTTATTTTTTAATGAGTGTATTCGATACGGAAGCAGTTCTAACAGTTCCGACATTCTGTTGATGAGACAGATTTTTAACCCAAAATAACAATCTAGACCGGATTCGCTACTGAGTAGTGATAAGAAACTCGAGAAATGTAAATCAAATGCCCCATACTTTCAGGCTCGACGACAACCGAACAAATTTTACCGGGAACCCATAAAAACATAATAAAGATAGTAACTTACGTATCGAAATATGTAATAATCGTTCGCATTATCGTAAATGGGAATTTTTCTGGCGCTCCGTTTTCGCACTCGGCCACGAAAACAACTCGGAAGATCTTCGCGGAATCATAATTACCATGTCAAAAATGCGAATTCATCGATTCCACAAATAATTAACCACTTTGTTATTACTTCTCGGTAGTGTTACTCAACAAATAGCGCGTTCTGGGTATTTCAAAACAACGTCAGATAAACGGAACGACAGACTTCTGTTGGCACCAGATCGGTTCTCGAAATTTTTGAGGTTTTTGAACCTGGAGCCGCTAAACTCGGATATCCTGCAGGAAGTGCAGAAACATTACATAACAGTCGTCTGCGGTGGGAAATCTTTCGCACAACAAACGCGATCGAAATTCCCTCGATTACCTAATCCAGCCCACGAGTATTTCAAAATAATTATTGGTTAAATTTTCCCACATCATTAGATATGAATGACAGATGTGTGTCAAAGAGAAGTCAAGGTATTTCCTCCTACTCCAGCGAGACCATAACGAGGTCAACTCTTGGGTCTAGGTTTCGCGTGTTTTGTTTTTCACCAAGCAACCTATAAACAACTTAAAAAAAAAACAAAAACACGTTGGAGTAGCGATAAACTGTCTGTAACAAGGCTCCAATAAACTTGGAAAATGTAATAAAACTGGTATCAATTATCTCAACCGCAACTGTTGTTGCGAGAAAAAGAGTTCCATTAAATTTAAATTTTCATTTAACAAGCGTTCCCACAAACGTGTCGATCAGCTTGTGACAGTTTTCCCATGGTCGCCGCTACTTTTTTCGATCGCACGGTACATTTCGACAACAATAATTACATTAACGGTGCTATCTATTGGTGCATTCTTATTTAATTTCCTTTTCTTTCGTCGCCCCACTTAGGAGACCGTTTTTTCACGAGAGCGTCCCTTTGGGGTAAATTTCGAGGCGCCCTTTCCGATTTTCCCCATAAAAGAGACGAAAGTGTCGACGAAATTCGGTACGATAGTAAACGGTGTTGTTTTCGGTGAAAAACAGCCGCCACAACAAACCAAAACAGGGACAATGCCGTACGAAAATAGTTGTAAATTTTAATAAAAACCACTTCGCAGACGAGCTAAGCGGTGTGTTCGAGCAAAACAACAATGACTGTAACAATTCTGGCCTATTGCTGCATGTCAATAGGTTTGTTTACAAGTTTATTTAGTCATGGCATGGTCAAACATGGCACATTTTCACCGAATTCTACTCACTTTTGCTCCCGCAATCGGCACAGGAATTATTTCCGGGGTTCTTGAGCAGCTCCAACAGCACTTTTTCGTTTCTCTCGACCATAATTCCACAGTAAATAACCAAACGCCGACACGACTCGCACTATTCAAACGCACAAGTTATTTGACTGGTGTCGTGGTGGTGGTGCCGTCCATTTTTACTGTTGTTTTGACATATTTGACAGTGGCGTCCGTGACGCCAGCGCTGACGTAATGACGAGATTATTCTGTTTGTTTTATTTTTTCCATTAAAAGTACATCGTGGAACGAATTGTTCGACGATTACGAGTGCGTTATAATTACGCCAGTTAGTACACTCCGCTTTTGTTCTAATCGGCGAGTGACGCCGGGCCCAGTGTGTATTTTAGATTGTATGGATTTTGAACGTCCATAAAAGTCCATAAATCTGTAAATCAGTCGCACCGGATTCCGGACTTGCTTTTGTCTGAGCAGTGTACCATTACACAAAATTGTTTAGTGTTTTAAGTTCGAACATGATGAATTCCATCGTCAAACCAAACACGATCAGGAGTCTGGCGGTGGCAGCCGCCAAAGCTAACTCCGGGCGGTTGGGGTTAACCTGCATCCGACATGGGTCCTTCAAAGTGCAAGATGACAAGGATTTTCTTGAAAAAGTTGAAAACAGCAAAGAACCGGTGATTGTAGATTTCTTCGCGACGTAAGTTTTACACAAATCTTGAGGAAATTGTGACTGTCATGTTAATTTGTGCTTTGTCAACATAGCTGGTGTGGACCTTGCAAGGCCTTGGAGCCCAGATTGGAAAACATTGTTGCTAAACGTCATGGAAAGATCACATTAGCCAAAGTGGACATAGATTCGATGGGGGAACTGGCTGCTAAATATGAGGTAATCTTGTGAAATTAAAAAAAGAAGATTAATTACTGTTGACATTTAGGTTGGGACTATACCAGCTTTAGTAGTTTTCCGAAATGGGAAGGTTCAAGAGAGGTTAGTTGGGTTACAAGATGAGGACAAGCTGAGTCTCTGGGTAGATAAAGTCCTTGACAAGAAATAGATACTTAAAGTTATTAAAATGATTTGTACATATTTAGATGCTTATGCAAAATTGAAGTAAATTTATTCACAGCTTCTGTGATGTGATTTATCTAGAACTTGGACAAAAAACTAACAGATTTGTAGCAAATTATGTAAAGCTCTGTTGCAATAAATTATGATAAAAATTATTTAATTTTAGCGCAATTGACCCTATTCTTGACCATGAAAAAATTATTAGTTGACCTTGTGTTTCAAAATTATCTACAAAGATAATCAGTTTATTTTCAAAAGACTGTCATTTATGACAATTGTTTTTATTGAAAATAACAATGTAAACTTCATTGTTAATACCACAAAAACAAAACGTTGGCATTGAGTTTTAAATAAATTTATTTAAGATATGAATAAATTAAAACTAATAAACAACTATAGGGATAAATGTAAATAATCAATCGCACCCAAACAGAAAACATACAGCTGGAAACAATTTCGTGTGTATTGCGGGTTGCCGGTTGCTTGAATCGTAGTAGGTTTTTCGAGCGGTAGGTTAAATGCACTCAAAATAGTCAAATGGCAAATACAATTACCCGGCCAACTTGCATACAAATACAAAAAGTGAGGTTGCGGTGCAATCGTTCTAATAAAATTATAATTGTATTAAAAATGAGTATAACTGCATTTTAAAAGTGTCCACAAAAATGTCCGACTCGGAGGAAGAGAATTATTGCTTTTTCGGGAAGCCTCTTCAACCCTACGATGACGGTAAGTGCGGGTTTACTTTGAGTAAACAGACGTAAGTGTTTGGGCATTTGTAGACGCTTTTCCAAAGAAGAAACCGATTTCGGTGGAGGACCAAATCGCGACGGACGCTCAAGGCAGAAGACGCTTCCATGGCGCGTTTACGGGGGGCTTTTCGGCCGGTTTTTACAACACTGTCGGATCACTCGAAGGTTGGACGCCCAGTGAATTTAAAAGTACAAGACAAGACAAGGCACAGAACAAATCACAGAAGCCGGAAGATTTCATGGATGATGAGGACATTGGCGAGTTTGGTATAGCCCCACAAACCGTCAGAGCCACGAGCGATTACTCTACAAGCAAAAAACGGAAAAGGCAAGCTTTCAGTGATGGGCCTATACCAGGCGAACCGGTTCTTCATTCGTTGCTAACAAGTGGTAATGAGACTATTGGATATTTGCTGTTGAAGAATATAGGATTGAAGGACAGGACAAATGTGCAAGAGCAGGAAGTGTCATCGGAAGATAAAGTTTATGGATGCGAAATGCCCAAGACTTACGAAATTTCGAGGAATGACGACATAAACCAGTATGTAATTCCTGATATTTATAAAGAGTTTTTACAAAAACCTAAAGATAACTCGTTTGGGTTGGGGTATGTGGGATTGGATAAAAGTCATGTTAATTTATTTACAAGTAGTAAATTAGTAATCAGGGAGAGAAATAAGAAAAAGGTGTCCATATCTGGACAAGCGTTTGGTGTGGGGGCGTTTGAAGATGATGATGAAGATATTTATGTTAAAGATGACATGAGCAAATATGATTTTGAATTAACTAGTGAGAAAATGTCAAAAAAAGAAAGCTTATCAAAGAACGAAGAAACTGTTTTTGATGATTTTATAATAAGTAAAAATCTTCTTCCACCTAAAGACGTCTTTCTACCTCCAACAATCCCCCACAGCTTTACAGGGAAGCACAAAGTAAAGAGATC
Source organism: Tenebrio molitor (assembly GCF_963966145.1). NCBI lineage: Eukaryota > Metazoa > Arthropoda > Insecta > Coleoptera > Tenebrionidae > Tenebrio > Tenebrio molitor. The sequence continues at coordinate 7,309,667 of NC_091046.1, forward strand.
GCGATTTGAGCCTTTGCATTCGGAAACAGATATTCCTGACAGGAAGGATATGAATCCTGAAGTAAGAGCAAAATATTTGGGTGAACCAACAAACACCACAACTTCAGGATCTGTGCCTAGTGTTTCAAATAATGCTAGTACACCTGGTAGTAAAACTGAAGCAGCAAAGTGTGATACACCAAAAGAGGAAGATAAAAAGGAAGAAGATCTTGAAGCTAATACACAGAAAAAATTTAATTTGTTTTCTGTATCAGCGACTGATCTTGTTTTTGATCGTTTTGTTTCTGCATCGAAGCCCGAAGATCCGTCCAACATTTTGGAAGTCATTGAAAAGACGGAAACCACACACGGGACTCAGGAGATGAGAGATGCGGCGAGAATGAAGATGTTTGGGCCCTTGACGAGGATCTCGGCCGATTGGCAACCTTCCAGTCTGTTGTGTAAGAGATTTAATGTACCAGAACCACATGTTGAGTAAGTTGTCTCTTCACCAGCTTGATTTCTTCATTTATCTTGTTGTTTCTGTTTGTCAGTGAGCTGAACGCGTCGAAGAATAAGAAGAGAACGAGAAATTTGATATTCGAATATGAGAAATTTTCTGATGCTTCGAGTGACCTCAAGCCGGGACTTACAATTAAGGAGTCAGAAGAAGAAACTGTGAAGAATGATACAAATGAAGTGATCGAAACAGAAGAGGGCAGTACTGCAGCGCAACCAAATGCAGACGAACCAGCAGGAAGTAAAGAGGGCGATAAAACGGAAGAAAGTATTGAAGAAGCAGCACCAAAAGACATCACAGAGAAAATTGATGTTAATAAAAACATCGACTTGTTTAAAGCTGTCTTTTTGAGCAGTAGCGAATCTGAGGGCGAAGAGGATGAGAAGGAAAAGACGAATAAAGACACAGAAATGAAGAGTAGCGTTCTGTCAGATAATTTGTTGCCCAAAATTAAACCGCTCAAAGAGGGAATACTGTCCAACATGGATTTTTCGATTTTCGAAAAGAGTAACGACTCAAACAAAGAGATAAATGTTGAAGATAGTCGGCCGAGTAGTACAAATGTGATTCCGCAAAGAGGTGAATCTTCTTATGGACCTAGCTTACCAGAGAAGCTGCCAAGTAAAAGTACAGATCAGACCGTTATCAAGTACGATGACAATGATAGCGACGAATGGGTGGAAAAACCAGTAAGAGATAAGAAAAATAAAAGCGGCCATAAAAAGAAACATAAAAATAAAAAAAGTTCGCATAAAAAGAAGCATAAACACAGCAAACAACGATGATAAGAGCGAGTGTTTTTACTGTGGAAATGTGTAGCTATTTATTAATCTACTTACGATGGTCGGTATAAAGCATTTTTATGGGCGAGCGATGTACATTTCGTGTAATTTTTCAAATGAAACCCCTCAAGTTTTCTCGTTCATGATACATTGTTTGCAAATGTGAGTTCACTTAAAAAGACAACTAAATAAATGTAAGTAAGTTGAGCTAAAACTTCAAAATGCAAGCTTTCGCCTGTAAAAGCATCGTTTTAATTAGACTGTGATATAAAGAGTAGTTTGTAATATTATGTAGCACAAATAAAATTATGTAACATATTACTTGTTTACCGTCAATACCGCCCCAATTTAATTTTAATTTAAAATACTGACGGTATAGGTCGTGCGCAGTGTGAAAATGTCTTGCGAGTGCCAATTTTGGAACAGCTGTAGAGTGCGGAGGTCCCTCTTAATGGGTAGGCAACAAGTACAACAACTGAAATCCGTAAGTCGCATAATATTGACCTCCGAAAAGTGCAATTTATTGGAATTGCAACAAAATTAAAAAACTTAAAACTGTAGTTGCATCACCGTCTAGCCAATTTTTTCCATGGTTTTTTTATAGCACTGACCTCGTGCATATTAATGTCACATGCATCCATATTTTTGGATCGCGTTATTTATTAGTTTGGCTTTTATTCCGAATGAGTCCCACGAAAAGCACATCACGCAAAACTGACTTCACAATTGTTCACTGAAAGACAAACGAACCAAAGGTAAAAACCAATAATTATGTTAATTGCATTTCAAACACGAAGATATTGCTTTTTGTCGGCTTGTCGTTTTTCTGGTTTTTTTGGAAAGCGAAATTGTATTTTAATGAAACCTCGTTATAGCAATGTTGCAATGTAAATTGCTAGTAATTTCATAAATAATCCCATTAGTACGCGGTTGCATCAATGTTCAATGCGGTTGGATGAACATAGGTTTCAGTTTTACAAGGCGAGGGGCAAATGTAATATTTGGGGGCACGAGACTTGCAAGAAATACAAACATTTGATAAAAGTTAGTTAGCGACCCGAGAGAGTTGAGCTTTGAAACATATTGCACTTCCATTCCCATGACACGGGCAACAGTTTTAACGACTTTTAAACCTAGATGACCCTACACACCTGTACTGCATTTTCTGGCATACGAAAATGTCATTCGAAATGTGCAACGCAAATGGTAATTAATGGTAAACGTGTAACAAAAGTTTAAGGTCATTACAGTTTCATTACATACAATTCTATACTTGAAACATTTTTCTGCTAAAGAAAATTTTCTGAAACGAAAATCAGATCTGTTGCCAACTTACCAGATGCCAGATGCACCTTTTATTTTAAATGTCCTATGTTAATGATTCGGGGTATTCTCCACTCAAAGCAAGTACGGAGTGACTATAAATTAATGTTTTTTTTTTAAGTTGGGAACATTTTTCAAAAATTACTTTGGCAAACCTAATACGGTTGGCTTCAAAAAAAACGGGAACTGTCAGAAAAAGTTCCGTCAGATTTTATTAAATTTTTATAGTTTGAAACGGCCTTTTAGAATTTAGGTTAAAAAACTGCACTTATGTGTCAGAAATACTACTGTCAAACAGACACAAATTGACATAAATTGACAAATTAAATTTTCAGTTCACATTAGGTCAAATTTCATTTCCCGTTTTTTTTGAAGCCAACTGTACTACCGGGTGATTTTAAATGATTGTGACTTTTTTTCTTAAGTTGGGAACATTTTTCATAAATTATTTTGGCAAACTTGATATTATCCGTTCACGATTGTTTGAAATTCGGACTGTCTATGAAAATCTGACATTTTAGTTGGCAATATTGTGATTTGGCATAATAAATCTATTTTAAGTTATAATTGAATTACACTAAATCAATTAGGGAACTGACAACAAGACGAATATTTAATAACCAAACGTCATATGACCTGACGCCAATCTAACAAAAAAATATTGTGGCCTCCTGCGTGTTTAAAACAATCCTGAACAGCATAATATTTACCTTAATCAATACATTGGCGTGCGCAAGTCATTTTGACATTTTATGTATGTATTAATAAATTGTGTCAAATAGGCGAGGACACCTATGTTTATGTCAACTATCACATTAAAAAGCAGAATAACCAACAATAATATTACCAACCTATGAAAAAAAGTCACATTCATTTAAAATCACCCAGTGTCTTAATTAAGTAATCTAACACACTGGCGTACAAAAAATCAGGTCAGGTCATTTTGACATGTACATATTACTTAATAAATTGTGTCAAATAGACGAGTACGCCTATGTTTATGTCAACTATCACATTAAAAAAGAACTGACAGCAGAATAACCAACAATAGTACCGCGTGAGCAACAATTACCGTTTGATTTGGCAATAAAACTATAGTTGACTCAAGTTGCAAAAAACCACTTGTCATTTGCAACAGCGTTTTTCAATATTTTTGAACCAAATAAAGGCACAAAGGGACAATAAAATCATAGTTTGGATTGAATATTTTCCATATTAGTACAGTTTCAAAGGAATTTCAAATGACTAATGCCATAAAAGTGCTGCTGCAAAGGCAAAGTGGTTTTTTGCAACTTGAGTCAATATTATAGTGACTATTATTTTACGTCCCTCTTGGTTATTTGTCACATAACCGGAAGTGACGTGAATTTGATAGATCGCTGACAATAGGTTATTTGTGAATTCTGTGATGCGAAGCAACGGTTTATTGAAAAATGGGGAGTTTTTAAAAACAAACAAATTAGAGCGAGGAAAAAACATTTTTTGCCCGATAGGTCAGCTTGGCTGGGCGTCGGTCCCCACACTATTACTCTCGACTGGTAAAACCCACTTACCGCCCTTAATATCCAATTAAATTTTTGCGCGATTGTACTCTATTTGCTTGTTTACCACGTCTGTTTCCAAGACGGTAAGCTCTGTTTACTCGTTGCTAACGATAAACTGTAAGTAATTTTTGGTGTTCTAGAACGGTAAGTAAAGTTTATTCAAAATTAATCGATTATTATAATAATTTTTATGTAGACAGAAGTTGAAGACAAGATGTGGGGGCACTTTCTGGAAACTCATAAAGCTCTTGTATTCGGCTTTCCTTGCCGCTGCAATGAAATAGCATTAGCAAACTTGCCGCGACATTGGTATTGTCAAAATTTTCATACCCCGGATTTTCCTTGTCTTCTTGATTACATATTGAGGTCGTGGACCTTAAAACGCTCGTTTCACTCGCGTTTTAAACTGGTCCACTCGTGCCAAAAAAGCCCAATTGACACACGAACGAGTTGAATACAACGTTTTTTTGTTCGACGAGCTTCTTAAAGGCTCCAAATCACTTAAAATCTTTAAAATTAGCTTGACGTTTCGTTTTGACAAGTGGTGACATTTATCAAAATCCGTTCACATAGGAGAAAATTCTCAAATTCTGACAGTGTCGAATAAAAATAGTAGTTTATTTAACGAGTTCGTGTGTAAATTGGGCTTTTTTTGGCACGAATGGGCCAGTTTAAAACGCGAGTGAAACGAGCGTTTTAAAGGCCCGCCAGTGCCAAAAAAGGCCCAATTTACACAAGAACAAGTTGAATACAACGTTTTTTTGTTCGACGAGCCCCTTAAAGGCTCCAAATCGCTAAAAATCTTTAAAATTAGCTTGACGTTTCGTTTTGACAAGTTGTGACATTTATCAAAATCCGCTCACATAGGAGAAATTTCTCAAATTCTGACAGTGTCGAACAAAATTTTTTTTATAAAATCCATACAGCCAATTTTTTCTCTACACCTCCTTTAATAATGCAGTCCCTGGCCAATAATGATTCCAACTTACCGAAAAAATATTTTTAATTTTATTTTCTGGAGGTGTCTGGATATGCGACCTTCAGTTTATCAAAGACCTTTACAAGGATTTTTTCATTTCTTTACTCAAAATTGACCTTGTTCTATTTATATTAAAAACGAGAAAACAAATTTCAATTTTTTTGTTAAAATGTCAAATTTCATGCCAATAAATATAACAAGCAGTTGCACCAACTAGTCATAACAAAAATTACTATTAGGTTAGCGAAATAACGCGTTCCCTACTGACATTTGCAACTGGCACCAACTGTAAACATGCTGGTCCAGATTAGAGTGGTATAAGAGAAAGTAGGCTCGATCCTGGTTCCTAGGGGAGTTTTTGAGAGTTAATAATCGAATGCAGGTTTTCACGGCCGTTGTCAATAGGGTTATTGTTTTCCGGGTTGTGCCGCGGTCGTCTGGATTGCTGGGTAGCTACCAGACGACCGCGGCACAACCCGGAAAACAATAACCCTTTTTGAGAGTTAAATTTGCATTGGCATCCTGGTTACCACTGACTTTGTCAAGTAAATGCAAGCAAATCTAAATAGGTAGTTAACATAATATTTATAATTTATTTTTCACCCTAGAAACATTTTGATAATTAACAATTTTATTTAAACATAAATAGTGCCAATTTTGATAATAAAAGTGCCGCCAATTACCACAATCTAAAAACGCCCTTAGGAACCAGGATGGAGCCAACTCTATTTAATATACTAATTTTAGTCCAGATGACTCTAATTATCAATAAAAGATACCAACATACGTCAACAGGTGGTGGATCTTTGATAGTGAACATGGTTTAAGTGAATTTACATTTTATATCTTCTACAGGGTGCGTCCTAAAAAACGCCATATCTCCGTTATTTATGCCTCGATTTAAATAAAACAAAAACTAAAATAAATCACTTTAAAAGCGCTATAAGCACAACATAGACTTTTTTTTCAAGAAGTTATTCAAGGTCAGACGATAGTCAACTTTGTTTTTTCAAGTAGCTTGGTAATTTTTTTTATACCCATTTTTCTGAATCTAATGATATGCCACATGTTAGAATGCATTTAACAGTAACCGCGAAAATAAATTAATAAAATAGCATTATTAGAAATTTTTTCTCCAAAAAAAAATCAGGTTACTATGGAAAACAATCCTAAACGCAATAGCAATACTTTCTGAAGAGCAGAACAAAAAATAATGTGACAGAGTGTGTAATAAATACTGCGTTTAGAATTGTTTTCCATAGTAACCAGATTTTTTTTCAAGAAAAAATTACAATAATGAGTGTATAATGGTATTTTATTTATTTATTTTCTCGGTTACTATTAAGCGCATCCTAGAATGCGGCATATCGTTGGATCCAGAAAAATAATCCCTTTCAAAATCGGAATAAAAAAATATAGCAAGCTTTTTGAAAAAACACAGTTTATTATCATCTGACCTTGAATGACTTAAAAAAAACATTAATCTATGTTTCGCTTATAGTGTTTTTAAAGTGATTTATTCCAGTTTTTGTTTTATTTAAATCGAGCCATAAATAAGGGAGATATGGCTTGCGGCGTTTTTTAGGACGCACCCTGTATAGCACTTAACTGATAAATGTTTACAGTACCGGGTGACTATAAATCAATGTAATTTTTTCCTTAAGTTGGTAACATTTTCAAAAATTTTTTATGTTTATGTCTACTATCACATTAAACGGCAGAATATCCAACAATAATATTTACCAAGCTACGAAAAAAAGTCACATTCATTTATAGTCACCCGGTATCTAAAATGCTTAGTACAACCTCCAATATCTTTGCCATCCTGGGCGGCCACTTTACATGAGATTTCTAAACATTATGCATGTTCTACATGTGTATATTTATTTAACATTATCTAGTTTACATATTTTGAATTTAAAAAAAATGTAAAGTACTCCAATCGGTTATAAACAAAACGTATTAACACAGCCCACTTCAGCACTTTCCAAATATTTCTTCCTAAAATGTTTTAAACATTTCTTCTTCTACCATAAACCTCCCACAAACCATCCGTCCCCAACAATATTAAAATGTAAATGCTTTGTCTTGCACCACAAGAAATCCCCAAGCTCCAGGTAGCTGAAATGACGTCAACTTTGTTTTTACTGTTACCATTATTATATTGTTATGGAATCTGCATAGGTACTTTTTATTTTTTGGAATTTTCGTTTAACTGCTGACCTGCACAGCATCCCAAAGCGACTCGACAAGATCCGCCATCAAAACAATACAACATATTTTAAGTGTTAATAAATAAAACATGTAAATCCCGGGCGGGGCCGCGAATTCTAGTTCTTCCCCGCGGTGAAACTAATCCGTTCATTAATATTAATCCAAATTGCCATTTAAGTGATAGAACTGAATTTTTAATTGTGAAATTTGAATTTTGATCCGAATAAAATCCAACAGCTGCCATAAATTTTCGTGTCATGTTATCCACCCAGCGGACAAGCAACGAAGCAGTTTCAGAATTGTTTGATATTGTAATCTGATGCAGCGAACACTAGCCGGACTTTTTTTGTTTGAAATTTTCGGCGAAAGATGAATGAAGCCGGGAATGGCCAGAAATAATCGTCGAATGTGTGCTGCTCCTAGTGAAATATGTTTGTAGTTCCGAAGCCGGTTATAAACATAAACAATAATATATCTACAGGTGGCCGTAATTTATGGCGTCCAGCAGGCCGGATTGATACTTCCTTGTTAATTAACCAGTAAAGTAGAAAGTCGGTTAAATAATAGTCTTGACGGTGATTATTAGTCGAAGGATTTAAATGGGCAATTAAGTTTTTATCAGGACTACTCGTTTTTGGGTGGTACCGATACCGAAATTCGGTTAAGTCGTGCGTATTTTTCCGTTAGAAAAATATAAATACTTGGTTTATTGGAGCACTAAAGATAACTTCCGATTAAAAAGCAATTTCAAATGTTGACAGTCTCCTTATTTGTCATAAATATGTTGTAAACAGTGAGCAAATGCTAACAAGTGGTATGTCAACCACAGTTTATTGCTTACCGACTGAAATCCGCACTTTGGAAAACACAATGAAGATTGAAGACAATAGGGTCCTAAATGTATGAATTATTTAAAAAAATCTCTTGTGATTTTGCAACTATAGGTGCACTTGGTTGCAAAAAAAAACCGGAAATGTCAGAATAAATTTGACACATTTTTTCATATACGGCATGATCAAGAATAACTGAATGTGTTGGTAACAATAAAATTTGGCAAATTTGAAATTTACCATCAAAGGTTCATTTTTGTAATTAATAGCATAAACATAACCGGCATAACCAAAAATGTTTTTAATATCGTCTCAAGTTAAAAAATCCGGTCAGTGCCAATTACGAAACAAAAAACACCAGTACTTTTCAATTGTTTCATTGCCAACAGACCCAGTCCTTGTTGATTACGCTCTATTATTGTATTGGGTGATTCAAAATGATGGTGGATAAGTATGGCAACATTGGCAACTATACTCAATTTCATATAAATGTGCATCTAAGCAATCCTTGAAAATGTGATTTTCTGTTGGTATTAAAGCTAAAGCTAGTGACTTTCAAAGTTGTTCGCTCTGCGCGAACCCGATTTGACTAATTTTTCATTTTTTGTGCATTTTAACATTGCTGATTTCAAAAGCAATGTTACGTTTTTTTACTGATTAAATTAAAGTAATTCTTATTTGTTTTTGTCTTTGTATTTTTAACAAGTAAAAATTTATTGGACATGACCTTCATAAATGTGACTTTTGTAATGTAACTAAATTAAAGGTGCTTTTACACATGCACAGCTCACTTGATGAACATTTATATGAAATCAACTACTCAATTTCATATAAATGTGCATCTAAGCAAGCCATGAAAATCTGATTTTCTGTTGGTAGTAAAGCTAAAGCTAGTGACTTTGACTTTCAAAGTTGCTTGCTCTGCGCGAACCCGATTTGACTAATTTTTCAGTTTTTGTCCATTTTAACATTGCTGATTTCAAAAGCAATGTTACGTCTTTTTACTGATTAAATTAAAGTAATTCTTATTTGTTTTTGTCTTTGTATTTTTACCAAGTAAAGATTTATTGGACATGACCTTCATAAATGTGACTTTTGTAATGTAACTAAATTAAAGGTGCTTTTACACATGCACAGCTCACTTGATGAACATTTATATGAAATCATCTATATTGTCCAGGAGACAATTAATTGACAAATTGACCAAAAATTTACATTAGGAAAATTTTCTTTTCCCGCTTTTTTGGCAACAACTGTACTATTGGGAGCAAAAAAAGTGGAACATCAAAATCACTGTCTTGACTCTTAATGTGAAATGACCCTTTTCTGTTTCTAACCCTACTTTGAATTGATTGACGTTGTCATTAAGTATTGTAGGTTGCAGGGAATGAGTGTAAGTAAGCACGTAGTGAATATTTATTTAATGCAAACTCCCAATCAAAATCTACCTTTATCAAATGAAGAGAACATTTGGAAAAGGAAAATAGGAGTATAAACTTTTTTTAAACTGTCAGTTAGAATAGTGTCAAATTTCTATGACAATAATCAAAAGCAAAATGACAATAAAGCTTGAACTGTACTCAATTTCATATAAATATGCATCTAAGCAAGCCAGGAAAATCTGATTTTCTGTTGGTATTAAAGCTAAAGCTAGTGACTTTGACTTTCAAAGTTGCTTGCTCTGCGCGAACCCGATTTGACTAATTTTTCAGTTTTTGTCCATTTTAACATTGCTGATTTCAAAAGCAATGTTACGTCTTTTTACTGATTAAATTAAAGTAATTCTTATTTGTTTTTGTCTTTGTATTTTTACCAAGTAAAAATTAATTGGACATGACCTTCATAGATGTGACTTTTATAATGTAACTAAATTAAAGGTGCTTTTACAAATGCACAGCTCACTTGATGAACATTTATATGAAATCAATTATATACATCGAATTTTTCAAAACTGACAGAAATTTGATGTCCCACTTTTTACACCCGCAATAGTACTCATCCCCCATTTCGCTGATTTGTCGTGTTAGATTGGCAACTAAATTCCTGACGTTCTTTTGTGTTGCTAATTGTCAAATTGTCAACAGGTAAATGTCACTAATTTTTATAATTGACATGTCATTTGAATAATATCAGTTCAAGATCATATCTGTTAAAAATACAGATTCTACGCTTTGTTTTTAAAATGAGTTCCATTAGGGATCGGTTGCTTCACTTGCTTCATGGACTGGGACGTCCTGTCCTGTTGGTGACGCAAGGCGATACGTCGGGCACTTGATTACGAAGCACTAACAGCGATTGTACAAATTAAAGGTGAGGTGCGAACAATTTCCAGAAGGAAATACCAGATAAAATTCGTTCCGGGGGGGCTAACAGAACAACAATTTTGGACGCCGCGGAAGACATATTCCACGCTGCAAACTTTTAAGTAAGACACCGCAAACGGTGGCCACACGGTTAAAGTTTAAACTAGATTAAACTAAAAGTTTGTTCGTGTGTTTGGGAGTTGGCTCAGTTGCAATAAGGACTCACGGACAAATTGAAGACATGGACTGGGGATTTCTTGCTCATCCACCATGTAGGCTGGATGTTGCATAAAGCGGCTGCGTTTTGTTTCGGTTGTTGCAACATTTCTTATCTGATCAGTAATTTTCAAGAGTCCACAATGTAAAGGGTGACCTTAGAGATTTTTTTAATTTGAAAAACATTGGAGTTCTATGGCCGCGGGATTGAGAAATTGCCGGAAGAATCATAGATCATCAGAGGAACTATTGTGATTAATTATAGTGTTTTGTTGAAATTTGATAAATTTAAAGAAACAAAGGTCGCGAGTTTAGTTTCCAATCTAATGATATAATAATAAAACTTTTTAGACCTTATATGGCGAAGGTTAAATGAATTTGATGGTACTGATAGTTTTGGCGCAAATAAGTATGTAGTCACATACAGTATTGTTTCTGATGGGACTACTTGGCAGAATTTTTTTATAAAGTTAAAAGTAATAAAAAACTATAATGATGCAAATACTTCACTGGGTTAACATGATAATAGACTAGCAGCAATTGAAAAACCTTCACTTTCATTAATAACTGTCATTTGATTAGTAGTTTTAGTAGATAATTAAAAAAACGTATCTTTTACGTGTTTATCATGAGAACTAATATATTTTTTCTACAACTGTCAAAAAAACGTGACATTTATGCATCGTTATCAAGTCGCAAAGTATGTCATTTTTGATAGTGAAAAAATATTTGTCAAAAAGTTTCCTTGGATGCTAAAATAGTTATATTTTAGCACCCAAGGAAACTTTTTGACGAATATTTTAGCATCCAAGGAAAATTTTACAAAAATTAAAAAATTCAAAAATTTTAAAATGCTATTGTAGAAAAAATAGTGTTTGTATTTCGTGCGCAAGATGATTGTTTTGTTGGCGCATTCGAATGAGTTTGAAGTCTCGACCTGACGGTCTCGACCAAAAACTCATTCTCATGCCCCAACAAAAAACAATCACTTTGCGCACTTAATACAAAAATAACTATTTCTCCATTCAAATTTCAATGGCAGTTATGTAGACTGTAGAGAGAGATTCGAACGGTAGAACGGTTATTATTAGATCCAACAATTAACAACAACTAATGAGTTAAAATTAGACATAAGTCAGACACCCAAAAATTATCGTTATTGAAGCAAATATCACGAAAGTCGGGATAATCACTGTCTAACCAGGAGAGTTGACAGGTGTGGTACGTCTTTTTTAACAAAAAATAAAAAAATCAGAGACTGGCTCACCGGCGTAAGGAATGGTGATATGGGCCGCAGTCGGGGCAAACACCCTGATTTTGTTTTGTTGAAAAAGTCGTCTAAACTGACGAACCCTCCTTCTAACAAGAGACAGAGACCACAAAATTCAGTTTGCAAATATGTACAAGATTTTTGAGAGTTAGATCAGTGTAAGATGGATTTTCTTCATCAGACTGTAGAAAATTGCATTATCATCAAAATCTTCTGACTATGTTCTATCTGTGTTACATTCTCACGATACTAACGCCAACGCCCACAGTGATGATAAGAGAGCCAAAGAATGGATTTAATGCATTCTCTGTCGTAACTGGTGCCATAATGTGTTCGGGAGTCAGGGTTGGCATGTTTAAAACATTATGTTTCAATCTACAGTTTAAAACAGTGTTTTAAACATGTTGTATAAAAAACACACGTTTCTTTAAAACTGTTTAACAGCCCTTTCACAATGGCGTTAACGTTACGTCGATGTTAAAACGTTAATGTTAACGTTAGATCTAATTACATATATTTCAGTACTTTTTATAAATTATTTCCGTTGGCTAATGTTAGAATGTAACGTTAAGAATCCAGAACATTTCTAGAACTAACGTTATAACGCTAACAATATCATGCAACATTAATTTTCATCATAACGTCATTGTGAACGATCCACAATGAAATACATGTAATTTTGAATTTCTAGATCTAACGTTAACATTAACGTTTTAACATCGACGTAACGTTAACGCCATTGTGTATGGGCCTTAAAAGACGTTTTAAACATGTTTCTTAATCCATGTGTTTTATAACAAAAAAAAAAAACAAGAATTTAACTTTTTTTTAGTCACGTTCATTTTTCATTTATTCAGATTACATATTTACATTTCCAATACAAGTTCGGCTTTTTTTGGTATGAATGGTCCAGTTTAAAGGTCCACAAGGGCCAAAAAAAAAACAATTTACACACGAACTGGTTAAATAAACTACTATTATACCACTAGAGGATTACACGAGAAAATAATAAGAAATCAAAATTTCGGTAATTTCGCAGTTTGCATTGCAATATTGCAGTACAACTGCGCAGTGCTCATGCCCAGTGGTCGAGCGTAAAAGTACCACACGCATTTTCATTACCTCACTCAGTGAGGTAATGAGTTTCATTACCGCACTCAGTGGGATAAATGAGTTTCATTACCTCACTCAGTGGGATAAGTAAAAGTAAAAGTAATGAAACTCATTTATTTCACTGGCGAAAATCAATAGATAAGATTTATTTTTTTAATTTGGGGCGGTCTTAGATAAAATTTTGTACATAACACGTGGGCTAAAGCATATTACAGGAAACTCGTGTGATTACGGATGAACTCGGGCTAACGCTCTCGTCATCTGCAATCTTCACACTCGAGTCCTGTAATATTGCTTTTATCCCACTAATTATGTAAAGAACCATTTTTGCGAACCCTGTCGGGATTAGTAAAATGTACTGATTTATGTAATTTTGCTGCCAAAATTAAAATTTTGGTTGCTGTACGGAGTATTCCATAATGGGAACCACCTTTTTTAAAATTGTGTTTTTCCGTGTTTTATATTTAACTAAAAATCAAATTCTGTTGAAGTTTTTGTTTGAAAAATTATAAATTAAGTACAAGTATAATGCAAAAGGCTAATTGCAAGATTGGTTTTTAATATTTTTTATTTGAATTTTTATTTTACTACCTCTTCCATTATCCAGTCATCTTCTGCTGTTTGGATTATTTTTGAAACAGAGGTATAATAACTCGTGAAAGTTCTTTTGTTAAATTAAAAAAAAAAAAACATTTCAAAGAGTGGCAATTCAAATTCAAAGAATGAATGTCGTGTCGTTTTCGATAATTAAAAAAAAATTTAAACCAAGCCCTTTACTATAAATGCCAGTGGTGCTGGTGGTGCTGGCGCTGCTGGTGATGTAACACGACAACACATACCCACATACAGTCATGGAGGCTATTAATAATTTAAAATGGGAAGTAGTGTATTTCTCCATTATCTGTAATCATCAGCTATATTTCATTAATTTCCGAGTAAAAAAATCATATGAAAACGTTATTTCTACTCGTAATTTCTAAATGATGGAAAACCATTGGCGGCGGAAGGATTATTTTTTGAGGACTACAGCACCGTTAATACATATTTCGAACAAATGGAACAAAGGAAATTTCAAGGATCGCGTAGTTTGAAGAAATAAAATTAAAAACAAATCCAGTTAATCGGTTAAAAGTTAATATTGGATGAAATACATACAGTTAGGAACACGGAATTTCGGGCATCATTTTTCTGTCACTTCAAAAAATTGCGATGTAAATCACTCTTTATTGTCAACGTGACATTCAAAAGTCAAATTTTGAAATTTATTTTTTGTTCACGCAATCGCATATCAATCAAAATCGTCGCAAACGGTAAAATTGAGGTTCATAATGTAAAGCCTATTTTACTTTTTTTGACAGTGTGTTGACAGTGATGCCCGAAATTCCGTGTCTCCAACTCTACCAGTTATCATTCATTTGTTAGTTTTTATTTCTTTCAGTCATTGTTCTTTTGATTAATTAAATAACTAGTTCGTTCTATTATTCCAATTGGATTATGTTATTGAAATAAAAATAAGATTTTATTTTATTATTTCTTTCGTGTTATTACGCGTACTTGAATAAAAAGTATTGGAAGTATGTATTACATTTTTCGGAAGGCTAAGCAGGATTTTCCGCTTTCCGTCGCCAATGGATTAAACAAACTGTTCAGGAGGTTAATAGGTTAATTAAAGAAAAACCTCTTGGAATATTTGGAGGAGGTCTCAGGATGGCAATGGACTGGAAGGTGAAATAAGCACACGAACGTAAGAGAAACATGCGGTCTTCGGAATGAAGAATAAATAATGTTTTCATTTCTCTCCTCTATATTTTAAATAACGGACCAGCTTAGAATAATGAGGATTTATATCTTGGTAAACATGAAAATGACAAGAGCCAATTAAAGAAAAACAAGAAATATTTACATTCATAAATAACATTTTAATACGTTGAAGAACTGCGAAAGTTTTGGTGAATATTTCACAGTTTGCTCGAACCATCTTGATCAAGTCTTGGATGACATGGAGGTTAATCCTTTTAAATTATTCATTCAGTTGATTTGTTGTCTGAAATAATAATTAAGTGTATATCCTGTAGTAACGTTATCAATATTAGCTAAATTCTTTAATTTTCAAATGCCACCTTCGTTGAAAAAGGTATGAAATTTTAAAATTGGCACTCATATCGTCAATGGTTAAATTACTTTTTAAACTATTTTTTATTTATTTGTTTATTTTTTCAACTAATTTACCATGAGAAGCTGTTGCTATTGCTATTTTCTTTTTACGCACTCTTAATGAAAAAGGGAATTTTATGTACTCCCATGCGGACAAGAAGTAACTCTTTTTCGGACGCACTTTTCAGGGCATGGACCGTGGCGCCATCTGTTGGTCTGTTTAGTAAATTAACAACGAAACCAACAAAACCGAATAAACCGACTGAAAACAAATGAATATTTGACAGTTAAATTTAACCCAAGTAGTATTTTATTTGCCAGAAAAAGTGTTGTATTCGTTATTTCTGGTGCTTATTTGGTGCACAATAAGAAAATGAACGTTCATATAATTGATAGCAACAGCGTGATGATTGATGAAGAAATGACTAATACAACAGCCAAAGATAATCGCAATAATTTCTCGTTTTGTTGGCAAGCTGATAAAAAATACTACAAAAAATTGTAATATGTAGGTTGATATTAATTATGTATTTGAAAAAGTTGATACAAAATAAATTTATAATTTTTTCAATGATGTCTTTTGCTTTGTAGTTCATCCGGTCGCCTATCCTCGCCTGTTTTCAAATCTCGGCTGCGCCTCCTCGACAAGAAAACCCAGACTCGGACGAAAAAGATGCATTTTTTGGCCTTGATACACAAATAACTATTTCGGCACTGCTGTTTCCACCTTCATTTGCTCTCAGGTGAAAAAAATTATAATACGCTTACAATAAAAAAATTTAAAAATTGTTGTGCAATAATGGAGAAGCATTATCTAACTAAAAAATCTTGTTAAATTAACAGCAATAAAATAGCAGTAAAGACAATGTTTTTATTACTCCAAGCTCCCATAATATTTAAACTATTTAAAGCAAAGTATGAAAAAAGTCGTTTAGTAATAACTACTTAATAAAAGATGAAGAACCACATTTTATGATTAAGAAATTATTTTCTTTGTTAAAATAGCTTGCTCATCTCTGAAAGAAGAAATGGAAAAACTTTTAACGCATCGTTTAATAACTTTTTAAACACAAATTTCCGTATTTTGCTTATTTTCCAATAATTTTATGAAAGAAAATAGTATTAGATATGAACACTAAAGTAATAGTAGATTACATACCGAGGTGGAAAGTGTTTCATTCCTGTCGAGAGCTAAGATAGTTTACCAAGGCGTAGCCGAGGTGAACTAATGCTCGAGACAGGAAGGAAACACCTTCCTATCGAGGTTTGTATACTATTTTATTCGGAATCATTACATTTTTCGCAAATAAACAATTAATTTGATGCAATTTCATTTCTACCGTTTTTCGACAATTCGTGTACGCCACTGGAAAAACGTCATAACAGGGCGGAAAGTGGCCTATTACTGACCAAGAGAGGGAAGTAAAGATATAAAAAGGAATGGTTAACTTTCCGCCCTCGTATAAGGTTAGGAATGTGTATATTACAATACGATTCCGAATAAACGATAATACAATTATTATTTATTCAGCACCTATCAGCGCACTTTTACCTTGTCAGCAAAAATTCGATAACACAAATTTATCGGCTTCTGATTTTTCTTTAGTTATCTTTTTGCCCCAACCGATCAGTTGACTTCCTGTATTGCAGCAAACCACTTAATTTACCTCCTCAAATGTTTGCGTACTTGAGCGCTGATATTATGTCGACCTTACTGTGTAGATTTAATTTTTTTTTAAACACATCTGCAATGAACACATCAAAACATGCCTATAATGCTTGTACCAGATCACTATCTAATCAAAACTCAAATACATTACCTAGTGTTTATTCTTATAGAAAACTTCCGGCGCAGCATGAGCATGTGTTCGTTTCGGACAAGATTTTAGCACTTCCAAATTTTATCGCCCTTTATGGGGGTCGACTATCTTTCGGTGGGATTCCTTTAGTCATCCTCGCAATAAAAACTTCAAAGGTACCAATAGAACTCCGCCCGCTACCTACTTTTTCCGGGAATATTGATAAAAGCAGAACTAACGGTGAACTCTCGGCAGAGTGATTCTTGATTCTGTGCATTGTTGTCAAGTCAAGGACCTTCTCGCAGTTTCTCTTCAAGGAAGTGCATTTTATCGAGTGCGTAATCCCACAAGGAATTTGGCAGCGCCGAGTACCGTCGTTCAATTAGTACCGCCGTTTGACATCTGTTCTGGTGTCAAAACAAACGGACGTGGAAATTTACGCGGAAAAATATCCACTCACATAAATTAAAAGTAACAGGATAAAAACCCAACCAACCACCTTTCATGACTCGACCAATTATCAAACCTGATTAAAACAGAACTGCAATTAATAAGCTGAAAAAGTGCAGTACTCGTTATCCGTTATCAACGACATAACTAACTCCACTTTGGAGCGTCGCAAACAATTTTTTGCCGCATTTATTTGAACGCCGTGTCGTTCAGAAATCCGTTTATGCAAGAATTCAAATTAGTTTGAAAAAATGCGGCCTTGACGGGTTAATCACTTTATTAATATCTCCTGTTAATTCGGTATTCTTGGAGGTGATAATTTTGACATTTCGGTGGTTGCTGTCAAAACAACAACCGTTACTTCATAACAAAAACCAATAGATTAGCTTGTCGCCAAAATCTGCGAATTTTTTCCGTTCGGCGTAGTACGACCTGCTTAATTGGCGAAGAATGCGACTTAAGTCGATTCGGTAGGTTTCCACCATCTTGCATGATTTAGTGAGACTGTCACCGAGCGGAATGTTCATTGACATTTGTCACTAGCCCGATTTTGAACCAGTTTTTCGATAAATTAGGCGATTTTGCGATCGGTGACAACTTTACGACGGTTTTAGCTCTCTATTAAAATTTCTCGTTGTCGACAGGCCGCAGATGAGGTTCTTGTCCCTGGAGGAAACCTGGAGCACGTTTGAATTATTAATGAGAGTGTGGTATGTGGGGCAGTACCTACAAGGTATTGGTACTGTTGTGCAACGATTGACACCACCTTAACTGTAGACTCTTATATCACAACGTCGATGCATTTTTGCGTTTGGTACCTAACCTACCTTGAAATAGTTGCACACTTTTACTCTTTATCGCACGCATAGGTTACAATTTCTTTAATATCGAAGGGGGCCCAAGGCGCGCTTACGTACGTCGCGAAAAAAACCGTCTGCTTTCTAGTGACCTTTCCAGGTTTCTACTTGACGGAGATCCTAATTAAGATTAATTACTGATCGTGCTTGTGTAGTTTACTGATTTGCGATAGCGTAATTCGCAAATTCATCAATGTCTTGCCAACTAATAGGATCCCAACGTCGCCGAAATTGGT
This sequence comes from Tenebrio molitor, assembly GCF_963966145.1. Classification (NCBI taxonomy): domain Eukaryota; kingdom Metazoa; phylum Arthropoda; class Insecta; order Coleoptera; family Tenebrionidae; genus Tenebrio; species Tenebrio molitor. The sequence goes on from NC_091046.1 coordinate 7,328,236, forward strand.
TCACTACCACTCTTGTGATCTTGCCCAATTGACCGTCTAGGACGCCGGCTTAATTTGGGCGATTAAAGGCAAAACCAGCGATTGTTTTCGTTGTCAGGACAAGAAATTCGGTGAGGGTCAACGAACGCGAGGAACAGGGTCCCTATCTTTTCCCGAAACGAATTTCCTGTTTTGGTATGTGCAACATTTTAATAAAGCTCTACATGGACAAAAACCTTAAAACTTTTAATTGATCTCGTCCAAACTGGATGCGCTGCAAAGGCGTAGTCTTTATGCGAGTGCTGCATTTTTTACCTTTTTCACTTGACGGGACGGACATTCACGCGATGCTTTCAGAAACAGGATCAAAAAAATTTATTTTCCTGGCTCGGAGGAATCTGGTAAATGTCACGAGAGCAACGAGGAAGGTAATCAACGTCTTAAAGAACGTGATGTACACCAGCGGGACCACCAGTAATATGGTCTTAATTCAAGTGAAATTAGGTTCACAATTTTTATATTTTAATTTTGTGTAAACTAAATACATTATATCGTTTATCTCTGTCTACATCGTTCAAATTAATACCAATTAATTAAACAATTTTCGAGTAAAATAAAGATAACTTGATTCAATTAACTGATTCTGATTAATTTAGGATTCTGATCTATCTGATTAATGGATCTTTTTGTATGATTTATTAAGCTTACAGATTATATACGAAATAAATTACATATCGTTATCATCGTTATCATTATAATTGAAAAATCATATTAAGCGTAGTTCAACTTTTTTACACTTTAGAATTATGCAGAAATGTTATTAGTTTTCTTGAGAAAAGAATAAAAATTAATTTTCTTTTCTTTTTTTATTCTGAGTAGTTTTGAATTATTTTTATTTATCAGAGAAATGGGCGTTTCATTTTTCTGGTCTTAGCAAAGTCAGCTTCCAATATACTGTGTGATTCAAGAACATTGTGATTAAGAGCGGCTGTGAACAACGAAAGATTTGAAAACTTATGGCTTTGACTCGAATCATTCAACCATAAATGTCATTATTACGATAATTGCCATTCATATGTAGGAATGAAAATAAGTTGGCGTTCAAGAGTCGATTGTGAACGCACCACTTGTCAGTAAATACCGAGCACTCAAAAAGAAAACAAATCAAGAATGCTACCTCATCTTTTCTTTTATCGAAATGTTTGTCTTTGTTTGAGTCATACGCATAATTATACTTGCTATGTACGGTCGTTTTATTGGTTGCCTACCTCTCGAAATACATAATCTATTATTAATTAATTAAGTATTAAGAATTAATGCTTTATCTCCAATGATAAAACCCATTTTATCACTTATTCTGGGATAATTGTTGCTTACAATTATAGTAAACGTCTGTACACTTTGCCGAAATCGAAAACTTGTTTTCTAGGTTAACAACAGCACATCGTTGATGTTTCTTTGACATTTCAGCGAAAAATCAGCTTACCAGTGACGTCGCGTTTGGCAATAAAACTGGTAAATTACCCATTCTTACGAATGTAAAATATTGCTCTTGTTTATTTTACAAATGTTCTCTATTATCTGATAATAATAATAAAATGCACAATTATGCCGCGTGATCAAAAAGGACTGTTTCAGTTGGCAATACAATTAAGAGCTTTTTGTATTCGGCTGTTTGCAATAGGTACTGCAATCGGATACGTCTTTTGACAGATATTTGACGTGAAATCAACAACGACAAAATTGTAGGTTATGTGTGTATAAAAATCAACGGTACAAAGAAACAACTTGAAATAGACAACCAGTCAACCAATAATTGGATTATAAATCCCATTTCGAAAATCGGTGCACACGAGTTCCCGTCAGCATAATATTTTATACCTGGGCTTGGACATAGGCCCTTTAATCCTGCACACGAATTCCCGTCAAGGCAAAAATGCACCACAAATTCTACACTCGAATTCCCGTCAGAAAAAAATATTGGTTATTGAAAGCACTGTTACGAAAGTAAGATTCAATGATGAATCTTCTATGTTCTGAAGTAAAAACCATTTTTGCGTTAAAATTTGGTTCATAGTGACAGTTGTTTGACGTTTATTAGCTGACTTAGCACAGATACGAAAAATCTGACACTGTCAAAGTCACAGCCGCCCCTTATCTAAGTATATAATTGTTGATCACAGGGTATTTGTAACTTTTTAAAATTTTAAACATTTTTTTTTGGTCCACGTAATGGTAAACAACAATGGTACCTGGCAACGGCTAGAGGGGTGGGTAAGTAAGGGATTGAAGCGCTCTTTTACCCTTGACGGGAACTCGAGTTGTGGATTATATCAGTTGATAATTACCTGACGGGAATTCTTGCATTACTTTATGACAAGAAATAAGTCAGACGGGAATTCGAGTGCGCCCTCGAAAATAAGCGATTCCAATAAAAATGTTGTATTGCAATGTGAAAACCATGGTAAATAAATAAATTTGAAATGGGCTGTCAGTATGAAGTCGTCAACAACCGGAAGTTACTCCAGTTATACCATTTAAAAGTAAAAATCAGTACTGCCAACTCAAACAGTCCTTTTTGATCACGCTGTAATTCTAAGATCTAAAAATCATGAGGTATGATTTATTATAAAATGGCGTTTGAGACCACAAATTGTCTACGCCCATGCATTGATCCCTTATTTGCACAGAATCCGCTACAACATGACCGATAAATTTGTAACGCTTGCTCTGATTTGTTTTCTTTTTGATCACATTGTACACAAATATGTAACGTAAAAAGTGAGATTAGATTTAAATAGCTGAGAGCTGATCCTGATGCTTTCACAATCACACCCGATATTTAATTCAATTTTAATTACCGTAGAGAATAAGGAACTGTTGTGACAGCTCAGACAATGTTTTTGTGCGCCACACGTTGTTTTTGTGACACAGCCGCTCTTCATCAGAAATGGTTTGAGTTATAGGGTAGATTTAGTAACTTTTCGTGTGTAATGCAGGCTCCTCTCGACTAAAAATTTAGCTTTGTAAGTTCGCGTTCTGAAAGGTTAGGATTCACATGACAGAGTTGATGACAAGCAATGTAAGGGAACATAATTTGTAATTAATTCTCACCACACGTGAGATTTACAATAAGAGGTGCGTGCAAGATGATGATCAAGAGATTGAAAATAAACGATATTTTAATGTATCAAGAAATAGTGTGGGATAGATTATCAATTTTAATATTTGCACGCCTTGATTGCCAATATTCTAATGAAATTAAAAAATTTAAAAGCAGCCAATTACGCAGTCTCGCAAACGATGAAAAATAAAAATCCAAATTACTTTAACAAATTCCACGGCCTACTCCATTTCGTTTTTATTTGATCACACGGTATTTGTCAATTTGAAGCAATTCTCAAAATTTTGGCGCCCCAAAACGTAAATGTCAAACGTCAAAAGTGACATTTATCACGTGAGCCACTAATAATCAACAGAACCCTAATTCGTAATTCCTTCAGGGTGCGATACTAAGGGTCAAAAATTATTGTGCCCTCAATTTTCTACAAAATTCGGTATTTTCCTCTCTCCACTTTGGCGCATTCACTCACGCAACAACTGCAGTGTATGCGCATACCTACTGCATATTCAACAAGAGGTTTGGACCGCTTCAAAATTACCGGTTAAGATTTTTCGACGTTGTTATTTCCGATAATGATAGGCTTTAACGAGAAGAAATGGAGGCGGCTACAAATTTGGAACTGGATCCGCAAAACATTTTAAACGATTTTCAAGCCAGTGTTCTGCAGATATGCAGATAACAAAGAATTGAACTGTTTTAATTTTGTAATCTTCGAATCGCCGATGGAAGCAAGATAAATTATGATCTTATTGTTTACGAAACTACCGCTTTCACAAGCCTTGAGTTCTAGGTTAATCCCTTTTTCGAAACGAATTTTACAACAGTGCACACTCTTATGGAAATTTTCTTCGTCATCCTTCGATAAAAATGCAAAATGTCAAGTGCAAAGTAACGGCAATAACATCCGACCAGAATCCGACAACAGTTCTCGGAAAAAACCACAATAAATAATTAATTCTTTTATTCAAATTGTGGATGATGCCGATGTAATTTTTGTCCCATGAGAATAAAATTTGAACGGTTTCGAACAAATGTTTATTTGGATCGACTCCCGACGAAATGTGGAGAAATCGGTGGCGTGAGCATCCCCTGGCAAAATCCAATACGTCACTTGCACTTGCGCTTTCGACCTGTTCCAGAACTTCCAGATGTTTTCCAAAACATGGCGAGCTGGTAATGTATCGTCCTGGGCCAATGGCTAAATATTTGCAGAAGGACGCACGAAAGTCCTTAATTTAAGAAAAATTTACACCGCTTGAAGTAGGTATGTTATTGGTGTATTTTTGTACTAGATTGTTTAGATTCCTTCCCGTTATCACCCAATATGTTCGCGTCCTTTGATTACCCACAGCATTATCGTTTCCGCCCAGAGAACAATAACACACTCATCAATAATTTTACATGAAAATTATGTATAACTACCTGTGCTGATCAATAATTTGCTCCGAACGCATCAGTTACAATCTACAACGACCATGAGCGACACAACAATCTTTATTTGATTTGTGCATAACCATTGTGCACAGTACCAAACTACAGTGCCCCTGGACCATCCTTACCATGTATGTATTTTTTAAAGCATCGTAAAAGATATTTATTAATTTTAAAAAATTGTTGCAAATAACAATATCTTTGCATTTTTTTTCAAACGTTCAAATTTCTTTTTAACACTTCAACACTTCGATTACAAAGAAACAGAGGGTGTGGAAGGTTTTACAATTTTTAGCAACACCTGATACCCGGACAACCCTCCCATTCATGTTTTCTTAAAATCCATGGAAGTAGAAGTTTTTTTTCGAGATATTGTACGATACTATATATAAGAAAAACCCATCACAGTTACCAATGAAAAACTTAACTGCGCGTCTTAGCTTCATTCATGCAATTTGTAGGTAAATACTTATTATTAACTTCACTTGTCATTTATTTTGTTTATGATTTAAAATAAAAACCATCTTGTGCGAATTGTAAAACACGCAGTATTAGTGCATAATAAAATACTAAATGACAGTAGTGACGTTTCAACTATGAACTTATATAAGACACTGACTTTTGTTTTTCATATGTAACTTTGAAAATTATGATGTATGTCACAAGCTACGACGGAAGTGACAGTAATGACGAAATAATCACAACCGCAGTTCATTAATAAATAATTAATGAAAAATATTGATAAACTTATCAGTTTTAGATTTAGTTTGTGAGTCACACGAAATTAGCGGTTGCGGTCAATGGTTTATAGCTAAAGCATATTTACTGACGTTATTAATAATATTTTAAATTTACTAGGACAGATATACTGGAACAAACACCCAATTAAATTAATGGCGAACCACAGTTCCGTTTTTATTTCTGTCATAAAATAGTTTGTCACATTTTCAGTTTGTCAGTTTAGTGAGCATCAGTAAGGTGGTTGGCTACTGCTCCCATAATTCGGATCATTTCCGCATTATCCATCGATCTCTGTGAGTGAGGCCCCCGCCTGCGATCTACAAGAGAAAAATGGGCGTGGAAGTCGTCGAAACTAATTGCGAGTGTCACATGCGATGGCATAAAAAGATCTTGCAGGAAATAGGATAGGAGTTAGGGGTCTAGAATTGCGACGAGTTTCCTGGGCCCCAAAATTTGAGGGGGCTGCGTGAACGAGGGGAATAAAGTGTTTGACTTATATATGCAGTTCATGTTTTCGCACCCTTCGCACAAAGCGATCCCTCAGCTCGAAAATTTTAAAAAGTAATCTGTGACGTACCGACAAGTCATTCAAAAACGCTTTGAATAATTTTCTCGTTGAAGAAATGACAACACAGGACCGGTCGAACAATTGCGGCTTGGGTTTGATGAATTTGGGCCCGTAAGATCGATGGCCGAGGGGTTGGATTCAAATTAGGTCAGGTTGTGAAGGTTCTACGACCTTTTATACTTGAGTGATGCGTGTAAAATAATACAAATACATTAACGTACTGATAAGTGTTAAAATGGGAAAATGTATTGTGAAACGGTTCTTTTCCAGTTTCTAACAAATTTAAAAAACACTGGTTTTTATTTATGTATTGGGATTCATAAACAATGATAAATAATGGGGACCGCAACGTATAAGTTCATATTAACAATCAACAATAAAAATTCCGTTTCGTTTGAAAGTATCAGATAAATGGTTCTTTACGCAACAAGTGGAATATGGACATTATCGCATGCCTGTGAAGTTTACACAATGAAATCCTAGGACGGGTTTATGTAATCAGGTGTGATAATAATGTATAGAGGTCTTTCAATCTCTCGTGGGTTTTGACCTTGGAAATATCTGCGCGAAGGCGGAGCGATAAACCACTGAAGAATTGGTAAATGAAAACTGAAAACGTCAACTATTTTAGCCACGATTTAAATTTCAAAATTACAATTTCATAATGACACAAGATAATGGTTCTTCTACATACGTCTTTTTTGACTTAAGTAGCTAAATCTGGTAATTTTAGTAACTTTTTTGTTGTGATTTAAGCTTTGATTATTATTATTAGACAAGAATGCCCATTTTCTCTTATTCCATAATTTAAACGATATTTGTCAAATATTTGTGTTTTTAAAGTTAACTATCGCAAAGTAAGGTTATTTTAATACTGAAAGAACTTTTTGACGCTTATATGTAATAGGTTTTGTCCATTTTTCTCCTTGATTTATGAATACAACCTACATTTAAAAAAACCACTGTTTTGTGTTGCTTTGTAATTTTTTTTGGCATTTTCCAAAATAAGTAAAAAAGGAACTAAAAACAAAAGAATTTTAATTTTGCAGTAATTCAATACAACAAAAATAGAATCCCTTTTATATAGTTACTCAGGTCAATAAAAAACGGACTATAATATAATATCCCTTTAAAGAGAAGTTACAGAGTCATCTGTTATTTTAGTTCTCATCCCTCAAAAACCACGAGTCGAGTGTCAGTTGCTATGTATTTATTTTTTCCCTTTTTACAGCACGGTGTACGGGAAGTAAGCAATTACCTGTCTAATGTGCTTGAAATAAATTGGACATATCGCACGGTACTTAATAAAAATTATTTAATTTTGAGATATGTGAATTTTGAATATGTACTATTCCGGACACGGATTCTTGGCCAACATTTTTTAGACATTTCTAAAAATAATTATGTAAACCAACCATTAGTGTCATTAATAAATATCAATTATTAAAAATCACTTTGAAGTTTTTCTTTTGACATCAAAAAAGCAGGGAAATGGCATTATCGAGTCAAAAGTTGGGTTATATTCAATAAAGGCCAGTTCACACATATTTGCCAGTTAATGTCAGTTATGGCCAAGATTCCGTGGCCGGAATAGTACATGAAAAATGCAGTGTTCTGAAAGTTCTAATAAACGTCGACTAAAAGTGTAAATTAAACTACATATCAACATTTCTCAAGACTTTAAAAATACTGTAGAAGCTAAATGAGTACTGTGGTCTGGAGTAGGTACTCGTACGGAAACAGAATTAGTTAAACGTTGGTAAATTCCGTACGGTGACAGATTGTACGTTTTTAAATTCTAGTTCCAAAACATAAAGCAGTGAAAAATACTAAACTCTCCTTCTCAATTGTTTCACGTTATGTAGAAAACCGTTGTATCCCTGCAGATTAATTCCCGCCACACTACTCTCTGGGTCTGTCTTCTGTCAAAAAACGTACAATCTATCAGAGTACGGAGTATACAGGTCACGTTTTATTTTTTCCGTTTTTAATTCTTGTTAACACGTCGGAGTATATTAAAACAGCTACAACCTCTTGTTTCTTTTATCTTTTAATTGAAACAGAATTATGCTCAGATTCCAGAGGATCAGTTATTGTTACCACTGTGTTGCTATCCGAGCATAACGGTTGTTTTTAATAGAAATGGAACGAGCTATTTTATCTGTGTTGCTTATAGGAATCTCTCCAGTTAAACTAGTAAATTTTGTTTTGTCGACAACCTGTCACCAAACAAATCTAACACAGATTGTTGCTTAGATTTGCAAATGTGGTATAAATCTAACACTAAATTTTTCTACACCCACCCAACTCCCAAATATTAAGTATTGTCAACTTTCTTTCTCTTTATATGCAAAAGAGCAGGTACATAGATAAATGTCAAGAGCATGCGACATGTTCACTGTCAAGTACAGGTAGTTTGACGTGGTAGTAACAAATTAAATAGGACAGTATATGATTGTGATCGATTTAAATAATTTCAATCATACTGAAGGTTTAACGGGGCGAAACATTCTTTGACTTGAACTTTTTAATGTGTGTCATTTTTCGATAAAGTAATGATAGATGTTCATTTTTATGGAAGTGTCAAAGAGACACAGCACACTTATGCATGTAATTAGATGTATTTATGGTGAGATTGCGTACCACGTGATGTCATACTTGACATCTGTTGTACAGTAATTATGATTGTCGCATGATTTTTTAATTATTTCTCAATAGGTAAATCAATCAGGGAATGACGATTGATTTAGATGATGCTTTGTAAAAAATTCAATAACAAATTGTCCTACCGAAAAGAGCACATAATTCTTACTCTATCGCATTCCTGACGTTTCGTTCGTTAAAACAAACTCCTTCAGGCTAGAGCAATAAATTATAAACTTATTAATATTAACTTATACTAATTAATTTACTGAAACTGCGGTACGAGGAATCGCAATAAGTATTCACGAGTCACGTTCACTTGAAGTGATGCATATGATGGTAATAATAAAATTTGTTTTTTCCCAACAAGTCTATAATTTATTACTGTGAAGCAAACAAGGATCATAATTACAAATGCATGCAGGGGAGCGAAACAATAAAAAGCATGTCTGGAAAAACAAAAGGCGCACGTGGACTGAATCTGGTTTTGGAGGTTCTTAAAATGGTATCTGTCAAGATTACGGAAGTTTTATGCAGGATTGTTTCCAATATGAGGGTACTAAACCTTACTAACATAAGGAAAACCTTAGAAGAAGAAATACTAACACGATTCTTAGAAGACCGGCTTGACTTTCAGTTTCAAAAGGTACAAATATGTAATTGATTTTCATGTATGTAAAAAGGTATTTGTGAAAAAAAAAATACAAAAATAATTATACAAGAGAAAGAGCAGCTGTGGAAAAGAAAATTTCTGATAATGTGCTGCTTAACTTACTAAACTGCCACTTGTCAATTTTGACATTTCTAGAACCCATTTTCGAAATGGAAAGGAAGAAAATGGTATTAATGAATATTGTGGTAAGGTGGTAAGAGGTGCTAAATAAGACAGACAGTTAACATATTCAGCTCATCAAAAAATTTAAATATGAGAAAAATTTTCATTTAATTACTGTTTATAAAGTTTTAACAATTAAAATGTAGATACTTAACTGACAATAATAAAACTGCACAAATCTAATTTTAAGATATTTAATTAAACATCTATTTTTTGTTGTTCGTTTTTTTGTGTAGTTGAAACCAGATTTTTGATTATATTCAAAATGTTAACTTTCAGTCAACGTTCTTTTAATGTTGTTTTTTATTTGCTTATGTTTCGCCTCTATCTGCTTTCCTATAAATTTTCAAGAGTTTAAAATCGGGAGATCTTGCTGGCCCTGACACTTATTATTCTACCCTTCCGTCACTGACTCTTTCCGCATTCCAAGTTTACTAAAATATACAATAAAATTTAAAAAAAAATTGTTCTCAATTGGTTCGGCAATTTTTTTCCTATTCATGGCTTAAGACACCTTTGCAACATGATTTTTTTAATTAACGTTCAAGAGTGCAAATTATGCATTAATAAGTCCTCGAAGAAAAATTTATAATATGTACATTCACAAAATTTTAATATTTGCACCTCGCATTACAAATACATAACATAAATATTGCAAAACTAAATAAACTGACGGTTAAAGAATGGAAGTTTTTTCTAGGCAGACATTGTAAGCTCACAGAGAATTCAAAGAATTTAGTGATAAAATATATTTGCGAACAAACGACACTATCACATTATTATTGAAATAAAAACAGAAAAGCACAAAACACCTGCACTGTCAAAATGAAATTTTGAACAAAATGTTGGTTTTGAGTGAACTACTTGGTAAAAAAAAAAATTCTCTAGATACAGCCTGTCCCAGAACTGCCTCCCCATAGAAAACAGGCATGTGCCGACAGAGGAGACTCCCAAATGACTAAAAAATCGGACAGGTTGGTAGACATAATTATTGATATGATGGCAACAATCAGCAAAAAGTTTACTTAGAAAATCCCGGCACCGCAAAATTGCGGTCATCCTACCTTGATGGTGCTCAACTCTGATTGCTCAAGTTTAGGATGTTTTTTCTCGATTTTAGCTTGAGATAGGATTTTTTTTTATTAAAATTGAAAAAATCACATTTACCCAAATACTCCCTTTTTTCTCTGGGGAGGCAGTTCTGGGCCACCTGTACAGCCTCCACCACTTTCAAAGCTAAATTTGATACTCACAATAAAAACTTCAACCCAAAATCGTAATTCCTTTTGGAAATTCACAGTGTATTTGACAATATTTTAAACAGACGAATAATTTAAAAAATCATGGATATCAAGCAAGTAATATAAGTACTCTCGTGTCAAAAATAAATTACTCCCTAGGATTAGGGATATTCGTTACTAGGTTGCCATAAATTAGGTCAGGTTGGAGGCTATGTGGTTTCTGGTGACAAACAAAAGATATCCCAAAAATGTAAGGCAGCAAGTTAATTGTAACAGTTGCAAATGAGTAATTTCTCTCTAAGTGATAGATGATTTTTCGTTTCACAATCAATTTTGGTTACTGGCGGCATATTTATTTGGATTTAATCTCTCAATTCAAAGTAACCAACCTTAGACATGAAAAACGCTCCCTAAAAGTTCGAATTCTAGGGAGTAATTTATTTTTGACACGACAGTAGTGAATTAACCAACCTAACAATTACAATTTTATCTTTGACAGCCTAAACGTTTCTTGAATTTATGTAAATTCTGGTTCCAAGTACTTAAAACAAATAAAAAGAAGCTCAAACAAATATCTATTGTTATTTTCAATGACATCCGTCCATCCGTGCTGTCAATATGACAGTATGTTGGAATCACTTGCTTTTCAGTTTAGCAATTTTGAATTTCCTAATTTGAAAATTTACCTAGACCCGGCAAAATGACAAATTCAAATTATTATCTATCATTTCTGACAAATCATAGAAAATATGGATTTTGAAAGGCCTGTAAGGGTTTTACTCTCGGCGATTGAGTTGATTGAGATTGAGTTCTTGTTTGTTGTTGGTGTTTCAAAAAATATAAATTTACATTTACCATAACCCCAATTTCTTGTTTGACACTTTTTTAACTAGGCGTTCCTCTGAACACTGGTTATGAATTTGTGCGTGTCATATTCGTACAATCCGTAGCAACATATTAAAAATGACACTGACAGCAGGGATGTCGTTGAAAACAACCATAGATTTGTCAACAAGAAATAACTCCCTAAGATTTAGGGATATTCGTCACATACTAGGTTGCCATAAATTTGGTAAGGTTGGAGGCTATGTGGTTTCTGATGACAAACAAAAGATATCGTAACCATGTCAAAAATTTTGGTTAAGTCAGCTTGTATTTAAATATTATTAAATTTTAAATTTAAATTCCTGGTAACAGTTGCAAATCGCTAATTTCTCGCTAACTCATAGATGTTTTTTGTTTCACAATTAGTTTTGGTTTCTGGCGGCACATTTAGTTGGACTTGGGCAAAGAATCTCTCAATTGATAGTTGACAGCATACGTCAACCGTCAACATCAATGGGTAACCAACCTTAAGCATTCAAAATTACTTTTGAAAATTCTAGATTCATAAAAACATGAAAAACGTAATTTCTCTAAAAGTTCGAGGACAAACAAAAAAAAAATCAATTATTCGTTAGTTCTTTGCCATCTGTATTTTGACCAAAAAATAAATAAAAGTTAATAATAAGTGTAAAAATTCAAGATTCAACCGAAACAGAATACATTTTAATAAAAAAATACAAAGTTTAAACGCAAAATACCATTACCTCAAATACATAACTTTTACGTTACAAAAGATTTTCAAAATGGCGCCGATGTGGGTGTGTTACATCACTGAGCCATTTAAAAAAATCAACTTAGCCTTGTATCTTAAGAATAAATGAGGTTAGAAAATTGAAAAAAATCTCAGATGATAGAATTTAAACACTTCTAAATGTGTGCCAAATTTCAGCGAGTTCTGGTAAACCGTTCTGGAAATATTTAGCTGTATCCATACTTTTTAGCGACCTGTATATTTTTTTTATTTTGAATTCCAGAACATATTTAAATTGGGGATTTGGAGGGTACTTCAGTACCTACTAGATAAATGTTTCTTACATCGTAGTTGGCTGTGATTTATGATATGCGTATAGATTTGCCGCCTCTTCTGGATTTGTAAATTTGACATTTGACAGCTTACACTTGTCACTTTGCAGTTTTCATTGTTCATTATTTTGCAAATGATTCATAAAGGTGTTTTGAGTTAGCTAAGAAAGCAAAAGAATCTTTTTCAAAATTATATCGTACACGACATACACGTCAACATAAACACTTTCTGATTTTAGCAACAAGAAAAATGACTTATTCCCTAAAACAGGATACATTTATTGTAATGTATTATTACAAAATAGAGTAGTCCACAATGACGGGTGTGTTAGTGTTGTTATTTGTGCTATTGAATCTTTTTTGTCATTTTTCAAAAAAATTTTAATCAATCAATCGAATACTCAATTTACCGTTGTATTTATATTTTTTTATAATATAGTTACACTATGTATTGTAGGTGGCCAATTACACAGCCAACTACAATATTTATAATAACTCTGTATTATGTGGTACCAATATCAGCTTCTGATTTGAAAAATACAAATTTTATTTGCATTAACAATATTCTTTAATCTTTATTGTTGTTGGCTGTAAAACTGTAAAGTCGTCATTCGATTATAAATATAAAAAAATGAGGGTACCACTGGTTCCACTTTGTGTGTTTTGACAGTAACAAATCTGCTTTTCGACAGTTTTGTGTCTAGAAGTGGGCAAGAGACCGCACTTGATCGCATCCGGGTGCCAATGAAACCTGTATTCATTATTTTAAAGAGGTCTGCAAAAAACGCTTTTATCAGTGGGGTTTCGCTACATATGAAAGGTCGAGAAACGCAGCTTTTTATCGGGCGGTGATACGAGTTACACGTTTCCACGTGTCGGTCATCGCTTGATCGTTATCTTTAATGAGTTCTTAAATTTGTGCCACACACTTTCGATTTTCTAGCCCATTTAAGACATTGTGATCTGGGGTACCGTTACCGGAGGTACTCCGCCCAAGCTGATGCTGATTTAAAAAACGCTCTTGCAACAAATTAAAAACAAAGGACTCGTACGAGCAAAAGCGTGGCAAATTTAAATGAGACTCATTGTATTTGTTACATGTTACAATTACTTGCACTAGTGATATTGTTGCGTAGTTCGACTACCACACCTTGATATATTGCAAATAATCGGCCAATAAATTAACTTGGCTCTACTTCCAACAAGCACTCTTGTGTTCCGACACTTTCTCACTGCTCCAACATACTAAATCTTTCCGATTGTTAAGAGAATAGACTTCAAAATTGTTTTCTACTCGAAACTAGTCCACATTTGTCACAGTAAACTGGCCAATAATCACAGGTTAATGATGATAAATTGGAAACACTCTAAGATGTTGCAAAATCGTGTACGCAACAACAATTTTGACTACACTTCTTGATCATCACGTCATCGCAGATACAATTCATTGTTTTTGTGCAAGTGTTACAGTACCACCAGTGTAGGTCTGTAGGTGCTATTTCTGATGTGCGGTACCCTGTAGTACTGCTTCAACGGAAATAATACAGATCAGAGTAAGAGTCCCAGAAGCTTTTGAGAAGAAAGCAGCATTGTAAAAATGACGACAAATTAGTGGTATGTAATTTAAAATTGCAACCTGTTTTGCATTAAAATGATCTGCAAATTTTTTAAACCACGATTATTCCAACTGCTCGATTCGTTCTTGTAAAAGCAGTGCCAATGGCAACGTTCAGACTTAATTATCGAAATGACAGCAATCAGTAGTACGGGCTTGATAACCATGACATATGTCATAGCCTACTCCAATTTAGTTTTTTTCGGTCACATGGTACTTACGGCGGTTTCCCTAACACAAGGAACTAAATTATGTTCCCTACTTAAATTTATTAGTGTGATTTGTCAGGCTTTACAGATCGCCAGATGCCCTCTCACCAAAAATGGTTGTAGGTACTAACCATCAGATAATTAAGTAATATAATATTAATTGTACTTGCAGTATAGTATCGGGTGTTCATTTAAAATTCCGGTCAAAGTTGGCGTTGAAGAGTCGATTGTGAACGAATGCATCAGCTAATTCTACTCTCATAAATAGTGTTAATCATGTAGAATCTACATCTACATTGTAGATGAACGAAATTACTTAAAATGAAAACGACAGAACTATTGCCTAATATGTTTACAATTTTCATTTAGATTAATGACGAAAAAAATACATTTGTTCATTCATCTATCATGGCAATAATATTGTTCGCTTTTATGACTCAATATTAAGACCTACACGACTCTCACAGAGAGATCACAACTTGTAATCAATAGATTTTTTGTCGAATTCATGTTTATATTGCGATTCACTTTATTTCTGAGCCAAATTTTGATAGTCTTTGCTTCATGGCCGATACGAAAGTTTGCTGATACGCCCATGACTGATTTTCGAAGAAGGTTCCATCACGTGGCCTTTGTAGCCTTTGTCAGTACTGCAGCCAAAGCTTCAACACTTTTTTCCCTACGACATTCTTTTAATATTTATTAACATTACAGATGCGCGTGGTGGTCTCTCTGGACCCTAGGGACATGTTCTGAAGCTTCTTAAGTACACTCTATGGTTTGGTTATTGAGTGTCTCGGCTACAGTGAAAAAAGTTTCATCCGGACAGAGAATTTTCAGATGTTTGCCATCTGTGTACAGTTGTTTTCATTTTTTCTCCTTTTCTTTAGAACAATTACAATGTATTTTAGTATATTTCTTGCAGGTGTTAGTCTTAAATATGATTCAGGATATAAATTTCAGAGAATTTTTTATTTCAGTTTTCTAATGGTTGTGGATAAGTATATGAAAATTTATGTGGCAACTGTGTGGGTGGGGATTTGACATTTGTATGACATTTCATAAGCGTGCATTTGATTTTTTATACCATCATTGCCCATTGATGGCACATTGATTTGACAATTTTCAAAACTGCGCGACTATGAACTGTCAAATAAATGTTAACTCTATCCTACATATTTGGCACATAAATTAATTTATTTTTGACACGATGGGAGTTACATGAATGATACGCGATAAAAAGTATAACGGCGCGTAAAAATTCATCATGTCATTAATCTTAAAAAAAATCGGTAATTCAGCAATAGTAAACACTCGTATATCGAAAATCCATTCTAATAAACATCAAGTGAACAACCTGCGCGTAGGACTACAAGTGGAGCGAATTGTTCTGTAGAGCTACCAATGATATATAGTATAATTCAGAATAAGTGGCATCGCGGTAGGCGTTGATTCTCTAAAGTGAGCTTTATGTTATGTCAAAAAATTTAGTAAACATGTGAAACCGTCATTACTTTATTCTGAGGTTATGCGTTACATAATTTTGACATGGTTTTCACCCACAACAGAGATAACCCCCAGACAAATAATACACTTTTCATAAATGAAACAAGGAAATTCCAAATACTTATAACAAGAAAATAAATACAAAACGATTCCAGTGATAATATCAAGGCCAAATTAAAGGCGAAGATTACCAACAGCATCGAAACTAGGGTATTATTAGCAAGAGTCTTGCTGCCAACGTAAATTTGAATTTCCAACGCCTACCGCGATGCCACTTATTCTGAATTATAATATACATAGGTACTTTACATACTGACGCGTTTAGTATTTTTCATTGCGTTATGTTTTGGAACTAGAATTTAAAAACGTAAAATCCATCAGAGGATGGAGTTTACTCGCTCCAGTGACGTATTAATTAAATAAAGCTGTGTCAAGATTTTGTGGTTGTCTTGTTTCGTGCAAGTAACGTGTTTGCTGATTTTGAAAAAAGACATTGTTAACGGCTTTTTCTAAATTAGAAACATGAATAACATATAATCTAAACGAATTGAAGTCCGAAATGGTTCAGATGAAAACAGAAATGAAAACCGACTTAAAGTCCGAAAAGGCTCAGATGAAAACAGAAATGAAGACCGACTTAAAGTCCGAAATGGCTCAACTCAAAACAGAACTTATGACTGAATTTCAAATCCTCTTACAACAAAATGTGTCGCACCTAATACATCATAAGATCAAAAATCTTCTTGAACACATTGCTAACAATATGCGTTAAATTAATAAATTTACCACCTCACAGTTCAAAAATAAAATATCTTCTGTTGATAATAATTGAACCAATTCGGTTATGATTGCTTTCGCAAAACTGAAAACAGAACTCAATGAGAAACACAGTTAAGTTGTTGACAGTTGTTTTAAAATTGACAGTTAGCAAAATCAATTAAAAACAAACTTATACAGGATGTCTATAGTCCTTTTTTTAAACAATTGTCAATGTCAAAATTCCTTCAAAGACAAGGCTGTACAGTTGCGGACACGGAATTTTAGACGTCAAATTTATGTCAATTCAAAAAATGTCAATGTAAGCCACGCTTTATTGTCATTATGATTGACGTTTGAAACTATTTGACATTTCAAAGTTTATTTTTGGCATGTCAGTATGATAAAAATTACAAAAATCGAAAGTGGGGTCAGTTGCACCTAAAGCCAGTTTTACATTTTTATGACAAATCGTCCATTCGTTTCAGAACATCTGCATCGTAAAATCTCCCTAGATCAGGTTTGAGGTTATCTCAATAATTTTCAAAAGTCAGAAATTTTTCAGATGTAAGCAAATTTTATACATACCAAACGACAAGAAATAAAGACGATAATGACTCTGAAAAAGACAACTGAACATATTCAGTAGCCCAAGCGCATTTACCTCAAAATGACTGACATACAATTGACATTTATCTTTGCCAAACTAATAATCATCAAATAACTAGTGGCTCATACGAACATGACAACACTTTGACGGTTGTTTTAAAGAAAAAATGAAATTTACGTATAAATGATTGTCGGGTCAGCCAGCTTTGGAAAAAACTATTATTGTGCCGCCTTTTTGAAACAGATTTTAATTTATTATTAACTGTCACTTCTGACATTAATGGCGTTTTATTTGCACTTTTCACAGGTAATAAACACCACCATCTGTATTTTTCAATACAAATTGCAAATTAATACGTTCGGTTTTAGAGCTAAACAGACTGGCAAAATTTGTGAGGGTAGGTATAGCCAACTAACCAGAAAATGTGACATTCAGAAGCAAGCCGGACCAGACAATCATTTACAGATACCCTGTATGTGGCGTTTAATGTATCCGTCAAGTTGGTATTTATTATTGAAAAGGTACAATAACGAAATCTTATGTGAATAGTTAACATCGCTTTTATAGAGCAATTAGCGTTTCAATTGTCAAATACGTGTTGGATGACAAAGAAAATTAAAGAACAATTTATTTCTTGTTTCATTTAAAAATTATTCCTCTGTAACTATTCGACGAGTTACTCTTGAATTTTAAAGAAAACAGAGGTGCGTTCGTAGTTTACATTTAAAAAATGAGTAATTTCGATAAAAGTCACGCCACAAAAAATTAGGTCGCAAATGGATTATTCATACCATATTTTTTTCAATCTTTGCGATTAATGAAAATCGCCTACTCGGTGCTGTCGGTTTACTATAAAAATTCTGGCATTGTTTGATATTTGTAGTAAAATTTTTTGATAACGAATTTTATTGTCCATTTTTTAAATAATAATAAATATTTAATGTTGCATAGTTATTATTGTTGTAAAAGTACTGATAACACGAACATTTCCTATATTTTTTATTTCGACACAAAGATAAGTACTTATAGTACAGTAGAATGTTTGTGAGTCAAGCCGTACAATATTGGAAAACCCCAACAGATTATTTATCTAAAACGCTTATCACTACTAATCACCACCACAATTTAACTATACATCCAGATTTATTAACCAGTATCAGTAGTTGGACACGACGTTGAATAAAATTAAAATTGACTACATTTCTAAGTTTTATTGCAGGCAGATGCGGCTCAGAATCCCTTGTCGGTCATTCTAGCCGGGCCAAGTCCCTTTTAAAATGTGCGTTCGAGTTCTTTATGACGAAATTGCGTTACTTAATTAAGTATAATTATTTGACGACCGCATGTCGATCGGGCAGGTGTCTTTCACTCTTGTTCGTTGTTGAATGTAATCGGTACATCGGGACCCAAGGCACAAGTCTAATACAAGATGACCTCCAGATCCAGGTCCCTTGACATAAAGGTTGCTTTATGGTCTATCCACCCAAGACGACTTTTCTACGCCGCGTTTTAAAACATTTCCCAAACAGTAAAAAACGTGACAAGTTAATTTTTCCAAAAGTAAAATTTAAAGATGTGACGTGATCAATCCATTTAATACCCCACTAATTGAAGATATTCTATTTTAACACCTTCGTCAACAGTTAATGAAAGCCTTAACGGGGGCAGTACGTTTATCCGTCTTCCCAATTAACACCCACAGAGTACACTATTCCAGTTTTAGAAAATGAGTTTTTATTTTTAAAATTCCAACATTCTTCTCAAGTTTAGACAACTTATCGTCTAACTGGATACAACTATTTTTTTTTTTGTTGTCTGCAATTTAGTTTACTTAACAAATCGTTTGAACCCTCAGGCAACATTACTCCACTTTCCTTTTAAATTGTGTTGTGGCGATTGTTACATCGATCTCTTTCATACCGGATTTTCCTGGAGATTGAAATAGATAATCTAAATAAAGATACTGACAACAAGACGTAGGAAAACAAGATTAACAGACAACAAGGTACATTTATGAAAGTAAAGTCAATAAACAGTGGAATTAAATGGAGATGATTGGTAAACGATTCAAAAATGTTTCCTTATCTTTATTACCCATGGTATATGGTAATTACAGTGAAGTATTTATTACGGTAGTCGAAAATGTTATGCAACGATAAACGAATGCATTTTGTTGTTGTTTTTGTTGTTGTAAGACCACTAAAGATGTCAACAATAAAAATTAAGTAAACATTTTCGACTCAATTCCAACAAAATGTTAAGAAACTGTACTGTCCGTCCTTGTCTCCGCGGTCGCTGTCACTGTTGACGTTTGCTGCATGTCGAATAAGCACAGACATGCCTCAATATTTTTGGACCAGATCACACAAACTCCCGACGGCATCAATTTATGGTTCCAAAAGTTTCAGATAGACCAGAGATAAAAGGATTTCAGTTTTTTTCATTAATTTTTTGAGAGTAATCTAATTAGTCATGTCAGTTTTTTGTTTCAAGTCGGTGAATGAAATCTGGCGCATACGAGACGTCAATTGAATCCATTAACTGTCGCTAATGGTCCCTTTCAATCACTTCTGGTTTAACCGGAAGCGACCTCAATTTCTTTTCTGCACTGCGATATTTGAAAAATGAAGATGTAACAAATACCTAGTAGCAAGCGGTGTTAAAACAAGTGAGAATCAATTACGAGAAGACAAGGTCTCTCTGAACTGGGCTAATTACTTGCGTAAGGAAATTGGTTACGACGTGATAAAAATATGTAAATCGACAATTAGAGGAAAGAGAAAATGAAGAAAGAGTGACTGTTATGCAGATTAATTTGAAACGTTCATTAAATAATAATCACGAGTTGTTTCTAAATGACATTTAAGAATTTATGACATTCGCCCGCGTCGCAGTTTATCCGAATTTAATTGCGTTTTTATTGTCGGATTTTTTACGGTACAGGTGCCGCCCTGTAAATTAATAACATTCTTGAAATTTCCAAATATGCAATCTATTTAGTGGTACTTGTAATTACTCGGTGCCGGCCATGACACAGAAGGCGTTGTCTGACATTGTTTCTGAATGAACTTGCGTTATGCACGTTCATTCTCATTGCAGAATGACGTTGCGGCTGTGAATGCGCCTTAACACTATTGTCACACCGATACGAATTAAACTGAAAATAAAGTGGGCGTTGCCGGTACTAATTTTGACAGAAAACTTTCAATAAAAAACAAAAATTACCTACTGTTACGCAGTTTTCAAGAACTTTGGAAGTACCGATGTTACACAATTACCTACCTGGATGCAATTTCGTAACGTTAAAAGCAATAATTTATAAAATATGTATTTGAAAATAAAATTAATTGGGAATTTTTGTTTTGTCATGTTTGTGTATTCTCGTCTCATGGGAAAGAAAATCAAGTAGGTTGAACTGAGATTGTCAAAAATAATCTGTCAAATTTTGAACTTTTGAATATGAGAAATAATTGTCACTTTCTGGTTTTATTTCTTTAATAACAGGTGACATTTGTTGCAGAGGGTGCGACCAACGATGGTGATCAAAGCTCAGCTGCCCCGCATCTTCACTAGAAGATTGAAAAAACCAGTGAAGTCAAATGAGCGCCTCAAATTGACTTAGTGAAATGAGTGGATTGTTGGAAGACCAGCCTCAGGAGAGCGCCCCCCAGGAAATCCCTGCCGATGAAGAGCTTGCACCCAAAGTACGCGTGACGAAAAAGCTGCGAAAAAACAACATCGTCCCTCAGCTGCTCGCCACGGGGATTGTCTCATGGCTGGACATCCTGGTGGGGTACGCGTCGGCATACTCGTCTCCGGCCGAATCGACGATGATTCGAGATCTGAACTTGACGAAGAGCGAAGCGTCTTGGATCAGCAGCCTCCTCCCGATGGGCGCTCTGGTGAGCAGCCTCACTGGAGGCCCCGCCGTCGAGTTCTTGGGCCGAAAGAAGACCCTCATAGTGGCCGACACAATATTTTTGCTCGCCTGGTCGATTAATTACTTTTCCCGGAATTATTGGTCTATGTACGCGAGCAGAATCCTGAGCGGATGCAGCGTGGGCATCACTTCCTTTGCTCTTCCTGTATATTTAGCGGAAACCCTGCAACCTAAAATAAGAGGCAGATTGGGTCTTTTTCCCACCGCATTCGGCAATTTTGGCATTTTAATCTGCTTTATCTCGGGTAGTTTTGTCGAATGGAGGGGATTGGCTGGAATTGGCGCGCTTTTGTCGATTCCGTTTCTGGTGGCGATATGGATCGTTCCGGAGACGCCCAGATGGTACATCTCGAAGAAGAAGAATCGGAGGGCGAGAGTGTCACTCCAGTGGCTGAGAGGGAGCAAGTGCGACGTCACCAAAGAGATCGAAGAGCTTCAGTACGTCAAGAATAACGACAAAGCGACGTTCGCGAGGTGGCACTTGAAGGTGTTCATGATAGTTTTGGGCTTGATGTTTTTCCAACAGTTCAGCGGCATCAACGCCGTCATCTTCTACACGACGAAAATTTTCGAAAAATCGGGCTCGTTCCTGGACGCGTCCGTCTGCACGGCCATCATCGGCATCGTCAACTTCGTCTCGACGTTCCTCGCGGCCGTCGTAGTCGACAAGTTGGGGCGGAAGGTACTCATGTACGTGTCCTGTACCATCATGGCCTTCATGTTGGCAATATTAGGGGTTTACTTCTTTTTATTGGACGTTAAGCACATGGACCTGAAGTTAGTAGAGTGGCTGCCTCTGTCGTGTTTCATTTTGTATGTCTTAGGGTTTTCTTTCGGCATGGGACCCATCCCCTGGCTCATGATGGGGGAGATTCTTCCGGCGACGATAAGGGGCCAGGCGGCTTCCATGGCGGCAGCGTTCAACTGGACTTGCACTTTCGTCATCACCAAAACGTTTCCGCTCTTTGTAGATTCAGTAGGCGCGCACTACGCCTTCTGGTTCTTCTCCGTGATTATGATTTGCTCACTGGTGTTCCTGAAGCTGTTCGTACCGGAAACGAAGAAGCGGACACTGGAGGACATAGAGAGAATATTGTCTGCTAATTAGGACGCTTAGCATGCATGATTACCCGCTGTATACATATCCATTAATTGCAAATAAATCCGTTGTAAGTTGCAGCATCAAGGGTGTTTATTCAGAGTTTGCGTTGTACGGAGGGATTTCGGTTAAATCGAACTGACAAATATCAAGAGATTTGTTCGGAAGAAATGCATTATTCAATTCGAGCTCCTTTGAATAAATTAAATGATGATGTGGGCAGTGAGCGGTAAATTTTTTTTAAGTTGAAAAAGTAGAAAAGTAAGCAACATTTGCGATATAAATCTTGTCAAAAACAATGAAAAAATACAATATAATATAAACTAATGGCTTAGTTTGTTTTAGTAAGTGACGAAGATCATAGTGACAAAATGAGCTTTCAAGGTCGTATTTTACGTGATGTGTATTTAATAAATAATTATTTTGCGCCTGCGGCTCTCTACGGCACTGGTCACGAACACACTGCATAATGTACCTATTATAATTGGTTAAGTTAGTTGTATAAGATTACTTAATTAATTTTCTTTTCTTCTGTGTCTTACCAAATTTCGTAAATAATAGTCTTACAAGGAAGTGAACAAATATGTATATTTAAAACTTGGGCAATATTTATTTGATAAAATGTTGAAAATCAAAAAATGTTAAATTTTAATCTGACCTTGAAAGGAAAAATTCAATGTTTCGAATATTTTTTCACTTACGTCAGCAAAAAGAAAAATAGTTTCTAGTTAGAGTTTCAAGACCGGCAAGATGAGAATTCATGTAATCAATTTGAGAAAATAAAAAATTATATTTCTCGATGAAAATATATAGATGTTTTTGTTTCTATCATGTACTAATTGTTTCAGCAATTTTACTAGTCAATGTGAGTCGTAAAACGAGCAGTAAATTTTGAAGAAATTAGAAACTTTTCCAAAATATTGTCTTTCGGCATTTTTCTCTTGATGGGTCTTTGATCTCTATTTAATGATCAAGGTTCAAGGGAAAGCTAATCAAAATACCTAATGAGAAGGCAATTTATCTTCAGTGATTGAAATAACAAAAATAGTTATTATGTAACAAGTGAGTAAAGTAATACTTTTTTTACGAGAAGGAAAATTGCCGCACGAGCGAAGCGGGTGCGCAAATCCGCCGAGTAAAAGTTTGAAGTTTGGGCAAAACATCTCTTCATCATTTCTGTTACCTTGATTGAGGCTACGATCACACACTTTCAGAAGTCAAATTGATAAAATTACTAAAATTAGACAATCGCTTCAGTTGTACAGAGTTATTCTAAATGATTGTATTCGAAGTAGGCGTGAAAACTGAATGTAAAATTTATGGTTGCCGCTGGATAAAAAAAACATCAAGATGATGTGAATAAGTGAGTACACACGGAAGTTAAATTGGGTGCAAAACAACTTAATATTTCAGGATTCAATCGTTAATTTAACAAAAATAAATAAAATTCCCATCACCGCACTTTTCACCTAAAAAATGACAGTGGCTTAATTCAACTACAATCATTTAGAATAACCCTGTACTATTGGGAGCAAAAAAAGTGGGACATCAACATCACTGTCTTGTTCTAACCCTACTTTGAATTGGTTGACAATGACGTTGTGATTAAATATTGTAAGTTGTAGGGAATGAGTGTAAGTAAGCACGTGGTGAATATTTATTTAATGCAAAATCTTAATCAAAATCTACCTTTACCTTATTTATATAAAAGAAGAGGGCATTTGCAAAAGGAAAATATGAGTATAAAATAAATGTTTAAACTGTCAGCTAGAATAGTGTCAAATTTCTATGACAATAATCAGAGGCAAAATGACAATAAAACTTGAACTACCTCGAATTTTTCAAAACTGACCATGCCGGCCAAAAAGTTTTAGTCATTTTCTGTCATGTCAAAAAAAAATTGTAATCCATATTTGATTGTCATTATGATTACCGTCTTGATTATGATTGGTATTTTTGGGGTGGTAATTGGTAAAGAATCGAAAGTGGGGTTACAGTTCCTAAACGTTTATTTACACTTTACGTCACTTCGTCACTATCGTGCCTTTAGGAACCGTAACCCCTCTTTCGATTCTTGTCATTTTGACATGCATATTTTTATTCTGCCAATCAATTTAAACTGTTTAAAGCTCAGATAATCCAAAAATCCAAAAATTTTGGCCGTCATTGTCTGTCAATTCAAAAAAAAAAAAAATTGTAATCCGTACTTTATTGTCATCATAATTACCGTCTTGATTATGAACGTTATTTTTTGGGTGGTAAATTTCAAAACTCAAAATTATTTTGTCATTTTTTCTACTACACAGAACGTTTACCTTAGGTTATCTATGTACGATTGCTCTAATTTTGTTTATTCATGTCGGATTTTTGGAATATCTGAGCTTCAAACAGTTTAAATTGATTGTCAAAATGACAAGAATCGAAAGTGGGGTTACGATTCCTAAAGGTTTATTTACACTTTACTTGAATGCCAAGAAAGTGACGGCCAAAATTTTTTGGCCGCCATAGTACTATGGCGGACAATAAATTTAGGCCGGCCTGTCATTGAGTTGACATCAAAATGTGAAGCTGGCATTATGTTCAACTAACCCCATTTTCGATTTTTGTCATTCTTGTCATCGTGACAGCGATAATCAAAATTAAAATTGGGAAAAGAAGCGTGCACCAGAGAGAAGTGCTACTACAAATCAGTTATGCTAGTGCGTCATGATCTGTAAGTTACGAAAAAGGCGAAGGAAACGCCAAAAAGCTTGAAAACCTTCAGTTTGACAAACTGACACATCAGTCATAATGACAATAAATGGTCGCTTGCATTGACTTTTTTGAAATGTCAGAAATTTGACGGCCTAAATTTATTGTCCGCCATAGTACGTAGGTAACCTGAGGTAAACGTTCTGTGATAGTAGAAAATGACAAAATAATTTCGAGTTTTTAAATTTACCGCTTCTGAGGGATTGTCCATGAGGCAAATTGCCCTTTCAAATTTTCCTCCTTGGAACTTCTGATTCAGTGGTCCATTTTTCGGTATTTAATATTCTGTAATGATGAGTCTGACAGTGACAGTCAGTGACAATGGTTGAGAGTAGTAAAATAGTTATTTAGACAACGAGTGTTAGAAGTGCAACTTTTTTTCATAAGTGTGGAAGTTTATTAAACGAGTCGTAGACGAGTTGAATAATCCACACGCATGAAAAAAAAAGCACGCTAACACGAGTTGTCTATAAAAAATTTTTAAATTTCATAAATCAAAACCTATTTTAAACTGTAATTTGTGCTTCCACTTTGGTCAAGTGCGGTGGCCGGTTGTGGTAACTAAGGAAACGTTATATCTTTATTGTTTTAAAATTAATTTGTCACTTTTATGTCAGTCTCAAGAAAAGTGAAAATGAGTGATTCAGATGAAGATCCTGAAATTACTAGTGGACTAAAGAAAGGTTTTGAATGTTACTAATTGTTCTAATCGTTATTTCAATTTTCATTTTGATAAATCACTTCTCTGTAGAATACGTACTATTCCGGACACGGAATCTTGGCCAACATTTTTTTTGACATTTCTAAAAAAAATGATGTAAACCAATCATTAGCGTCATTAGTAAATGACAATTATTAAAAATCATTTTGAAGTTTTTATTCTGACATCAAAAAAGCAAGGATATGGCATTATCGAGTCAAAAGTTGGGTTATATTCAATAAAGGGCAGTTCACACATATGTCAGTTAAATGTCAGTTATGGCCAAGATTCCGTGTCCGGAATAATATATCGTTCATTCATGGATTAAAACCGAGCAGTTAAAAAAAGTTGCTGACGTCGTAACTTTTTTTCACTAAGTGAAAAAAAGTAATACTTATTATTATTAATTAATAATAATAATAATTATAATTAATTATATTAATGAAAAATATTCAACTTTTTTTAATGAAATTTAAAAAAATAAAGTTAACCATCCTAATGCTTGACTTACAACTTTATGTTACTCAAACGACTTTGACGATCAAAGAAATTTTGTCCCTAATAGTACCAATTTGTATCGTCTTCAGTTACTGTATAGGATAATAGGAAATCTTTAACCAACATAAGTCAACAAGTGGTAGACCTTTGACATGTGAATAGGTTAATACTACTTCTGAAATTAAAGGAATGAAACATATTTCATATGTTAAAATAACTTCTCAAAATCTTATTCGATAATAAAGAGAACATTTGACAATTTGACAGTTTTGAAATTGTATCAAGCGATTAAATTAATTTGTTATAGAGTCATCCATGGATTTGAATCCGTATGTTTTTTGTGATTGATATGTCGAGATCTAACCTGTGTTTCGCGCTGTGATTATTGTAGCGTGGAGTCCAGTAACGACATACGATTTCGGATTTATGGATAACTCGATTACAAATTAATTTGATTGCTCTTTATATCGTGCGTTCATTTAAATTTATCGTCAAAGTAGGCGTTGAAGACTCGATTGTGAACGCACTATACGGACAACGGATTACGGATCAGCTGTTTAAATCTTACGCTTTTACACGAATGGTATAGTGTTCCCATTTCTAATTTGGTTTTACTACCAGCCCTGTTGTCAGGGAGTTAAATACCCCGACAATAGGCAACTATCGCCATAAATTCTAGGACTGTAAAAGAAGGTCTGTTATCTGTTGTCTGACCAGGCTACAATATCTTCACGTCTATTGCCAAAACCATAACCCCAGCCCCTTATAATTACAATTGGACTGCCATAAAACCAAATTATAAATGGGAAAACTATACGTTCTCAATCGACTCTCCAACGCTAACTTTGGGGATACATTTAAATGAACGCATGATATCATCACACAAGATTAAGAGATACTTTCCCGTATTGTTATACCACCAAGTATCTTTACTTGAAAAGGGATAATAGCATCTTGTCATTTTGAAAAATATTGATCTGTTGATGCAAACTTCATAACAAATGTTGTGGAAATTCACCATAGAAACGCCGTCAATAAGAGCCATTGTTGCAATTGTTCATTGTTCGAATAAAATTGTTTCATCCAGTTTGACATTTACTTTGATTAGACAGTTGTCATAGCAAGATCTTGTGTATTTTCAATAGTTATTTGTCAAACTCTCGTGTGGGACACATTTTTTCTACATGTTGCATTTTTTTTTCTCTTTTTTGTCTCTGAATATGGCAAATGGCCTTACGTCACAAAGTGACAATTTAAGGTTAACAGTTTAACCGTGTTGCCAATGTGCTCTGATTGCATCCACCAATTCAAAAATTACGTACTTACAATAAGAAAAGTACAAAACATAGTTATACATACTGGGTGATTCAAAATGAATGATTGTGAATCACCCAATATAAGTTACTTCAAAGAATTTCGCCACTAAATAATTTTTTTTAACAAAATAATGAGTTTACTTATATGGTTTTTAGAATTTTTTTTTTGTTCGACACTGTTAGAATTTGAGAATTTTCTCCTATAATCAACATAATGCGATTTAGCAATGCTTAATCTAACGTGAACGGTGTTTACCTGCATGTCCCTATTTACAAAACATAATTACAGAGCCAAAAAATTAAATTATTTGACCTTGAGAGGAAAATCCAACGTGAATGGACTTTATGTGAACGGATTTTGATAAATGTCACGACTTGTCAAAACGAAACGTGAAGCTAATTTTAAAGATTTTAAGCGATTTGGAGCCTTTAAAGAGCTCGTCGAACAAAAAAACGTTGTATTCAACTCGTTCGTGTGTCAATTGGGCATTTTTGGCACTCGTGCCAAAAAACCCCAATTTACACAAGAACTCGTCAAATAAACTACTATTTTTGTTCGACACTGTCAGAATTTGAGAAATTTCTCCTGTGTGAGCGGATTTTGATAAATGTAAAAACGAAACGTCAAGCTAATTTTAAAGATTTTAAGCGATTTGAAGCCTTTCAGGTACTCGTCGATCAAAAAAAAAAAACGTAGTCAACTCGTTCTTGTGTAAATTGGATTTTTTTTTGGCACTCGTGGGCCTTTAAAACGCTCGTTTCACTCGCGTTTTAAACTGGCCCACTCATGCCAAAGAAAGCCCAATTTACACACGAACTCGTTAAATAAACTACTAATTCCTTTTTTTTTCTTCTTACTTACAAATAATTAACATTCGATAGCTTTATTAAAAATTACATTTTATTTAGTTTATCAGTTACTAAACCTACCAAAAAAGAGGAAAATGCAAACAGACATTTTCACACTATCCTCTGGATTCTGGAAGCAGAATCACTTCTGCTGCTTTTTTATAGTCTACTACTCAACTACTCAACTAGATAACAATCCTTGAAACAATCAATTTACAAATGAATCAATCTTTGTTGTTTGTTATTTACTACGAGTACATTAAAAATTCCTTATCCGCCGTGTATGTATCTCTCTTAGCATGCAACAACGCAAGACCAACTACATTTAATTGCAAACATTTCTCCTGATAGAATGCTGTTAGAGTAATCGTTCAAAGTTCGTTCTTGCAATCAAATGAAAGTAACACTTTTGCAATTAACTGCATTATTATCCTGCCTATCAACTTTTATGAATGAATGTACAAAGACATTTACTCAGTTGCATTCATTATGCAACTGGTGGAATGCAGAGCTGTTAAAATTAGCAAAGAAAATTATTATCCTTTTAATAGCATCGCTAGGTCATACCCGATGGATATTTTTGGAAGTGTAAAAAAATCTTTAGATCCAAAAATATTTTCACATTAGTAAATATTTATGTCGTGAGGTATTTACAAATAAATATAGGAGAATATATTATGAGCAAACGGTGACAACTGAAAAAATGGGAAATGAAGGTTCGTGAAATATTGGCACAACTGGTAGACAATAGTTGAGCTTAATTGTGTCTTCACTGGCTATTGTACAGCACATAAAACAGACACGTGCATTTTCATTGCCACCACTTTTAATTTCGTTACAAGATAAATATGTAATTTGAAAATGAAAGTTTCGATTGAGCTGGTAGGAAAATGTGCTCTATGCAGCTTCATGATTTGATAACGCCCAAGATTATGATTGTGCTTTTAATTTAGTACGTTTTAGATAAGCTACTTTCTCCGTGTAAACAGTAGCGTTTAGGTCAAACCAACACAATCTAAAAGAAGGTGGAGTAATTTTAGAAACACTTCTCTAAGTAGTCAAAAAAAACTTTTATATTAATAGAATTCATGTGTGATGTATCCAGTTGTTCGCCCTTTACAGTTTTAAATTTGGAATGACGCGGACATAAAATCACCTGACGCTATTTTTCTTCTCGAACACAAGAAAAGAAGATAACTAGCGAAATTGCAATTAATTTCTCTCAACAACTCTTTACTTTCTAAATACTGTTATTGATTTGTTATTGTAATTTAATCAATAATGACTTGAATAAAACACACACACAATAACATTTTAAATTAACATAATATTGCGTAACATTGACGAAAATTATTATTGAACGGGCAAGTGTTAGTCATCGTTTTCAAAACAAGCACAATGAATGAAAAGAGATAATGATTGGCGGTATTTCACAGATGTAACACGAATTGCTGGAGATAATTGTGCAGACCTCCTCGGAAAATTGAGGACTTGCCTTTAATGAGATTTGTACAAAGCAGAGAATAATTGCACTTATGAAATAATGTTACTAATTAACTGTGTAATTTGAGTAGAGCCAAATTGAAACGAATGGGGGAAGGCACTTAGGGTGTCAGGCCTACTTTTGGGATTTTCCATTTAGCCCATCTGGTTTTCGTCTCAGAAATGAAAAATTTGCTGGCACAAATGGTTAGCCCTATTTTTCAAGCCCTGCAGACTTAAAAAATTTAAATGTTACAAAATTTAATGCGTAGGTCAGAATTGTGCTTATACATACATATTTATTTCTATTATGTTAATTTAAACACAGAAAAATAAAATATAAAATAAATGTTATAACCTGCGACCAAAAATACCTGACCATCAGCTGTCAAACCATAGATGTCAAATGTCATTTCTTCAGCTAACAAGCAACGGTGTGAGTTATTTCTTTTGCAAAAAACTGTTCTTTTTACAACTAACCAACTAGAATTTTCCTTATTTTATCGATACGATTGTTTTTACTTTAAATTTGATTTATATTAAAATGACGATCGAAGTTAGGTTATGTAAGAGTATCTGAATAAATATTGAAGCATGTTAGCTAAAATCACCTCCGGCTGTAAAAGAAGGAAAGAAACCACGGCCTTCTTAACTACATATCTTTTGGAACGTTGGTTATTTTAGAGAGTGGTTCATCATTTATTGTCCCTGACAATGACACAGATGCAAAAACGATATTGCAGCACCACTTAGTGCATCTGCATTATTAAGTAATTAAGAAGTTAAGAACTGGTCCATAGAGTTTGTATTTAAAGAATGTGGGCCTTGAGGAAATAGTATATTTCAAACCAAGGTAAGAAAGTGGTTTCTTGCAGACCGCAGGCAAAGATTATAAACCGAGTCGTAGACGAGGTTTGTAAGTGCCTAAGGTCTGCAAGGACACTTTCTTAACAAGGTTTGAATACAATTTTTTTCCCTACCGGCACAACTTTGTTGAAAAAAGTCAAAAAAGATGCTTATATTCGTGATTAAAACAAAAATTTTGAGAATTGAATAGTAGGCTGTGTTATTTGTTTAATTAACTTGTCATCGCATTTGAAGATTTGAGGTTTGTTCGAAAATTTGATATAAACAGGGTAAAGTAATCTACCTACCTAGCTTATCTGTTTATTTTCCAGATTATATGATTGACCTACCAACTTATTTCATTGAATTGGCTTTCATTTATCAATAACTTATTTCACTTTTGACACTTTTGACATTTGTATTTTGGTACAGTTTTACCATAAAGATTTCATGATTAACTTTCTTACCTTAGCGAGAAAGTTGAATTTTCTCACCTCAAATGAGGTATCCACAGCCTACATTTCTAACCGGTAGGGAGAAAAATATTTTTGAGCATTAGCAAATCAAATTTTTATCTATCGAATATTATCCGTGCCAAAACTAAAAAAACTACCAACACTGTGTAAGACAACGTAATATTTAACAATTTTTTTCTTTTTCTTCGCTCTTTTGTTTATGTCCAAGTCGTCAGTTCTTAAACAAACCTAAATCGAGATTATACTTATGATCTTTTTTTACACCACCGATAGTGTGAGATTCTGAAGTGTTCCAGACCGTGAGACTCATTTGATAATTATTGGGCTACTTTTCAGAATTTAAGGGCGGACCAAGTCAGTCAAATGCGAAATGCGACACAGCGCAGAGTAATAAGTTTCATAAAATTTATTTACCAAAATGTGTGCAAAAGTGAGTCTGTGCAAACGTGTATTTAATTTACATAAGGCGAAGGCGAGTATATCACTGAGCCTCCTGTTTCCGTTAGTGTTGTGATTGGTCTACCTATTCTAATAATTGATCTTGGCCATAGTTAAATACAACTGATATGGTGTGTCTTTGAATGATTTATAATTGATTGAGAGTCGCTGACGGAGATCAGGACTGCTCATTTGCTTGTCGGGTGGAGCGGGTACTCGTACTCATTGCACAACTCCGTCGCGGTGGTATCACAATTGATTGAGAGTCGCTGACTAGGATTAGGGTTGCTCATTTGTGTACAGTTGTTAAAAGGACACTGTGTGAGTCCTGTGGGCAAAGGACTTTTGAGAAGGTGGGTACGTAGGCGTTGGTGCCTAGTATCCCTTGTACACCTTTGATCTAGACCTGCAATATTTAGTATTTGCAGCAGGTACGTCGCATACTCAGTCCTGATTTGAACCGACAGTACATAATTGAAGCGGGTGGGTCGCGCGTTATTCCCTTCGCACCCATTGCACCAACTCGTTTCTCATTAAAGTTTGAATAGAGTTGTGGCTTTTCTGTATTGGAAAAAAAAATTTTAGAAGAAAATCAACGCTGGTGGCGATGGAAAGTCTTCTTGAAAATTACATCCACCTACACGGAAATAATTATGAAAGCGATTTTTTGGGATAACTTATGAAGTCCTTTTGATTGATTTATTTGTCTCGTGGACGGAATGTAATACAGAAGTATCATACTAAAATAATTTCCAAAATACACCGAACTATGAAAGAAGAAAAACAGAGGAAAATTAATACAAATTGTAGTATTTTGTTAAACCTACTAGCTGTCACTCATAGTATAGTTAAAATATTGAAACATGTAATTCCCTTTATCATCGATTATCCAATGTAATCGTATGTTCAGTCTGTGTATGCTCACAGCGAAAAACATATCTTCGTGGTAAGTATGCATTTCTCTTCTAGGCGATAAAACAGCAAAGATGGAAGAAAATGAGCGACTTAAGGCAAAGAAAAAATACATTTTTCTGAAAACATCAAGCAGTTCAGCATATGCACCAAATGTATTGAAGACTAGGATGACCTCATTGAGACTTTGTCTTTTAATTTTCTTAAACGTTAGTAGAAGGTATCTAGATACAGGGTGACTGACGAAAAACCTTTGACGCTGTATCTTACTTATTCTTCATCCAATTTGAATAAATGACACATCAAATGAAATAGTTCGAAAAGCACTTCATTATTATCCTATTCGATATTTTTTTCGACATCTATTTTTTGACAGAAAATAGCCAACTTTTTTTTTCAAATTACACTCTATATATTTTTTTATTCGTTCTTATAAAGAATCTTCTTCTGAATATTCGTGCATCAAAAGAAAAAACAAAAAATGTATTTTAATTGAAAAAAAGTGAAAATCAAAAATCAAGTAAGTAATCAAATTTGTAAACAATACAAAATGTATTCTAGTTGCTCAAAATTTCCTCAGTGCTGTTGCAGACACTGTCGATACCTTCTAGAAATGCCCACCTTTGCATTCAGTAAAAAATTTCGGCCTTTTTCCTGACATACTCCCACTATCCATTTTCTTAACTCTTTTTGGGTACCTGGTGAGATCAAATAAACATTGTCTCGAAAGTTTCGAATGAAGATAAAGAAATCCAATGGAGTCAAATCTGGGGATGTAGCGGGCCATCGAATAGCTCCATGAGCACCCATTCATCGTTCACCAAAATGATTTAAATGATTTAAAAATACAAAATTCATGCGTGCATTACGTGGTATGGTGCCGTCCTGATGAAACACGACTCTATTCAACACTGCTGATGGTATCTTATCCAGAAAGTTGCTTATTTCGTTTGATAATAAATAATATGATATTTTGTTTGATCGAGACTGCCATCAATAAGAAAGGGACCCACTAGTCCATTCTATCTCCAAAAATGCCACACCACACTTAACACTAAATCGTCTTTGGAAATTTTTTTCCACAGCAACATTATTATTATTATCAAACTGTTTCGACAAATGAATATTCAGAGCTTACTTAGTCATTTCGAGCATTTAGAACAAACTTCTCTCTTGTTTATTTTGGTCACTTGATTTTTAAATTTTGTACATTTACTCTTTAATTTCTCGACTTTTGATTAATGAATGGGTATAGTTCTTTGCATTTTTATATTCAGAAGACAAATCTCTATAATACTGAATAGAAAAAAATGTACAGTACTATTTGAAAAAAAGAAGCTGATGTTCATCTGTCAAAAACTGGACGCAAAAATTTTTTTTTATTAAGTTGTGTTTTCAAAATTATTTCATTTGATGTGTCATTTATTCAAATCGGATAAAAAATAAGCAAGATACAGCATCAAAGGTTTTTCGTCAGTCACCCTGTATTAATACGTGAAGGAAAGCCTTTGTACCCCTTTTTAAGCAAATTGCGCGCACGGAGGAGTGTGAGATTTGGCATAGTTAAAGTTTATGTGGAGAAGGAGTGCAGAAAGATAAAATTAAATTAAAATATACAGAGTGTCCCCCAAAAAAGAGACAAATCCATAGCTCCTTTATTTATAGGAGGATTTTAATTATCTATACACCAAATTAAATGGTTGTGAATAAGCTACAAAATGGCGTACTAAATTCACGTAAAACCCAAATTGCTTCAAGGTTAAACTGTCAAAATATTTTTTTCAAATACGGACACATACTTTTTTTAGTAATTCTGATAGAGATTTTTAAAAATCCCTCCGACCAGCGGATCAGACTTATTTATTGTGTGTCGAGGTGTATAAACAGGCGAAAAATTATAAACAGAATAAAACGCTTCAAGCTTCAAATAGACAGCATGTCCGGGCTGTTTAGCAAATTTGCTTGATTGAGTGTACCGTACCTACAACCCTAGCCACATCCTTGTCTTACAGACACTCTCTCGTTTCCTCTTCTGCGCATTTCATGTGCCAAGCTGTTTTTGTCAAGCTGTACTATATTTGAAAAAAATGTACATCAATTTTGGCGATAAAAAGTTTAACCGATTTGTTTGTTGTAAACGACAAACAAAATTTATTATTTTGATAAATTTGCATATCAGTCGGTACTTACTTTTGAAAGGAGTGTCTGGCAAAAACATAACGCAATGAAAAATTCTAAATGCGGCGTGTTAATTGTTTTAAGTTGTTCAACCTGTTAGTAACTCTGCAGAACAATTCTCGTAAAACAGTTTTTATTCACCAAGTACATATATCTATAACGTGCGCGTAGTACCGGGTGATTTTAAATGATTGTGACTTTTTTCTTAAGTTGGGAACATTTTTCATAAATTATTTTGGCAAACTTGATACCTTAGTCAACACAATGGCGTACGTACGTCATTTTGACATTTTATGTAGATATTAATAAATTGTGTCAAGTAGGCGAGAACACCTATGTTTATGTCAACTATCACATTAAAAAGCAGAATAACCAACAATAATATTACCAACCTATGAAAAAAAATCACCCGGTACTACGCGCACGTTATAGATATACTTGGTGGATGAAAACTGTTTTATCTGAATGGAATTTCGGTAGAAGTGTTTTTAATTGTTATAAACTGTTACTGATTATTGATTTTTTTACGACAAATGATATGATGAATTTGTCCGCATTACGTACGCACAGTTCTACTTTTGTCAAAAAACATAAAGCGCATCGGTGGATGGAGTGTATCTGTTTACTAGATAAAAAATATGGTCCAAAGAGTTATCCTCTATATGTATAATACTTTCTACTTTACATAGATGCCAGCTCTGAATTTTGTTGACAAGAACATTCCACCAATTTTGTTTGGGAGTGCCTTTAATTACAATGAGCCTCAAAGTGACAGATCAAGCTTGTGGAGATATTCAGAATAAGACGATTAAGAGTAAAAACTTTAACCCGATTACGGGTCTAACAACCCTTCAAACATCGTACAATATCATGGACAAGAAAAGAGATAAAGGGTGCCAACGAAAAACAAAACTTGTAAAAACGTGCGGCATAACCCTACTATAAACAGGGGTGATGAAGACAGGTCCTTCCGAAGTAAAGATAGTCACAATTTTCTTCGTTCCAATTTCCGAAATATGTACATATGATTCTGTCATCAGTGTTTTGTGTTGTCGAATAAAAACCATTTTTTAAATAAAATTCAAGTAAATTTCAAAACTGATGAGTGACAGTGTACATATTAAGTTACCCGACACGTCTTTAGAAATTTTGTTTTCCATAGCCGTCTCTTATAAGTATAAGTAATTAAAGGGGGCAGGAAAATTCAATTAATTTCAATAAAAGAAGATGACTTGTTAAATATTAATTTACTATAGGTACGTTCGAAAAAGAAATTTTTTCGTGTTTTTATTAAATTGTACATTGATTTACTGTTCTAATTATTCGTAGAGGCTTTCAGACCCCCTGTATGCTCGTCTGCCTAACAATTTTTTAAAATTAGACGAGATTAAATAAAAATTAATTGGATTTGCATAATATGTGCTTTATCATGTTGTAGTCCTTAAACTCCTTCGTAATCAATATGTATATGTACTTTACGTTATAATCAGGGCTCGCTATTAAGATAATTCAAGTTACATAACAGGAAAAAGATATAATATTTTTATTATTATAAGATTAACTTTTGCCCCAATTAGTGAAATTAAATACATTTTTATCAATAAGACTTCTACCAAAACTGACTTTGGCCTCGTAGTACGAACAAGTATATATTTTTAGACCAAAATCTAAATATTTGCAAAGGTCAAAATTGAACGCATAAATGTAAAAAAGTGGCGAAGTACGTTGCAAACGTTTAAAAATAAATCTAACTACACTAACAGGATATTTAAAAAACCTTCCAATTATGGTGTCTGCCTAAAAAATCAACATTGCAGAATCAATATTTTGGAGAAGTATCAAGAAATAAAACCGAAAGGCAAATATGTAATCTTTGTGTATATTCTAACAAGCCACTCGACACAGTGACATTAGACACGTGAATGATTGGCCTGATAATTAGGAATAAGCTGGATCATTGACGAGTTGCGATAAGAATCGGCAGATCTAGAAATAGGTCAAAGCTGATAAAAGGTTGGAGAGTTTTTGAAAAAGTCTAATCTCCAAGTAGGATGTCCTGCGAATAAGCGTGTAAAAATGCGGTTGAGCAAAGTTCAATCAAAGCTGAGACACTTTATGATTGTACAGTATGTCATTTTAATATATGGTATCTGAGAGGTAAGATATCCGTCCGGTAATTTTTGAAGCATGTTCGTTTTATTAGAGCTTCCTTCTATCGCCCGATACGCTCAACTGGAGGATGTTGATACTATTCTCAGTGAGATTTTAATGTAACGAGGCCAAGCTGCAGTGGTGGATGAGGCTAATGCATCCATGCATTAAACGACACGTTCTTTTAATAAACTCCTGCATACCGCCACATTCACCATTTATTTGTTTCCGCGCCCATACGTAAACAACTACTTTCGCCGAAAATCCTGCCAACTTATTCTCAATCGAACCGAGAGGGGTTATTTTTGAGACAAGTCTCGTGACATAAATACTGTACGCCAGGTATGACACCTAGATTTGCTCCACTTAAGTAATACAGTATGAATCTGTATTTTTAGCGAGACCGGACCATCACCAATTATACAAATATTTACTTAGATTTAGGCAAAGCGGTCTCTAATCTCGGCATTTCTCGATCCGAAACTGTCTCTATTTATCCAGACAAAGTGTATTTATATAAAAACAAGTGTACATTCAAACCTACCTAATTTTGAGAAAGCGATAAGGTGCGTGTACGCAACTCTTCAAAACGCCAAGATTCCTTCTTGGAATTCTATCACCGTGCAAATTTATTGCCGTTTGCCAGCGATAACGCGAGGACCACCTCATCTTTTATTTCTACTTGTGCAATCACAAAAGTGATCAAACAGACCTAGACCTAGAAGATGTCCTCCCGAGTGACACCAATTTTGGCCACTTTTGCGCCGAGTCTTTTCGACTGGGGCTATTTTTATCTTGGCTCCAATTCACGGAAGAACGCTCTTTATCTGAGGAACTGCGATCGCCACTATCGGTTGACAATGGCATTCCAAGAAAACGAAGAAGAGATGCTTGGCAGTTCGCGATTATCTCTCTTTCGGCAGGAGAGGTGAACACTCCACAATGGCGTCAATTGAAACATTTCTATGGAAAAAAGTGAATCAATAATCTGTAACAAGATTGGGTAATGGAGTTGAATTTTTTCGAGGGCCGTGACTTGTACAATTTGGAAAGCGACGCCATGGGTAGGTGACCAAACGATATTGCACTGCTGACCTTGGTTTTTGTTGGGGAGTACTTTTTGTCGAAAAAGAAATTTTACGGCGATTATACGACACAAAGCGGTATTTGATTTGAATTATGGTCGTTGTAAATCTAACAATGGGAAAATTAATTTGAACGGCCATTTCTTTGCAGATTTTCATTAAGATTCCGATTGATATTTGACATTATATGATATGCATTTCTTGTCGTGGACTAGTTTCTTCACGATTATGTGTTAACTGACAAGTGCCGTTTTTGGCACTCGTAACGAGGCGGTAAGAGCTCACACGTAAGAGTAAATAATAATCTAATAATAAATTAATCTGTACTTTCTCTCTCTCTTATTATTTCTTATTATTTTTGACGAGTGTAAAATCTTTTCGCCAGAAGTTCTACTCGTACATTTGCATCAGATATGCGTTATCTAAAGAAAATATATGTCGATGTGTACTGATAAACCCATCACGGTGAGATTAACTCAGAAATATTAATTGACGAATAAGTGGAATTAGGAATTTTGACGTTTGCTGATTTCGGTCAATTTAAATATTTATCTAATAACGAAAATTGATGGATTGGTGTTCACAAATTCGTTGGGTTTGTATGCAAATCAATAAAAATTTAAAGACAATAAACAGAGTTTCTAAGTAACAGTAAAATTTACTTAAAACTGATCAAAACATTATGTAATGTGTTAATTTTCCTTGAAAGAATTTGACGCAGTTATTGGTAAACGAATAATTTTATGTACAAAATTCCAGCATTTCCATAACAACTTGACTTGTGAAAAGAGTTCATATGTGCACAACACATTCTGGGAAACTTACAATATATGTACTACGATTGGTATCACTGCGGAGGTAAATAAAAAGGTATGAGTTGAATCGGGAAAAATTACCTTCTAAGGATATAAAAAAGTAAACAACAATATGTTTAAATAAGAAAAAATTGCTTTTGAAATTTTGGGTATTTGATGTCAATTGTAAAAATTAAAAAAACCTGAAGCATTAACAATAACAAAAAGCAAAAAAAAAAAGTAGAATTTGCTCTTAAAACGAAAAGTTGCAGTATTTCAAGGTTGAATTTCTTGGAAAAAAAAAGTCAAAGGCTAGGAACTTTATTTTTAATTTAAGTTTGTTTTGCAACTGTCATAATCGTCGTATTTTTATTTAACTGACTTTCTCACGGTTTAAAAAAAATCTGTTTTACAAAAATTTTTCAACTTGAATTCTACTCTCGTGTCAAAAATAAATTACTCCCTAGAATTCGAACTTTTAGGGAAATAACGTGTTTCATGTAAGTAATTTTGATGCCCAAGGTTGGTTATTTTGAATTGAGAGATTAAGTCCAAATAAATATGCCGCCAGCAACCAAAATTGATTGTGAAACGAAAAATCATCTATCACTTAGCGAGAAATTAGTCATTGGCAACTGTTACAATTAATTTTCTGTATTACGTTTTTGGGATATCTTTTGTTTGTCACCAGAAACCACATAACCTCCAACCTAACCAAATTTATGGCAACCTAGTAACGAATATCCCTAGATCCTAGGGAGTAATTTATTTTTGACACGAGATAATATAGATAATAATAATAATAAGTAATAACTAATAACCGAGAAAAATATTTCTCTTCTGGATACTCTTCTTCCTAAAATATTTCCTTAGATTCGGTCTAAAGCTACAGACCTGAATTGTCAATGTGTCGTTAGGTTGGCACTATACTTGGGCCAACCAACAGATACTTTCGTGTCAAAAATGGATTACTCTGTTGGTTACTTTGAATTGAGAGATTAAATCCAAATAAATATGCCGCCAGTAACCAAAATTGATTGTGAAACGAAAAATCATCTATCACTTAGCGATAAATTAGTCATTTGCAACTGTTAGGTACAATTAATTTGCTGTCTTACATTTTTGGGATATCTTTTGTTTGTCACCAGAAACCACATAGCCTCCAACCTAACCAAATTTATGGCAACCTAGTAACGAATATCCCTAAATCCTAGGGAGTAATCCATTTTTGACACGAGAGTATAGTAATAAAAAAAGGGGGATGTGGCCTAGTTGCGTAGAACGATATACGCCGAAGCCTGTTTCACAATGAAGCAGGCTCTTTGCCAATTGTCATTCTTATAAGTCTTGAAAAAAAACTATTTTGTAATACAAATCGAAAAATGCCAAGAAAAACAAACAAAAATAAACACGTGGTCAACCTCCCGAAGCGAGGTTAAAACGAATGAGATGCCGGATGCCGTCAAGTAATTTTTGTGGATGTACATCAGGCTTTCGAAAATCTGCGCACGTTTTGAATAAGCCAATTGGAAGCTGGTATTTAAAATACGCGGGCACTAGGGGGCGGTTTTATTACTATATCTGTTGGTTGGCCCAAGTATAGTAATAAAGTTACTAAGCCACGCCAATGAGAATTATATTTTTTTATTTATGGCGGCAGTTTAAAACAAAAAAAATTTGTCCATTACGTCATTTGCCACGATCTGGTCCTGAATGAATTTCGTTTTTCATTTTTGCAATATTTTTTTAAATAAAAATTGCACACAATAATTCTCTTCCATATCTAATTATTAACAACTTGTTGATTTGATACTGTAGAACATATCTATGGGCAAATCAATTGTCTACTTCAAGTCTCATAACCTCCATTTTACATTTTGACACCGATGACATTTTTGTTGCTAAGTAGATTATGAGTACAGTCTTTACAAAAATTCGATTATGCATTAAATAAACGATACAGTGACAACATTTGGGCCGACCTTGAATTTGACAATTCAGGTCTATACTTAATGGACAAGTACAGGTTGTTTAAGAACATTAACTAGACATGTGTATTACCAAATTGAAAAATAAAATTAATTCGTCGCCCTCTTTCTAAAAATTTACAGCTGCAATAAAATTTGCTCTAGTTATTTTATCTTTATTAATTTAATCTTTTCAGAACCATCAAATTACTTAATAAATGATAACTTCTATATTTATGGTTAATCTGTTAAGTTTTCGATGTAAATTATTATAATTTGAAATATGTAATCCATAATAGAATGAAGAACCCCCTTTGTTGCCGGTAAGATATTGAAGAAAATGTAAGTAATAATAATAATAACATAAATAATTTTTCATCTAAATTAGTCTATCGAAAAAAGAATAATTATAGTTATTTATTGTATAAGTGTTTTAGATAGCATTTTATCCACGCAAGAATTTTTAATCGCGAGTGCGAACGCACGAGCGTTTAATATTCTTAAGTGGATAAAATGCGACTAAAACACGAATGCAATACAACGTTTTATCCACAATTACAGCGATTTAAAATCAGAATCGCCAAAATTTCATCTCATGTCATCAAAAAATGATTTGACATTACACTCTGACAGCGGATGTCACCTCAAAAATCATTGAAATTAACTAAAAAACATGGGAGGTGTTGAATAGTCGCTATTTATTTTTGATTGTTTATCGACTCCATTTGTACAAAACGCTGTGCAAGTTGGTGAAAATGGAAGAAAGATTGATTTAAGATTGTATTTTTTCATTATTCCACTAGTGGAATAAAGTGATTTCATTATTCCACTAGTGGATAAAGTGTTACTTTATACGGTTCATAAGTGTGGATAAAACTTCAATTATAAGGTAATTGTGGATAAAATCCTTTATAATTCTGTTATTGCTTTTATGCTACCAAAGTAAATGGTAAACACTTCAAGTCGAGTTCATCCTAGATAAACGTAAGGTTGGCAGAGTTACCGTATAGTGCGTTTTGATTTATATGATTGGAAGCTTTGATTTTTGTTCGCAGGACATTCAGTTAATTTCCCGATGGTTGATACTTGCTGCAATAACTGCATTTAGATGCTTTACTTAGACACTATTGGGTTTTCTATAAAAATTCTAACGATTTCACTTTCACACGATTTCATTTGATGTTTTCGGTGTTTGATATGTTGACAGATTTCTCCAAAACGTAACATAATATGCATAAACTACTTAGTGGAGCGATTAGATTCTCCCTCTTGAAATCATTTGTGACATTTACAACATTTTCAATAGTTGATATAATCCAAATATTTTTAAAATTAGGCGAAGGTATTCATCTTTAGTAGAAAAAATTACGTTTCAAAATAAAAAATAGAGCTAACAAAGAGAAAAGTGTCGCTAACAATAAGAAACATTTGAGAATCATCAGTACAAAAACCAGACATATAACCGTTAATGGTGCCAAAGTAAACATACAAATAAAAAAAAGCATTAACTCGACAATATTTGCCTAGATTAACTAGCGTCTACGCAGCAGGAGATTAAAGGAGAAGAGATCCTAATTACCACAAAGATTATTTTGAAAATGCTCCTCAACCTTTTAAGTAATTTGTTTCGTCCATTTACTAACAACATTAGTAAATTGCCAACAGATATGTAAATATGTTTAAATTAATTAATTATCTGGAAAACTTTTATTCGCTGTTTATTCTATGGTGTTTATGGTGTAATCGATTACCGAGATAAGTATGTATAATTCTCAACGCCTTCCCTTGAAAGATCAACTGGTTGGTGGGTAATTTTTGTTTCTTGGCATTACTAAAAGTCTTCATTCCACGAAGTCTCCAATCATAAATCCGTCAAATCCCCATCACTTACCTCCGTAACTGTACTTTGCGGGATTATACTTCTTACCGACTTACCGACTTCTTCGAATCCTCAACTCCTCAAGACAATTCCATAAGGACGATTTTTCCGAGTTCGACGGCAAATGTTTACCTGCAAGTACTCTCCTGTCCCTCTGTACTTTTGGTGCATCTTTGGCAACAGAAAGAGAAATTTCCACCCCACCTCCTTCTCTCTTATCTGTCCGTCAAATACTGGTCAGTCAGATCTGTAGACTTATTTTGGCCGTAACGAAAGTGCTCAAGAAGTGTAAAAATTCTCCAGTGACACCTTGTAACATTTCTTCACAGTTTTGTGTTTATTTTTCGCATCTATTGCATTCTATCTGGTGAGTTTTCTTGATATCAAAAAGCTTTACCAAGAAGCTTTCTGGGTCAGATTTAGAATAAACACAGATAGGTAGAATAGTACCTATCTCGTTATCGGCAGGATGGCGCTTCGTTTACTTTATTTAGTTCCGAGATGATAATTTTTGTTGACATTCATTTACAACTAGCAGAGACTCCCGATCAATAGTGCGAGTCGTAACGTGTAACAACAAAATTCTTGCGACACCAATCACCAGAATCCGTACACACAGTCATTAATTTTATTTTTAGGTCAGGTAGGGTTTCCCTGTAAATTCTCCTGATTCTTCTATTTCATCCACACAAACGCGCTTTTCCATAAAAGAAAATTCACACATTCTGTTACTTCATCGTGACAAAAACTCTTCCTTTGGATCAGCGTCTCTGGATCCTTGCGCGAAATTAGATAAATTGGATTTATAAAAAGAGAAAAAAATTACCACATTTCCGGAGAAACCGGAACCTAAATATGGATGAGCGACATTTAATCGGTTTATACCACACATGTCACGACATTATCAACTGAGATGCTATATATAACCTTGATCACTCGGTATACACCATGCGAAAAAATACACACTCTGAACTCTGACG
The DNA here is from genome assembly GCF_963966145.1 of Tenebrio molitor. Taxonomy (NCBI): domain Eukaryota; kingdom Metazoa; phylum Arthropoda; class Insecta; order Coleoptera; family Tenebrionidae; genus Tenebrio; species Tenebrio molitor. The sequence continues at coordinate 7,371,743 of NC_091046.1, forward strand.
GTTCATGTTTGTGTTTACGACGATCTTGACGAACGTAATTAAATATCAAAAAACAAATATTTCGTTGTTTATCCAAATCTTGCTTTGTGCTAGTTTGTGTTGGTGAATGATTCGCTAAAATTTGAGTTCGCTGGCAGTTGGCATCGTCTAATTTTAGGTCTTCACTTAGACGAAAAAATAATTGATGCCCGTAATGACTTTGAAAAACAGCTCGATAAGTAATGGAGGCTGCTGAATTAAGTTAAAGCCGCTTGATGCGGCATCAGACGTGAACTACGTGGGTCACACCTACAGCGAATTTGGAAATGAAATTTGTTCTGTCATTTTCACCACGAACAAAACGGATACCGAACGTTCCAAGTGTCTAAGCTCCGAATTTATCGCTTTTCCGAATTAAAAATATAATCGGCTAGGTGTTATATAATTTATTGGAATTTATCGCTGATGCTCAGTGATAATCGTCCTTCTTTTAATCTGATATTGATGCAATTTACTTGTTATCGCGATCGTCCGAGTTTCTATTACTTAATACTTAATTACACGGGACTTTGTATTTTGTAATTTATCTCGGGTGTCAAAAAAATTCGCTTCACGATGAAGAAACATGTTCGCAGATGTAACTGTCAACTGTCAAATTTTATGCTTGTCGAATCTGTCAAAACTGAGTTGAAATTTGTCGTGACCTGGCGCCCAAAAATTGAAACCCTCATAATTTTAATTGCTGTCATTGAAGAACCATTTGGTCGAGTCGCCCTCATCCACTAATGGTTCTACGTAAATATGAAAACATCGAGCGGAAGTGTAATTATTTGGGTCTTTTAAAAATTGAGGAATGATGATTATGGAAAGAAAGTTAAATCGACCTAACCACAATTAAGGACGAATTGTTGATTATCATAAATTACACACGCCTACCCTGGTGGGTTATCGAAATGTAAACCGTCAATTAGTATGATTTGTGCGTTAATGTCCAAGTTGTAAAATGTCTGACGACGTGTGGATGACGTGACGACCATCAAATTTTACAGTTTTGTTCGTTTTACGTCTGCACTCTACAAAATACGGATGCACCGGCCGATGAGTCGAACAATCTCCGCCCAATCGCCACTTGATTATTTTAATTTATACTGTTCGCTCAATTTTTTGCGGTTTTCTGTCAAAACTGGTGTTCGCACACATAACTTACAGGAATATCCTTATTAAAAACAACATTTGTTCGTGTCCGCGTGGAGATTTATCGCGCGAAGACGTTCGGCTTGAATGGAGAAAAAAGATAAATTATGTAAAACAAAGTTATAAATAATCCTTCGGTGTCCGGCTTTTAGCCAGACTTTTCCTACCTACCACAAAACAGAGACGGGTTGTACTGTTTGTTTGGGAGGGGAGTTGCATTACTGCACCATTATTTCAGAAAATTATAGCGGTCGGATCTGTGAACGCAGCGAATTCCAAGAACGGTCAATGGTCCTTTCGGTCGGTCCTGTCTAATTAGTAAATTGAAGTCGGCGGAGGATGAGCAATTATGCAACAATTACGATCGAAATTTTGTTGTTTACGTCTGTCTATTTCGAACGAATAACAAAGTGATTCACGTTTTGTTGTGGTAATTAGAGACACTTCCACTCTAGGGCCTTGTCACCTGTGTAGGAAGCCGCAAACAACACAAGAACTTGCTCGTTGGAAAAATAAACAAAACAGGAATCCGTAAACTGGAGCAAGGAAAATTTTTAGAATCAAAGTCAGTTCACGTATTACGTTTAGTTGTGTAAGATTCTTTTTTTTTTGCAGAATTATTTTACACTTAACCTACAATACACAGTGTAACTGTACTACACGAAATTATTAAATATAAAGGTAAATTGAGGTGATTATTGGGTTGCGTAATAATAATGCTCTTTAAGATAACGTAATTTAACGTAAAGTAAAAAAATCCTCACAAATAATAATTAAATTCAAACCCCGCAACAATACGACAGCAAAAAGGACAACACTGATACACAGGTCATTGTTGAATACTCTATTTTATAATAACATAATTATAACAATGAATGTATCCTGTTTTGGGGAATAAGTCATTTTTGTTGTTGCTAAAATCGAAAGTGTTTATTTTGACGTGTGCACGAGATAATCTTAAAAAAAAACTCATTTGCTTTCTTAGCTAACTGAAAACACCTTAATCAATCCTTTAAAAAATTGTAAATGATGAAAACTCCACAGTGATAAGTGTAAGCTGTCAAATCTCAAATTTACAAATCCAGAAGAGGCAACAAATCTATAAATCACAGCCACTACGATCAATGTAAGAAACATTTATAATAATCCTATAAAAAATAAGCGTTGTAAAGTTTAAGTCAATTTTGAATTTGATAGTTAAACTTTTGATCACATAAGCCGACATAAATAAAAACGTACCTACCTAGACATTCTGCAAGCAGTTATAAAACATTCTGGCATAAATTATTTAAAACTCCATTCACAAAGTAAAATTTTGTCGGGCTGTGTTATCGATAACTTTGTAAATTGGTCTTGAGTAGTCGTACAATTTAGATACTTTAATATCTACGTAAAAAATAAAAACGAAAATGTTTCTCATGCTACTTTGGTTCTTTCCGGAGGGACACCAGATACGAATCGATCAAACCCCTTCAAAGTATGACTATTTTCGCTATCGATGCGGCACACTTATGGGGCCAAACCGTAGGGGTGCCCTGATGTTTTAATTAGAGTGGACTCGGTGAACGACAGTTCTGGGAACAAAACCGCCCCTTTTGTGTTTCCGTTAGATTTTTGGCGACGTTTGAGAGGCGAATAAATTAAACTAGATAAGCACAATGTTTGGGGAATCGAGAAAAATGTGTAAAGAATTTTTTGCAAGGTCTCTAGGTCAGCGTGGCAACAAGCAAGGATAATTGCGAGCGTAGTCTGATAGAATTAATGAAGTTTATGTAAAGTGGTAAAATTTCTAATTGACCGATGTGATCTTGTTGTCGATACCTTCGATAAGATCGTTCACCAGAACGAGATCTTGATTGTGTCGCCAATTCGTACGTGACGAATTAATTTAAGATATTTAAATATTTGTCCACATAATTTAAAACTTGAAACTGGAGTCAAGTTCAATGAATAATTTAAGTGTATCCTTGGGGGAGGTTGTTGCTTCATTTAGAAAGTTGGTAATGACGGCAGCGATGCTAGGCATCCAATTCGGTACACCTGTAGATTTTTTCAGATGTAAAAATTACCTCATCTTGAACGATTAGATATCTCGTCTGGCCGCCAAGGATACTGACAAATTCGGCACCAACAACGCGATAAGACCCCGAAATTCTTTCGGCGCCGCTCCGCTGCCACGGACGCAAAACAGCGAAAAATAAAATCGCCCAGTTGCGTAAAAACGCCCCTCCGGCGAAATCCGCGAAACGAGTCCGATCGTTTAATCGTTGCCGTTTGACATTTCGGAAAAATGCAAATCGCAGATCAGAAGTGCATTCGCCGGCCGAGACATCCGCATCCTCGTATTCTTCGCGCATCCTTTTTTCGCGCTTCGGACAGGTCCGCGCGTCGACTGCTCCGCCACGAAAACTAAACCGGCGACGAGGGCTCGATTTCGCTGAAAGTACGAAACGACAGCCCTCGTGACACATCCAGGGGGGTCGACTGGGGCCCTGTGGGGCCCTTTCGGGGGTTGACAGCGTCCGGGGCTCGTGAAATCGGCCATCGAAGCCGGCAACGCCGGCCGGAGGTGTAGCGGGGGGCTCTCCTAACCTCGCCGAACCGCCCATCCAAAGCCGGCTCGATGCCGGGTTCCCAGCGTGCAATGTGCTCAATTCTTCGTCAGTATTTGTTGGGCCGTTCAAGCTCTCAGGCGTTCAGGTCTCTCCAAGAGATTTCCTTCATAAGCATGTATACAAAGTTGGTCATAGAAATTAAGGAGAGTGGTTTTATCAACAACGTGTGTACCATATTTTCGTCTATCGCTTTTGTGTTACATACACCGTGTGTCAGGAAAAAACTGTAAAGGAACTGTTCTCCGACTATAACCGCAGTTATAAGTGCTTTAATACTAAATACCTCGTAGCTTTAAGGTAAGTCGGTGACGTTTCTTTGGTTGTCACTTTTGACATTTGCCGCTGTCACTCGATTTTTCCGTGGCGCGATGCTTTCGACTTGCCGGGTAAAAGGCGCTTTCTAAATTTAATCCGCTTGTAATGCGACGAGCGCGGCATGACTCCCATGCCTGCATACGCCGGCTACGTGGCCGCCCATACGCGTTATTGCAGCAGCAGTCCGCGGCAATTCGCAGGAGGCGGCTCCAAGATCGCCGTCGCCGATTTGAATGCCTCGTTGTCCAGCCGCCCCCGCGCCTCTTCCCGACATACTCTTGCGGCACATTTCGCAACGTTCGATGCCGAACGGAGGCAATTACGGACGTTTTACAACATTGTCGTTTCCCACGACAAAATCGAGAACGCCGCCGCCACGTTGTGCAACATCGCCGGCTTTAATGTTAATGAAATTTAATTTGCGTCTGAAGCAACAAGTTCATTCAACGCAGAGGAGCGGAATACGATCTGCTCGGTCGAATACCTTTCTTAGGTGGCTCGTAAACTTTTTAAACAAATTAACAATAAATCATTGTGAATATCAGGTCGGCTGTGTTTTTCGCCACGGTGGATTCCTCTCGGAATATTTGTTCGGAATGACTCGTTTCCGTAGACCAATTAACCACGTTTCACAATGTTGGTGCAATCGAACTACAAACTTATGTTTTATGACGTTTATGTAACGAGATTTATAGAGCCGTAAAACTTTACGTCCGAAGACGCTCGTCTAATCTCGACCAGACAAGACCAAAAGGGAATCTTGCCGAAAAGGTGGGAAGCGCACCGACCTAAAAATTACGCGATCGGAGGGAGCCTTGACACATTTCACGAGCCGCTCATTGTCCCGCAATAACACTTTCCATTCCGACTAAATCACAAAAAATGCAAAAATAATTACCTCGACTTGCGTTGCTGGGAACTAACCATGCTGAAAAAACAAACGGTAGTAGGTGTAGGTGCAACTTTCATCGGAAGCTTGCACGTTTGCAATGAAAATAATGCTCGCTGGCAACATTCACCGCACACCGGTTATGAATAGAAAAGAAAGTTTTTTTCGAATTTTTTTCCCGCTTAGAAAATCACCGGCGACCTTGAACGTTCGCAGAAAAAAAATCTGCAGAAAAATGTTCTCAGTTTATCGAGTTGCATTCGAGCCGATAGTGATGCATTTTGTCGCATTTTTTTGGACGCCTCTAGTCAATTTGAATATTTTAGGCATTTCCGGTAAATTAAAATGTCGTCGGTTCAACAAAGTTTATTTGACGAATGTGCAAAAGCGTTTTCGTGTTTTTCACACTTCTGCAAAAAGTCGTTAATTTGAAAAATTACTTGTGAGTTTTAATTAGCTCAGTTTAATTTATAAAAACAACTCCAGAGTGATAATTAGCAGGTTCGATTGATAAAATTATGTATTCTATCGTTCAAAGTATGTATGTTCGTAACACCGTGGTCTAAAATTATACAGGAAGAAGGTTTCAGTTAAAATAGTACAAAAAGACAGGACGGTTTTTAATTAAATTCTTGGCGTGGGTGAAAATACAGAACAATGCGAGCGATATTATCTTGTTGACGAAGATTACTGTGTGTACTTAATTCTGCACAAGAATTTATAACAAAGTAATTATTACATATTACAAAGTAATTTTTTTGTAGTTGGTTCGATATCGATATTGCTCAATTCAACTAGAGTTAGAAAATTGTAATTTTGCAACTCAAAGAAAAACAATGATGGTTACAGTCGTGACCGGCGCCAAGGAAAATATTTAACAACATATTAAACGCAGTATTGTTTTCGTCGGTTTTATTATTCCGAAGGTGTATTAACACAAAGTGTGTATTTTTTAAAGGAAGATAACAAAGAGATAATATTTTTCGTTGCAAAATAATGCATAATATGTATAATAATGCATATTTATGTGGTTTTCGCATAAAGTGCATAACCGGATGTTGTTCACGAACGACTCCCATAAATACTGACGTGAGCGTAAAAAGCACATTACAAAATTATCTACTGCGGAAATAGTTTTTTTCTTGGATCAAGATCATCAAATTATTTCCGTAGGTAATGAAATAGCGTTTGGCTAGTGCAGTGTTTTTTCACGACCTTGCTCACCAAATTCCCGAGCACTTTGCACATTTCGCACGGGCGGCGAAGAGCGATTCAAAAGCCGAGTACATTAACACTGCAAATATTTCCCGCCTTCTGGAGATAACGTGAGTCATCCAATTTAGTTGTAAGAGTGATGATGCATCGCGTCCCTGAAATCGGTCCATGTAATTTTCGGATTGGAAGAAGTTGTTTTTCCGGAAGTTGCACGCGTCAGGAATTCCAGAACGAGGGACCCGCATGAGACGGGTGGGTCCTTTTGACGCGAAAGTTCGGGGTCCCCGTGGGCATTATGTGAAAATAACGGCGGATGATATCTATAGATGCAGTAGCAGCGCCTCTGATTTTGTAAATTCCCTGCTTTCGGTGCATGAGTAATTGAAAGACAGCTGCACGCCATCAGAAGAGCATTTGTTAAATAATGGTCGTTTCTTTTCCAGCAGCTGCCGTCTCGGCGGGAGCCTCCAGTCAGGGCAAAACTGTGATATTAGTGATAGTGAAGTAAAATTAGTTTAAGATTACATAAGAGAGTCGAAATAACTTTGATCTATGGATGCATATGAAGGCCCGGAATCAGATTTTTGTCGAGACACACCGTTCGCCGAGGAAATCCTCGAGCCCAGCTTCGCCGAAGAGGTTCTAGAGGCGGACTTCGGCGACGACGGTCGAATGGGGACCGGCCTGTGGTCCCCCATGGGGGTGATAGAGCTGATACCGCACTACGGTCTGGAGGATAAGACCTGTCAGATCATCTACGACTGCATGTGGAACGGCGGCCACAACCCCAGAGGGGCGCACGAAGAGCAGTGCTACAAAGTCGGCGCCGGCAGCTCACCTGGCGATGCTAGTGCACCTGTCGTGCAGGTGGGGTCATCTCAACAGAGCCTTCTCAAACGCGATGCAAAACTGATCGTCGATCCCAATGCCGTCGTACCGATGACGCCATTTAACTCTTTGCTGCAGACGCCGCCCATTTCGGACGACGAAGACACGAAACCGACGCCCATCCTGCAGAGCCTCGTCTCGGCGCTCTCCGAGAACGAGCTCGACGACGGCGAGTTGAGCGACTACTTTAGAGGCGACGACGGCAACTGGATGGTCTTCGACGACAAGATCGACGAAGAGGAGGAGGAGGACGCACTGGAAGACGACGAGCGCGAAACCGAGGAGGCCCGCAGCCAGAGGCAACAGGTCGAGATGCGAGCTTTCTACGCCGCCAACGACCACAGCTACCACAAGGGCTCCTACACCGCCGCGCATTCCGACAGTCTGGGAATCGACACTCCTTCCGACTCCGGTGAGTAGTCGACGAGATCGTTGTTTATTCGTGGCTTCTCCTATTTTTCTAACGCGCCTCAAGGACGACATTACACAATAAAATATACATACCCGACTATTAATACTGCCGCTCCGCACGATATCTATCATTGACGTTTGTAATGGACAGAATTAGCCACGGATTACTGATCCACATTTTCGGGGCTACACGATGCGCTTCACCTCTTGATACACTGTCACAATCTCTAATGCCGGTGTCAAAAGTTCAAATCACAATTAGATATCACCGTTAGTCAGTTTTTTTGTTCTTATCGCCAGAAAAAAAATCAAAACCTAGGTCGGGGTTAACACCTCTGGCTCCAAATGAGAAAATTCAATTTTCTTCCGATGTCACAACAAAGCGATCTGCAGGTGTCCAAAACAAAAGGAAGAATTTTATCGTTTTCCGGAACGTCGATTTCTGGGATTCTTCTGTTTGTTCCGATTTTTTTGTGGGCTCGTGCGACCCTCCGAGCTATTATTAGACCCAGATAACTCGTGAAAAAAAATAGGTAAACTTTTCCATGGAATTTGTTTTGAATTATCTTCCGACAAATATCATATCAGTTACATAATGCTACGAGATGCTTCCAAAAATTCCCATTCCAGTGGTGAATGAAAACGTGTCACAAACATGAAGCATTAAATAGAAAAAAAGACATTTTGCTTACGTTAATTCCCCCGATGGTCAACGATTAGACGGCAGAGAAATAAAGAATGCAGTTGTAAATTCCGTCAGTTGTTTACTTATGCAAAAATTGTAATTCCAATTATGTCATGAATATGTTCATATTCTAATGAAGCGATGGGATTTTTCAGAATTCTCTACATTTGAAAAACAAGCATAAAATGTTTTTGAGAAATTGCTATTTTCCTATTAGCCGTTTCAAGTTCACATAGTTGAAGTAATTGCATTCTTGTATTCATTTACGATGATTCGGTAATTTGTAAATGACATAACATTATGCGATGAACAAATAAAGAAAACAGCTAACATCTCCTATAGTAGCATAATTATATCTAATGTTAAATTTTACAAAACTTTGTTTTGAGTGAAAGCTGCCAAAGTGTCAAGTACTAAAAACGTCAAATGAGACAGTGCAAACATGAAATATAGGAAGCATTTTTTTTAAACGCAACGACAATACCCAACAAAGTATGTAGATGTATTGTAACTGCAGTAACATTGTCAAACATACAAAAATTGGTTGAATGTCCTTGCCGACGAAGATCGAAGCTGCCAACCGTTTAAAGCAGAATGTTCTAGAAGGTAACTGTGTCAACCTTACTTTTTATCTAGCGGACAGATAGAAATGAAATCGCCGATTAAATGTATTTCACGTAGAATAGATTAATTTAGTGTGTGGCTGTTCATATGTCAAAGATCTACCACCTGTTGACTTATGTTGGTAAAACAATAAATATCCCTATAATGAAGACCATAATAGTTGGCACAATTGATACGACTAGAAAATTCGACAGCGTCGTCACGTGTCTTTGGGGCGACGGTGCATGTTTGACACGTGAACACAGGGTGTAAGTAAATAAAATTTTAGAACGTGTAGTGCTTTATGGAAGTCGAACACCACGACTACCTCCTTAGTTTGCTCGAGGGACTTTAGGCACGGCTAAATCCCCGAAGCAATTTACATCGTAGATTATAGACCCCGTGCAACTGTTAGACGAATTTGCATCTGAAGTTTAATTAATAATTGTTGACCGTCGGAGAAGTTTGCACTTGGTGAAACAACGTTGCGGTCAGAAGCGTAAAAATGAGCAAACCCTGCATCAATCAAATCGTACGATAATAGTTAAATGCACCGCACGTTCCGTTACGTTTGCCCACCATATTTATTTATAGATAGCTGGTGACCTTATCGTTGTAAAATTCCGTGGAAATGCGTTTCCCGTTGGTTATTCTGGGGAACTACACATTGTCGAATTAACATGCCGTCGATGTTATGTAAAAGAGTCCAATCCAAGTGATTCCAATAAATGGTTTTCGCATGCAGAAGCCGTCAGTAACTAGCCAGAATTCCACGGCAAAGGCAAAATGGAAAGGCAACGAATGCATTCCGAGGAATGTTACGCCGGAATCCAGTCATCAAATATTAGTCATTTAGCCGGCCGGTATCCAGCTTCGTGGAACTAGCACGCGGCAAGAATATAAAAAGTTAACTGGCTTGAATGGTTGCGCCGGTACCGGCGCCTATGCTCTTGCATTCCCGCCAAATGCGCACGCATTTACTACGATATGCAACTCTTCGGATGCAACGTCGTACACATGTACTCCGCACAGTTGCCGTTCATGGAAGATAATCGCTACCAACGTTTTTATTCATTGATGGCAAGTTGCGACACGCACTCCACTGTTTACTCCGTCGCCACTTCCGTTCGCTCGCGGAGGATTACTTCGGCCAACAACACTTGCCCTCGACAGTTGTTTATTTTTCCGATGGGGCTTCCGACCCGCGCGTCTCGCCTTTGTTCGCCGCATCTGTCAGAAATGACCGTCCACGCCGCATTCTTCTTCTCTCCAGATTCTCTCGCCATCATCACCCACCAGACTTTCGGAACAAATAGAGAAACTTTTCCGCAGAATTTCCTTCGAACGGTCTCCTGCGAATGTCGCATCGCTTACATAACCCTACTTATTTCAACGTAAGACCAAAGATGATGCAGCCCGATTATGCTTCCGTTTCAAGGTAATCGCTGTCAAAAATAGTCCTGGTCCGTTGTGGTGTTTGTGCATTTTCAGAAAAATTCCGTGACAGGTTGTGAAATAAATGGCTCATAATTGTAAACAAGGATTTTGCGATTAACGAGCCGAATCTGGAGTAGAACGTAAAATTACGGTTTTGTTTGCGTCTCGTTGGGTGTTGAGATGTCAAAAAGTCAACAACGCGCTCGTTTCTTATCTGCGAACCGTCGCATTTGATATTTTCAAGTGCAGGTGGGCCAGATTATCCGAGTGTAGTAGTAACGATGCAGAAATTTAATCAATGCTTTTGGCACGTTGTTGGCGAGGTGAGACAGCACAATGGAGTGGGCCCTCCCCCAACGGTCGTCGAATCGGAGATGTTTTAATAATGCACCGAACATATTAATATCAGTGGAGCCGATTGGGATAACATATGGTCGAGTAGAATCGACAGGGCAGCATCTGGGGGCCTCTTAATTATAGTAAACACTCCAGTAATGGTAAAATAGTTGTTATTAACTCTTCTAGATGACGTTTTTTGTCTTGTGTAATTGGATAAATCTGAGGCGACATGAAACGACTTGAGGGTACGCCTGCACCGTGTCCCTAATAACCCACAGCTACCCACAGAGATACATGACGCAATCTGCCATCTGTGCATTCACCAAAGCAATATAGGACGCCCCCTACACGCGAAACGAAATCGATAGTGCATTATGTTAATTTCATTACTTGTAACTGTGCTATTGAGTCTGTGGGAAACCGTGCAATTTTACCGAGATAAGGATTGGCAAAAAGGGTGCCAGCCAAAACGCCACGATAAGCTTTGCAACGATAAGATTATTTCGATAGTTGCAAGTCGGAAGTGAAATCCTCGTTAAGAAGGAATTGTAATTGTCAAGTGCCCCCAGGGGTGGGCATTTCCGTTGAAAATTCAAGGCGGCGGTGTTACTTTATGGTTTAAGGATCGGTTTCACTTAACATTTTTGGAATTGTTTATGCGAAACCAAAAGGAGTTAAATAATTCGCATTCCTTTTAAATTTATGCGGCTCGATTAAATTCTCGCCGGAACAGGATTCGAGCTGTCGAAATCGATCGATTCGGCGATTCTGGATGCATCGACTGACCGAACTTTTATGATGCGTGTCGAGATTTGTTGCCCACACGAAGAGACGAGATTATCCACATCGGCGATCTAAAATTCGTTACGACACCCAGACGCCTTTATCCAGTTTGACGCCTTGTCAAGAGGAAGGTTAAACAATCTGAATTTCACGAGATACCTTATCTCGTTTTGACAAATAGTGCACTGTAGAAAGATGAGCCATCTTCACGTCTTACACGTGTCCCCGAGACGCGGAGATAACTTCGGGATTATAAATTTCCTCAGCAATTGGCAACAGCGTGCGTGTAGTAGTTGTTGCTACTTATTAGCGCTTCATTGATAAAACTCGAGGCTATTCCTCCGATACGGTTCTCGTAAACGTAAACGCCACTTTGATAATCGAATTTTTATCGGAGTTTTTTGTCTCCGCCGTGTAAATTTAGAGTTTTTATCTTGGAAGGTTCGGCTGCTCGAAGGGTCGCAAAAGGTTAATTCCTCCGCGTAAAAATTAGATAATGAGAATGAGTATTCGGTTGCCACCGTCTAACGGACGTGTTTTATTCGACGATTAGAAAACAATCGACAAGTAGGTTAAATGTGACGTAACAGGTTTCTCAAAGACCTATTTTTACTGCAGGAAATTCATATAATACCAGACTAGGCCATTTGCATAATAAGGCGAGAAGCCATGGACACCGTCATGAAATCCAATTAAACTCCGTGTACACTTTAAATAACAATTTTTTCTCGGGTGCATTGCCACAGCCTAGTAGTAATTGGTTTTTTGAATCGACAGTCAAGTTTCGACCGTGATCGGAAATTTCATTGCGGGTCAGCTCATGTAATGTCATGCACGTGTCCTGTGGTACAAGGCTTCAGAAGTATTGTCTGCATGACCTTCCATTTAATTGTTAATATATTCGTCTGGCTATCTTTAAGTTAATTTTTGAATGTAAATCACCCAACTTATAGGTTTTGGTTCAAATCCCTCCATATTTTCTGAATTTATTAGCCGGCCGCCCAATTAAAATTTTAAATCTCGCTTAATTTATCGGTCGGGTTACGAATGGTCAGCCAGTTTTTTCCAGAGGAAACCCTTAATTGGCGCATCTTCGAGGTGTGGTGCTCTAATTAACGAGCAATGACGAACGTGCACGGTACCCGTCGCCTTTCTCAGGTGCTTCTTGATGAATATTTATGTCGGCATCGATGGGTCTGCGGCCAAAATTCGGACTTTGCTAATTTTTCACCGCTCCCGCCTACATTCCCACCGCTGCCAGGAACGGAAATAGGGAAGTTCAAGAGCCCTTGCAGGTGGCATTTCCAATTCCTAGGGCCAATGACACCTTACGCGGAATTATCACTTCCTGAATAGAATTCATAACAGATAACGTTGCCTAATGGCGCATAAGCGATAAGTTCGTTAATGCAACGTGCGATGCACCGACAATCGAGTCTGAGCATAAATGACTTGACCGTGCAACAACTGTCAAAAGTGACAGTTAATGCAAAGAGGGCGTGACCATCGGGCCGAATAGGGTGTTAAAAGTTGATCGCCACAATTCCCAGTTAAACCACCTAATGACGGCAATTATCCTTGCAGAGGACGATAAAATAGTGGAACGACGTAATTTGGGAGTCTGGGGTTTTATTTGGCGCGACACAGAAAGTGTCGCAACTTATCGGGTACCTGTTATCAGTGTATGTATGTGTGGAAGTCGTGAAAATTGAAAACATTGTTGCTAATTATCAGTTTTAACCCAATTCCGTTTTATTGGCCGGCTGCTCCGTTATCGAGGCGGCTCCTGTAGTAAATAAATTCTCGACACGTGTTTGACCATTCGAATTTTTTCAATTCCAAGTTTAAGGTCGTAATGTTCGCGAGACAGTGGGGTCTGGTTTGTAGTGGCGACGACGCAATTCGCGTCCGAACGGGTTGTTATTTTTTTGAAACAAATCTAAATCGCAAATGTCGACCTATCGTCGATGCCCGATGGCTTTCCTTGGCCTTTTGTTTCGCGCACGCATCCTGCGATTGGGTGGCGTGTGCGGCGTTACAGTCCGGTCCGCCGCCGCGTTATCGCGCGCTTGAACGTGTGGGGAGGCGGCTTAACCTTGCGAAAAACCGCCGATAAATTGTCGAGTACGCGCGCGGAGTTTGATAACACCAGCCGAAATATTTTATATTCGCAAGGTCGCGCATTTTGATTGGCTGTCGAATTTCGGTGTCCTTCTTGGATGTCGGGGACCCGGCCGTTGACCAGGAGAGCGTAACTTGTGCGAAGGTCGCATCCGTCCTTCTCTTCGCCAAATAACTCGCATGCCCGACGATGTAGCGTATGAATGAGGCGAGACGGTGGGAACGCGAGACGTCAACGCAGCTCGTCCGCCTCTCTCGAGTGCTCCTTCTCGGAAACTCGATGGCGGGAAAATCGCAGTGCGGCCCCGCAGCCGGAACAGCGTGGGCTTCAGGATTCGGGCCGAGGATCCTCGCCTAATCGGGTGACGGGCGTCCATTACCGGCTAATTCGTGGGGCGTTCGGCCGTGCGAGAGCGGCGCGTCTGAAATCATTCACGAAACGACAATCGAGCTGGGTCAGACGGCGGGCGAACTTACAAAGTTTGGGATGAGGGAAGGCCGCAGACTGGTGCAGACGCCGACTCTGTCTGTCCGCAGCTGCGGATCGCGAGGTAAAGACAGGAACAGACAGGTCGCGACTCGTTGGCTGGGCTCTGCCCCGCGTCAAGCCATTTGCGCAGCGCGTCGCATTCGAGCAATTTCTAATTCGTCTGGAATTAATTAAATTGTTATTTACCCGAGACACAACACAATTACCCAATTCTGACCTGTCACTTGGACATTTCGAGCTAAAAATGAGTTGGCACCAATGTACAAACGTCACATGTCAAAACTGCAACGCTTTCAAAATTATTATTATTATTCGCATCATAACCAAACTTCTATCCCACATTTTGCATTGGGGAGTCTCGAAATCCGAATTTCCCGTTGTAATCCGGTCGTCGCGTCCCGAAATATTTATGACGGGGGAGGATTGTCGCAATGCACAATTTTCGTTCGTTAAATTTTATCCGGAGGGGGCCGCTTCCATCTCCGAGGTATAACTTGAGTAAATCGCAGTTCTAGCCGCGTCATTCTAGTTTCATTGAACTGTCCAAGAACAGTCGTATTTAACTGTCGCTCGCAGGTGCCAAACGTTTAAAATTCGCGTTTTATTTTCGTTTTGGCAGGAGGAATTTTCGACGCGACTTTTCCTTTCGCTTTCCCCCAATCTCTGATGCACTTCCAGAACCGGCGACCGACTTCCAGCGACGTACTGCAACGTAAACCGGCTTTACATGTGCACATTTTCTATAAATTTAACTAGATTGTAAACCGATCCCATGGATATTCGTTACACTTCCGTCTCGTTTTGTGCCCATTCATGAATTTCCAGTACGCGTTGGGGACGGGGGAAAGGGTTGCATGGGAAACATTCCTCGTCGAGGTGGTGCCATTGCCCTTTTGCACCGAGAGGAAATGGAGCGAGTGCAGCCGTTTCGTACACGGGTGTTCTGAATTTCATGCCGGTGGATTTTTACAACGCACGCCGATGCAATCGGCGCATTCGATAATCACGGTAATCGTGGTTGCACACCGTGAACACCCTGTAGCGTCGTGCATATAAATTTCATTCTAAATTAAAAATTTCTGCTTCCTTGCGCCTCAATTAGACTCTTTAATTATTCATTAATTGTTAATGCACCACGTATTAGCGGGTTACAATAACCCTTAAGACGCCTGGAGGAACGCAACACCAGTCTGCGGTTTTTCTTTGGCAAAACTGTTTTGACACGGTGTCTTGTTTACAGTTACATAAGGCAACCTCAGAAATTTCAAGTTCCTGTTTGTCTCCGAATGTGTTTCCGTTATTTACCACCATTTCAAGATAATTTCAATTTTTCTTCAAACGCTATCTTATCTTGGGGCCAGTCCATGAGAAACGATTCTTCTAATCGCCGATTACAACATTGTTGCATGGTCTCAAGGCGTTATCAATCTTTCCGTAAAATGTATTTACTTATGTTGATGAACAATTTTATTCTGCTCGTTAAAAGTTGCCATGAACTTTGAAAAATGCGAATTTCAATTTATTAGCCGACGGAATTTGTCAACAAAACTTGATGCGTTGTAATATATGGCTCGATTGTGTAGACACTCCAAAAATGTCACAAGTGCGGGACGGAAATTCACGAAATAATTTCGCACAGAAATGCCACAATTACGCACGCGAAACGATTAAAATGAATTCCCATCAGGACAGATGTCCACTACGCATTAAGTAGCGACGGAAATGTAAGGAGCGTGTTAAGGACACCATTTGTTAGCGTGAATTATTTAACATCATATTTGCCAAGTTTATTAACCTTTTCGGAAAATTACTTTCATGTTCTTCAAGGATGTGAAATCAAGTGTGAATGATAACCGGACGCGTCTTTCGCAGACTCGCGTTATCGATTAGGTCCTGCCGAACGTACGTACGTATTTATTTTATTATTTGGGACCTTTATGACGCCCGCATTTATTAATAGGAATTTATTTGTAGATATAAGGCGTAGTATCTGCTTTTGATGCCTTTTTCTGACCTTTGGAAAGCTCCGACTCGCCAAGGTAATCTTTTTGATCGGGTAAAATTGCGTCGGTTTGCTTGGCAAATAAACATTTAACACTTTCTCTACTGGCGAGCGTGCACTTTAGACACTCTTGTAACGAGTGCACGCGTTTGACGTGCGTAAACTTCTGTCTTAGCTCGTGCGAAGAACTGTCACTTTTGACAGATAAAAACGGCCCCGGGGTTATTTCGGACGTAATAAAGAATCTCCACGTGTGTGTCAGCAAGAGCCCGAAGACGATGCAAAATTGTCGCCACGGTCGCGACGTAATATCTGTCGGTTTCTTTGCCAAAAAGTGTCAGTGCAGCGGGTCGAGTGGGTGGTTTAGTTAGTAATCTCCGCGACCCTGATCGAGAGAAATGGTCTGGCGTGATAATCCAAGCTGCACGCATTGCCGTAGACTAATCCCGCGCTTTTTTTGCTCATTATGTCAAGGTCGGCGACGGCTATTACACGTGTTCTGTTTCCCGTCGTCGGTGCTTTGCCGGCGGTACGCACGCGCGTCTGGTGGGAACCCTTTGATTTTCGATTTTTTCTGCGTCGCCGTCTTCCTCACCGCCAGACCCAGACGGGAAGGGCCTTCCTCCCGGCGAGCATGGGAACGGCTCGAGGGCGGCGGCTTACGCACAGCCCCGACTGTAGTCCGTACACGTTGCCGCATCACGCGCATCTAAATATATCGGCGCGGCAAATGACCTCGACGCGGCGGACCAGTCGATGCCGACGCGGCTAGACGGTTTAAAGGGGCATCGCGACGCGTAAGGTACCCCCGTCGGGACGGCGGAGGGTTCAACGCTTCGGCGACCGCGCCCCGGACGAGTTTCGGCAGGAATTACTTGATTGCCCGAAAGGCGCTTAACGGAGTCGTTAATTTTTTTTCTTTTGCTTTCCGATTCTGCTGCGTTGGGTGTAGCGCGAGGGCCTCGGGCTGCAAAAACTCGGTCCATTAAATAATTTATCAACTGCATTGTACAGGTGCAACATTTTTGCGTGGAATGCCGCATTAACCGCAATCACGAAACGAAAAAAAAAGACATTTTTACTGTTGAGAGTGAAGTGGGCGTCGTACACCTTATCCACGAATAAATCCACACAACTGTCTCCTTCCTCCGGAAATGAACAAGATTTATTGCATATTTTGATTTCAATTTTTTTACTACTCTGACGTTTGTTCTACTTTTTTCCAAGCAAAAAATTCTTCTCTACCAAGATTATTCAGACCAAGAATGCAAAATATTTTGATCTTGTTGTCGGAACCCAAAAACTCAACTTCTCCAAATGTACAATATGTTACAGTTGTGTAACACTTTCACAAACCTGTAACAAAATAAAATTCCATTTGACATTTACGTACCTACTTCAAATTTCTTATTTTCGGAGAAATCTCGTTTCTGCAAAATTTGAGTTCCTCCAATAGAAAGCTAAAACTCGAAGTCAACTTCTGGTATGTACAACGAAAGAAGTCAAGAAAAAACACGATAGCTCAACTGTCAAGTTTGAAGCCGAAGCCGGCGACGTTATCGCATGTCATTATGGATTATGATAAGAATTATTTTCGCTAATTAGAAAAGCGGTTCGACTGCATTAAACTGTCTAGAAGTGGCAAATGAAAACAGCCGTGTTCGATAATGCCGTAATTGGTAGAAATTTGCGGAGTCACGGTATCGGTGCAATAATTTGTTCGTTTCGTTATCGGAAAAGTGGTGTTTTTTCCAAGTAGCGTAATGTTATTAGCGATAAGTCAGCGTGCAATAATAACGAATGAGTAAACGAAACGAGGCGCGATTAAACAAAGCACTTGCCAGTTTCCATTGGCTTCCGGAAAAGGTAAAACTAGTTGAAAAAGCGACAAAAAAAAATTCCCGTCGCTCGGTTTAGATCATCACCTTGTCCGTCAAATTGTGTGAAAATTTTCACACTGCCATCATCCCGAAATAAACGGATCCATTTTTGCATGGTACGATTCCAGTTATTAGACGCTAATTTTACCGTTTAACCTTCTAGGAGATCAGTAAACTTTTTCGAATTGCCGACCTAATGGTCGGACGACGCGTAGGTAATTGACGTGCTCAATGTTGACTTAACAACTTGCGACTTTATTATAATTAAATGAGATGAAAAAATGCCGACGATTTAAAGTACTGAACACATGTACACGACATGCCTACACGCAAAATGTCAACTTGTGTCGGGAAAGTTCTCATTACCCAACTTGGTAAGCAATAATTATCGGGATCGTTATAGTTAACGATCGCTACAAGGGAGTCAGTCGGTTACGTTAAACTAGACCGTGTAATTGTTTTCTAATTTGCATTTTCAACGGCCTCCCAAATGGATTTATCCGCATATGTGCCTTTCATCTGTTCAGACTTCTTCAGATTGATGGCCAACTCCTCTAATTTAAATTTATCGGTGCTCTGCCAGTAGTTTTGCGGTACGCTTCGTGTGGACATAATTATTTAGTTAAGAAATGCGGCGTATTTGCATGAAATGAGAACCTAGTTACAACAGAACAAATAAATTTAGTGTCATTCACTCGTTGTTGTTCCTGAGCATGTTACATGTGAAGTGTACGTGTTGTTCTTTCGAACTAGGGCTAATTGTGTAGATAACAATAATAATCCTTTGGTGGGCACAGCGCTCGGAATATTCTCATGCATTAATTTGGCCTAATGAGGGTCCAGGTAACCCAATTATGAGCACTTCCTGTTAGACTAAAGCTAGACTACGACGAAATCGACAAAGGATTCGAGTTTTCTTGGTGGCCCACGCAAAACGCTCACTTCCTAGTTCCAAAATTACTCCGTCAAAATCTGGGTTAGTCAAAACGGATTTTAGCTGTTGTCCCGCATTTCGCCCTCGATACGCCGCCGCGAAAATTTTATTTTCATTTTGGTCGCAGGTGATTAACGTTTGTTAATTGTCCCGAGCGATCGGCGCAACTGTCTCCGCCATAATTCAGTCCTTTCTCCGGCCCCCATAAAACTTCACGGAATACTTGTTAAATGTCAGTATTACGGGGCTCGAACCTTTTCGTCCTCGATTTTTCATTTGTGTGCGGAATTGCCACAATACCGGCCTCTTTTACCTGCGACGTGCCAAACGAGGGTACTTCTCGGAAGTTGTATTGTGAACGAAGAGGAAAATAACCGCCGGAGGATGCGGCCTTTATCAAAGAGTTCGACTTCTTGGGCACATTTGAATAAACAAACTAGTCCGGCGAATTCGACCTACGAAAAAGGCTCATTATCATTTGGGGTGGCCCGAAATATGGTTTCCGGTGTGATAAATGCTGCCGTTCGAAGAACCGGAGTCTTCTCGACGCCCATTAGCACCTAAAAAAAAACGACTTTGAAACAATTTTCTAGTAATTAGTTCAGGGGTACCAACTCCACTAGTGTCAAAATCCACGACACACTCGACGAGTGATTGCCTTTCTTTGATCCAATGACATTTGCGTCGGAAAGCAATTTCTCCTTCAGGTTACGAGTTTTATGACGCAACGGCCCCAATTACGACAACTTCTTTTGTTGTCATTCGGTGCATTTTTTTCGTCGTTACTTGAGTAATTTTCACTTTAGGGAACCACACCTGCACCAGCCCGGTATCCCTTTCCAATCTGGTTTAATTTGTAAAGAACACGTTGCATTATTGGCATTGTGCGCCAGTTTGCGCAGATGAAGAGTTTGCAAAGGAAAGATGGGTCTCGCTGATCCCTGCATTGTAACGTTAGATGCACGTCGTGTTTAAAATGTGCAAATCCATTGTGTTCGGGTTTGCCGCGTTGTACAATTTTACCTGCACCTAGTGCGGGTGTTGCACTGAATAGAACGCGGAACAATGCGAAGGTAAAATGCACCTTCTTGCAGCGAAATCCGTGACCGGTTAGTTACCCGGAGCGGAGACACTCCGTTCCGAATTTTGTAATCGGTACCGTTTACCGTACGTAATGAAGTTATTCCAATAAGTTTAATGGCGAGATCAGGAGCGAGCCCCACATCGGAGAATGCTGCCCCGAAAGAAACTGGATCCGCCAACTGCTAGTTAGTCTGCTTGCTCGCTGCCTTTCACATTCCACCGCGAGTAACGGATTTTCGACTGAAAAGTTGTTTCTGTCTTGAACCTGTCGATATTCACAGATATCATATGCAGGCCGGTGCCCGATTACAACTTTTAGTTCTCATTATCGGCAACAATCTCCCAAAAGGAGGAACGATTTCGGCCGGCGATGACGGAATCCGAGCGTGGCGCAACGGAGCTCCGAGCGGGACCTCGCGGGGCAGGAATAAGCTGTCCCCCAATCCTGAAATTTTGCAATATTCGATATGCAAGGTTCTGCCCAGTCGCTTATCAAAGTTTAGCCTAGAGCTGATACTGGCAAGGCCGATTCCACACTTACGACAAGACCCTTCCTGCTCCAGGTTAACGTCTGATAATTTTTATGTCCTTTGAAGGCAAATATTTAATCCCTGTACATATTCCAAATAAAGTTCGTTTGCTGACAGCTCTATTTTTGTCGTAAATTTGCCATAAAAGACGTATTATATATTCGATTTCTGAACATTCATTGATAATGTCAATGTCATTATTAAATATTTAAATGTTACCAACATGAAAAATAAAAGGATCCCTACGAATTTTAAAATAAGTATATGTACATATTTTTGTGAAACGAGATGATATTTGTTGTAATTGTTAGTGT
This sequence comes from Tenebrio molitor, assembly GCF_963966145.1. Taxonomy (NCBI): domain Eukaryota; kingdom Metazoa; phylum Arthropoda; class Insecta; order Coleoptera; family Tenebrionidae; genus Tenebrio; species Tenebrio molitor. Next base: position 7,392,450 of record NC_091046.1, read on the forward strand.
TAATAATAATTCTTCATTATTACAAAATTTTTTACTTTCGTTATTGATGCGTGAATTGTCGCCAACACTGAATGATTAAAAACACCAATCCGTCGCTAATGTCAAAATGGCTACTGGATTGTTGACGTTTCTTAATTTTGAGCGACATTATTTGCGATCGAGTGACTTCCTTTTTTGCAAGGTGCTTTTTAAATGGCACCTCCATCGGACGCCCCCGATGGCCTCCCGGAATCCGCGGAACCGCGGCGCGAGCTCACGGCGAGTCAATAAACTTGTATGCATGAGATGACGCAGGCGATTTTCCAGATTGCAAATTTGATTAGCGCTTTAATTTATGATCCGGCATTTGGAAGAATTGTCGTAGAATGAATAGTTTCTCGATCTAGTTCTAATTGGGCAAGTTCAACTTTTTATCTTTCTTTGCAGAGGAAGAAATCGATGTGGTGTCGTTGGGCGACAAATTCAGCGTCTCGAAGGTCGTGGCCGGCGCTCTGCCCACGAACCCGTCCACCAAAGACAGACGTCAGCTGCAGATGACGATGGAGAGCTGCTTCCCCCGGGGGCTGAAGACCATAATGCCCGTGAAGAGAGTCGCCGCCCCCGGCCCGACGAAAAAAGCGCCGGAGAATCGCGGCCGCGCCAGACAGTACAAAAGGGTCAAGCAGAACCAGAGACAGTACAAAAAGCGCAACAACTACGGGCCGAGCAGCGACAGCGAGCCCGAACCCCTGGAGAAGCGCCACCTCCACAACAACATGGAGAGGCAGCGGCGCATCGACTTGCGCAACCTTTTCAATGATCTGAAGAAGCTGGTGCCAGAGGTAAACAAAAAACAACGCGCCGCTAAGGTTTTGATATTGAGGGGGGCCGCCCAGTATTGCGAAGATCTGTCAAAGACTAGCGACGTTTTGGGGATGCGAGTGGAGCATCTCCGGCAAAAACAAGCGCGGTTACGGGCCCAGCTGTCCAAGTTGCGGCGCGATTGGGCCTCCAAACGCTGAACTAACACCCTTCTCTGAATGTTAGTCAAATAGTTGCATAAACCCGTTCAGAGAAACGATAGTCTAACACACGTGCAACATTTGAGTATGTTAATTAGTAGCACCGTTTTATTCGAATTGGTTCATAAAATAAGTAATAACTGTGATTTATCGAGTTTTTGTTTTTTAGGGGGTAGTATGTACGATTTTGAGTTTTGTGCTTGTTATTTTTTATTTAACCATTTTTTTTAACTTAGGAATTTTGTTAATTTTGAATGGCGGGCGTCATCTTTTAATTGTTTGTGATGAATATGACTCGTTTGTGATATAACGCTCTGTAATTAAGAATTCGGTTTTAGTTCTGATTTGTACGAGCCTTCTTTTATTTTAAAAAAGGATTTTTAAAGAATTTGTCAAATTGCTTTGGAATATTCACCACAACCACAAAAATGACTTTGCTCTTGACACTGAACTTTTCGATTTCTCTCCAAGTGTTACCAAAATTGTGTCGGAATAACTACACGCTTGCTGCTTCAAAGGAACTTACTTATTCGCTTTGAAACAGCAGCCTACTCAACTTTCATGTGTATAACTCCAAGAATTGTACATTCGTCTCGACAGTGCCACGCGAAGTGGACCTTAAATTGTAGTTTGACCTTCTTTATTATTTTAAGTTTTTATTTTAACACTTTTTATGTATGTTACGTTTATCGTGTATGTAGTCAGTCTTAGGTACTTGATCGATGGAGAACTAAGCTTTCTGAGCCGGGAATATTGTATGTATAATACGGTTTCTTCATCGCTGTTTATTTTCTTTTTAAATTTAAATTGTACATATGAGTGACACGACGGAGGTCTACATTATTATTATTATCACCGTTGTTACATTTAACAATTACTTTTTGCTTTTCGTTCGTAGAGATCGAGCTCACAACTTAATATTTTCATGTATGGCCTCTTGTATTGATCAGATTTTTACGATTCCGTCGCGACGCCATTAAGCCACAAGTGAGCAATCAATTTGGAGGTAATAGTGCCTTAATTGTCTTAATGGCGTTATTCGATCGCATTTATTTACTTTCTTCTATTGATACGCATTTAATTTCACGACGTTTTGGCAGGTTATAAAAATCCAGAAACACGAGAATCGCCACGCTCGATTGATAGCAGAGGCCCGAGTAAAAAAAAAATCTTTGATTAACGCTACATTTTGTGATATAGATCATAAGTTCTTTTTTAATTAATTTCTCTTTTGTGGGCTCTTATATTCATATGTATTGTTACATAATTATTATATTTGCAATGAATTTTGGATTGGGTTTCCAGTTCATGTGTGTCTGTACCTATTTTATATAAGCGGTTTTTTATTTGATTTGTTAATCTTGGTATGTATATTGTATATATATTGTCCATTTTTATTAGTCTTCCTGAAGCGATTGCTATTAGTCGTAAGATCAAGAGAATTGTTGTGTTCATGATATTTTACAGTATTTTATACTTTTGATAAATACAAAATTAAACGCAAAAAAATAAGAAAAATGTTAAAACACAAAAAAAATAAATAAATAAATTTGGTTCTATAGCTTTACTTTGCAAACTGTACATTTTCATTTAACTTTTGCAGAGTAAAGTTCAGTTCATGAATGTACCTGTGATGTAAACCTCGCTGTTGACCAAATATATATAGTTTAAAAAGCACATTTTTTTCTTGGTCTTTGGTAAATATATAGCAGGGCAATTCTCTAGCTTAACGACCCGCTGTCACTGTGACTTTGGTGACTCCACGATGTTTACAAGAATAAGTAACACCCCCATTACTTTTCATTTCGTTTGTTATTTGTACTTATACAATAACTACTTGTAATCATTGGTTGTAATTAGGTAATAATTTTGTCGGTAGTCCCCTTGATTACTGTTACTAGTTCCTTTAAGTTATAAATATACTTCTGCTTTATTAAACAGTTCATTTCATTCATCCACCCACCTCCCCGACAAACACCAACTAATCGTTTCACGATTTTATTTTGTACTGTTCTCTCGTTTCGACAGTTTATTTTTTCTCTCGATCATTTTCTTGTGCCGATTGGACTTCAAGTGATCGCTCCATTGAAAGCTCCCCACAAAGACGCGTTCGCAAATGTCGCAGAAATAAGTGTCTTCCTCCGCGTTAGCAGTCGACGTCGTTGTCGTTTGCATCGGTAAAGGCTGGTACTCGCAGTCTGTTTGCGAAATGAAACTCTGTATGATCTGGGTGGCAGGTTGCGCAACGTTTTGGTCCCACTTGTCTAGATCTGTAACGTCTAGTCCGTACATTGGTGGGACCTGAAAACATCTTCCTTACTACCTTTTTGACACAATTTTTGTTGCCCGATCTTAGCCTAAACTATCTCTACTCAGGGACACTTACCTGTCTGTCGCGCCTGCCGAGAAAACGATTTCTGGTCCACTTGTTTTGCCTCCTCGCGTATCTTCTGGTGACCATCTTCAACTCTTCGAGACATTTCTCCAATTCTAGACACCCTTTCTCCGACTTCTTTTCTTCCTCGCTCAGCATTAGGTACGGATGGAATTCTTTAAAACCGATGGACTGGAAGACCCCTTTCGTGTAGTCAGGAAACCTGGAACAATGTACCAATAATTTTCACTTCTTTCAATTCTTTCCTGATTCGTACCCTTCATCGGCTATTCGACTCTCGTTGTACATTTTATGAAAATTCAGGAGTTCTTGCACCAGGCCTTGTTCCATCATCTTGTCCACTCTTCGATTCAACCGCTCGTCAAGTACATCCTGCAAGACAATACTTTAAATCAACGCTGGACATCTCGCAAGTATTACTTTGTCACACTGCAAACTAAATATGATTGCATCAGAGTATCGCAGTGCGCCTCCAGACGACGAAGCACCTTGAGATCTCTGCTGCTCTTCTAGAATTTTACTGTGGGGTTTACCCTTCTGACGCAGCACTTCCAGAGATCTACGATATCGCTGACTTAAAATAAAATTTCTTCAACTTGACGCCTCTTTACCGTAATATTTTGCGCCTGTTGTTGGGATGCAGTCTCTTGGCCATGTTCGGGTCCAGCAACTTCAATTTTTTGTGAAGTTCTTCGTTGGGTAATTCATGGTCATTATTGACCACGGCTGGGAGTGCTTTTACACGGTCTCCAGGTTCCTCAATTAAAATTTTCCACAAGAGGGACTCTATGTAGTAATTAGTTCCACCAACGACGATCGGCAGTTTATTTCTACTTATTAAATTATCCACCTAAATAATATTTAAGGAATTTTACGATGAATTATTAGGCGCGATCTGTTGCCACTTTATAATGAAACAATACGGGCAAATTGACTGAAAAGGAGGCCCCTGAATAAATAATGATCCTCTTTATGGCTTTCCGCTGAGGAATACTGATCATGTCAAAACAAAAGGAAATCAAATTTTTATTCGGGGTGTGAGCATATTTTTAAATAAAATCGAAGTGCTCCAGATAAATCAAAATTAATTAGTTCCGTGAAGATTGCTACACTTGCTGATGTGGGGCAAACAGGAGATTTGCTTCGAAGCAACAATTAATTTTGTTTTATTATCAGGCAATAATTTATCAGACAAAGCGCAATTTAAATTTAATAATAAACATTACATTTTAATTTGCAGTTTTTTTTTGTGTGTAATCCTTGTCCCAAATTACGACTTCCTGAAAAAAGGGTACCTCGAGAAGGATATAAAGTAACAAATGTTTTCATATCTGAAACACCTGTTGGTCGCGGAATAAAAAACAAGGGGAACTTACAGCTGTAATAGCAAAGAATTTTTTGTGGTAGATGTTCAGGGTCACGAATTTTCATGTTTCAGTGTTATTATTGGGATCGACCTTGATTACGAGACACGTTGAAATCAACGAAAGAATAAGTTACGTGACAAAATTTTTATAGTCAATATTTATTTCATCTATGACCGTAGTTAACGATGTCATGTTCGTGTTGATTTTGAAAGTGAAATTTTAGTACGGCGTACGTGTGTGCCACATCCTGGGGGTTTCAATTGAGAAACGAGTAATGTGTGAAGACGGAATAATATGGAGATAAAATATTGGGTAATTGTTCACTTTAACTACTTCTGGAATTTTCGCGTTTTTTCTGGCTTGACAGCCTCAGGACGTCCTCCTACATCGTTTCCCACCAGTCAAACCTTGTGCAAATGAAAATTTTCCTTAACCTTTAGTTATACTAAGACTTGGCGCGACCTTGACGCGACCTTGAAACACAACAAGAGAAAAAAAAGGCATTTACACAAGGTTTCAATGGTGGGACACGATCTAGGAGGACGCCCTGAGGCTGTCTAGCCAGAAAAAACGCGAAAATTCCAGAAGTAGTTAAAGTGAACAATTACCAAATATTGTTCTCAAAAAACAAAAGAACAGTTTCTAAATAAAGGATACAATTTTTAGGGCACTGTTACGATACTCGACCACCGTAAACATTTCGTGAGGTTGTAAAATGTCAATAAGGTGATGTGGTGCAAGTGCTTGTTCCTCTTTCGTAGCTTTTGCCGTTATGACATCAAGTCCCTTGTAAACCTACACGAGAAAACAATATAATATTTGAATTATTTACAGGGTCATATTGTTCACTTTTGTGCAACAGAAAAATACACAGATTTGAACTGTTACCGTTGGTCACTCATAATCATAAAATTTACAGTAGCAAGAGAGTAATAATTCGAAGATGAAATTCAACATTTGTACCTCCAGTGTAAAGAATAAAGATATGTAATGTATTGAGTGTAACAATCTCAAGCTCTTATTGCAAATGTTACTGTCATTGTATCGAATAATATAAAACTCATATTTGTACTGATAATGTGATTTTGCTGTAAGCGTCACTGATGGTGTCCCAGATGTATTCTGCAGAGCAGGTTTGGCCAGGCGGTCGATCGCAGAAGCTTTCTCGGTTGATTTTAGCTAGGATCTGAATTTTGCATACCTTTTAGAAAATGTGAATTACATTGCTTAAATTCATAGTCAGCAGAACCATTCTACAGGCTGTTCTTTAAATACTAGTACAAAAAAAGACTGGTAATAGGTGAGGATGAGTAGAACTCATACACAAAAAAATTATCTAATAAGTCTTTCCGTTTTCGAAATAAAAATAAATTAAATCTTAGTTAAAATTGTCAGTACGTTGCTGAATTAAACGTAATTAAAAACGTAATTGGGGTTGTCAAGCAACAATAATATTCTTGTTGTATTTTTGTTCATAGCGTTGTCGGGTTGCTATGGTTGTTTAACTTATTGTTTACTATTGTGGTGTCTGTGGCGTAGAATGTGTATGGACCAGGGTTAGTTTATCCCTACTGTTTTAGTTTAAAAAATGGTTTTCTGGACTCTTTAGAATCTCCATATGACTTGAACTAGCATTTAAAAAACACCCATACAGCGTGAATTCGAAATACGTCACAATCTTGAAACCCCAGGATCTTCAAACTAATTGTAAAAATCCCGTGGATTCAGTAAAGCCATGTAAACTTCAACCACAAAAGTTGAGTACGCCACTGATATCACGTTAGGACGGATAGTAAGATTTAAAAAGTGCTTGAGTGCAACGCAAAAAAGATGCAAAAAGTTTTGTTGCGCGGGTGCTAGTACCGCGTGTACATTAGTTGCGTTCAGTGCAACCTTCGGCTATTGTTTGTTTCGAATTTTGCGTCTCAGTGTGTCATTATCATTGAAAATTATACCAATAGTGAAATGACCGATATGGTACTTTGTGGGCACAAGCTTTGTATCGCGAAAAGTTTCCGGCGCGTCGTGTTCCGCATTCGCAAATATTTCTGGCTGTTGTCTATGGGAAAATGGTACTTTTCGATTGCATTCGTCAGCAAGAGTTTTGTGAGTGATTCGAATGTGCGTCGATCAACCTGACTTTACGCGAATAGTGTTGTTAACGGAGTTTTTAACCCATATTTACCAGCGCAAATCCCGGACGATGCAGCAAGTTTTGCAAGGATTCAGGACAATCTACATCGAAGGGCACAGGCGTGTATTAGAAATCACGACCGACATTTTGAACATTGTGTCTAATTATTTAAGTACGGTAGTTGTCGTTTTTGCTTTGACTTTTCCTTTCACTTGATTTTCACTCTTAATGTTACACGTTTTTGCGGCTGTGTTTAAAGTGTTTTTCGGCTATTTAATCAAAGCAAGCTTTTGTCACTCTTGTTTTTAAATCGTTTTTGCGGATATTCATGTTTCGATTTATTAGAACTTTCAGAAGCGTCTCGTTGGGGATCGAATTAAGTTAAATTGGACTTTATGAATTTAAAATGTTTAACCACATTTTCGGTTTATTCACATTTTCGGTTTATTCACTTCCTGAAGATGTTGGGGTTTTAAGATTGTGACGTATTTCGAATTCACCCTGTATATGATTAAATGTGTACAGTCATCTTCAACAATACAGAAAACAATACTGGTGGTAATACCGGGTGATCAAGGAGGACTGTTTAAGTTGGCAATACAATTAAAAACATTTTTTTATTCGGCTATTTACAACACTGCAACCGGATATGTTTTGTAGGTTTATTTGACAGATATCTGACGTAGCATTAATAACGACAAAATGGTACTGTCGCGAGCAATACATTTTGGTCGTCAATGTCATTTCAAAATTTGGTTAGATTGTCACAAATTTAAAAATTTTCCCTGCCTGATTATGCCCATGTCAACAAAGTGTAAAAAAATGAGAAAAAAATGACAATTAATGTCATACAACATGATGATAGGTTATGATATTTACAACTGTTTTACAATGGAGAATGGAGCATCTTCGATTGCGTCAAAGAATGACCTTGACGACCAAAATTTATTGCTCGCGACTGTAGGTTATGAGAGTAAAAATTTAACGGCAAAAAGAAATCAAAGTTGGAATTCGGAATAATAATCTAAAAATTCTCGAAATTCTCGAAGTGCTCCCCATTTGGCTCTAAACATAAATTAACTATTCTCTCGAACGATTCAGCAGCATGTTTAATTTAATTTGAAATGTCAAATTTGATATGTGACTGATGCGGCTGTCAGTGTGAAGCCCTCAACAACCGGAAGTTACTCCAGTTGTACCATTTAAAAATAAAATTCAGCATTGCCAACTTAAAGAGTCCTTCTTGATCACCCCGTCCCGTAGTAGATTATTATACGAGTTTTATAAGACGTTTGATTGTGACACGAGTTGGTTGGGGCACGACGAACGCAGTGAGGAGTGTTCCAACAAAACGAGTGTCACAGTGCGTCTTATAAAACCAGTGTAATATACTACTTTGGTCGCATTAATTTGATAAAAATTCAAAAATCTAATTATGAAATAATCTAGGGACTTCTGTGTGGTATGAGTTATGGTGGCATTTCTGTGAAATTTAGGTCAAATTTCATGTTTTAATTGTTAACAGGATCTCGCTAGAGATGCCGGACGCCGGCTAGCGTGCCATTACAGCAATACCAACGTAACACGTATTAAAAAAAAAGAGTTTTACAAAGACACTAAAAAGTAGAAAAAGTATATAATATTACAGAGTGTAATAAAAACGGGCATTTTAGCGACGTCATTCCTCATGCGAACTTAAAAGGCGACACAGAAACCAAAATATGTAATTCTATAAACAGAGGTGGTAATTTTATTCTTTTCACTATCGCTTGCTTTTGGGGTAATGATCTAACGATAATAAAATTTGACTAAAGTCACTCATTAGTGATATGTTACTTTTTCGGCTCGCCTGTGGACATTTCAACTCCTAGGATTTGATTCTACAAAAAAAGCCACTTCAACCGTTTCTACACAGAAACACAAGGATGCGATTTTCGACCGCCTTGAAGATAAAGATATACAAAGATATATCAAAAAGAATCCAAATCACAGCAGGCGTTGCCAATTATTATCGGTCCCGTCGTAGGAAAATAAGCGTTCAACCATGGGCGTGGACAATTTATGACCTCAAACGCTACTTCATAATAAATCATACTTCATGAATTTTAGACGTTGGGATTATAATTGTGCATTTTATTATTATTATAAGATAACGGAGGCAATTTATAAGATAAACAAGAGCAACGTTTTACATTCGTAGGAATGGGTAATTTATCAGCTTTATTGCCAAACGTGACGCCACTGGTACTGATATTCTTCGTTGAAATGTCACATTTCAAACTAATGGTTTCTTGTTGTCAACAATAGTCAACATATTAACCTAGAAAACAACTCTTCGATTTCGGAAAAGTTTACAGATTACAGATGTTTATTGTAATTGAATAAGTTGTAAAATGGGTTTTACCATTGAAAAGGAGGCATTTTTATTAGATTATGTATTTTCGAAACGGGGTTCAACAAGGAAATGGAGACTGGTCTTACGTTAACTTTATACCCCCTTGCATTGAAGAATTTCAAGCCAGATATTCGAACCTGATGGGTATTGATCTATTGATTATCAAGAAGTTTATCAATGTATTAAAATTATAGTACCTAATTTTAAGGAATAGGATCCACCATTAAGAAGAAGTCAGGTCGGCCCTTAGTTCGAATTTCAGAAGTGGTGCAAATGTTCAACAAATTGTTGAGGAGAATCCCTTAGCTTCCATAAGGCGTTTATCACAGCAAGTTAATGTGAGTTATGGCACTTGTCAGAAAATTTTGAAGAAGGTTATTAATTCGTTTGCCTATAAAATTGGTGTGTTGTACGAAATAAAACCTGGTGATTATCCCAAACGAATGATCACCATAACTGAATTTTGTCAATCCATTTCATCTGAGTGCTTGATAAATGTTTTTGAAAATATGAAGAGACGACTTCTGGACCAAAATGGAGAACATTTTAAGGAGTTTTTGTGATAACTTATTTTTTGTCCTTGAAGTACTTTAATAAATTAATAATTCCTTTAAACCCATTATTCATGTGTTAAAATAGTAGTTTATTTGACGAGTTTCGTTTCACTCGCGTTTTAAAATGGCCCACGCGTGCCAAAAAGGCCCAATTTACACACGAACGAGTTGAATACAAGGTTTTTTTGTTCGACGAGCCCCTTAAAGGCTCCAAATCGCTTAAAATCTTTAAATTAGCTTGACGTTTCGTTTTGACAAGTTGTGACATTTATCAAAATCCGTTCACATAGGAGAAAATTCTCAAATTCTGACAGTGTCGAACAAAAAAAATTATAATGGCAATTAATATAGTCCATTTTTTAATTATAGTCCGATGTATCAATTAAAAAGCAGAACAACTGTCATACTGCTATCTCTTTTCAACATAATGTAAAGAAACTATTGAATTCTTGTACGTATTGTATTAAGCGTGTCCCACTATGCATCTCGCTTTAGCATATGCGATTAGACCAAGACGCGAATTGTACGTTTATTCCACTAGCGACGTCAAATTTTTAGGTTACGTTTTAACCACGTTATTTGTAATAATTTTGTTTAATTTTGCTTGAAATGTCCTCCGTATGATGCCAACGAAAAGCATGTGGACAAATCCTTTTACAGAATTTGTAAATTGCAAAAATAATATTGGAATTGCGCGGAAACTTGCAAGACTGGAAGTTAACAGGTAAGGGGGTAAACTAATTCATAGAGAGTTGTTTTGTGTTCATGGCGTTGCCGAAACGAAATCTAGGAAGAAAGAAAGACAGTCTAAACGTGGTTGTTTAGTGCTGTTTTCAACAATTTTTAATATATCTGACCTATTAGTTGATATGTAAATAGTTATCAAAAGCGTTCTGAAGGGCGCGGTTTTTTGAAAGATAAAATTAAAACGGAGGAATGAATTTGCAGAAATACCAAGAAAGCACGAAAGTACACAATATCTGTCTCATGTTGCTTAAATAAATTTTCAAATATTGGTAGAACCATGCACTGCTGTCAAATGTCGAAAGCAGACGCAGGTCATGTCGACTTCTTGATTCGGACTAAGCTCATCGGACTATAATAAAAAAATGGACTATACACAGATTTTTCGAGAGGTAGGCAACCAATAAAACGAGTGTGCACAGCAAGTACAGGTCATTATGTAAATGATTGTCCCATCGCAGTAGGCGTTGGTGACGTAGTTGAATGTGCCGCAAGTTTCATAACATGAGTGAGACTAGTATCGCCGATAGGTGGCGCTACCGGCGGTAGTGGAAATCTGTCTACCAGTTTGTCTAACGTTGCGACGCTGCCGGCACACCCAAAATTTGTGTGGGTTTTCAACGCCAACTGCAATGGAACAATAATTTATAATAACACTGTATATAAATGTGTCTGATTAATAAATAGGACACACGTTTCGATTAAACAAAAGATGAGGTAGCATTCTTGATTTGTTTTCTTGTTGATCACTTTGTATATGTGCAAATTTTACAACGTTAGTGGTGTAAGAACTAAGAAGTTGGGTTTGGAGGCAAATCTGTCAAAGTGCCAAATGTCAGAAACGTTAATTTTTATATAAAACGCAACAATATCGAATTAAAGCATGTAAATGTGATTGCAGTAACTCTCATATCGTGCGATCCATTGAATTTGTAATTAGAGTTGGCGCTGGAACTGAAGCCGTAGGTCTTTTTGAATCGATACACTTATTTGTGTATAAATTAATGTTAAAATGCTATCAGTGGAGTCAAACGAAGGGCCCGTTTGTGCTTAGAACAAAATGGTTAACACTTTCAACATCTGTTGTAACATTGTTTAATAAAATAAACATTACCATTGTAATTTTTTCTTAATCCCTCGAATCCTTAATTCGCCATTTTCTGTTTTATAATTGTCATTAAATGTGACGCTTGCCGCGATAGTTCAAAATTAGACATGCGTTGACAGTTCCAGCGCCAACTAATTACAAATTCAATGAATCGCACGATATAACGTACAGACTGATTCAAATAACTTTCCGACCCTAACGAATTTTAAATGCAACCAGTAATACGTTAATCAGTTATGACTAGATATTTACCAGTAAATCTGGACACTCCTGGCATTATTGACAGTCACTTGACAAATCGTTTTTGTACAAGGTGGACCATCGTATAGCATATTTGCGATAAAACCCTTTTTTAATTGTTAAAAAAAAAATGAAATTTAGAAGGTATAATCTTAAATTTCCGCTGTACGAAATGGCCGAATCATTTTTTATAAAATAAAATAAATGTGAAATATAACTTTGATAGCGTTTTATTATCAAAGTAATAAAGCAATCCGGATTTTTCTCTTACAATCCCCCCTACAAGACAATGTAGATTTTGATTATACAAAAGTTGGCATGTTTGCGGTAGTATTTTAAAATGAAGGAAATCATCAAACGGTGGTGAAGTTTGATTTACAAGGGTCTACAATAAGTCGTCGGCACCTTACAAATGCAGGACCGTACCGCCAGTTATGATTTATAGCTGGTTGTTTGGGGTAAGCGACCATTGTCAATCAAGAATCATAACCCCATAAATTACTCACATTTTGGTACCAAAAATTATTAAATGTCAATTAATTTGAAATCAGTGACACCTTTATAATTTTTAAAATCAAGTAATTTTAATATTTTCAGTTTTTAACGTCGTAACGCCATTTGGAGTGTCTGTTTGAAAAAATAAAAAATTCATGTTGTAGTACATACTTTCAGTGTAGATTATTGACCGCAAAATTCAAATTTCTAGGATGATTAAAAATATGTACATATGGTTTATTGAGAATATGCTATACTAGCTATACGATGGTCCAGCCTGTATAATTCTGAAATATTTTTTGTTAATTAAAATGTGCTTCAATGACGAAAGAATTGATATTATATTGATATAAGTACCTATGATGAGTCAGTTTCTTAAATAAAAAAAAATATATATCTACATATTGTCATTTTTAAATTTTTATAATTGAGATTTTCGTAAGGGATGTCCAAACCATACAAAAGTTTAAAATTATTCGGTTTTTGGATCAAGTTATGAACGAAAAACGTATTACTGGCTTAATTTAAATTTCTTTACAGTCGGAAAGTTATGTGAATCAGTCTGTATAAAAATTGCTTGAATTTCCCTACAACAGGCAAAAATTAAAGCTGCGTGATATCAATGATGCCGTGCGATAAACAATTATTTAGATCAAAAGAGGCTTTGAGATTTGAATGTATACAGTTGTGTTCAAAAACCTGTTGTACAGAATTTGTAGTGTGCGAACTTGTACGTGATTTCTGAATTATCTGTGACTTTGCATTTACAGTAAAAAAAAGTTGTATCCTATTACATCACAAAAGTTACTAAAATCACTAGATTTAGTAGTGTATATTGAAAATGGATGGAGTTTACACACTATTTTTTTGCATATCGATGTAAGTTGAGAAATTTGGTCTAAAAGGATTTATGAAATTTTGCAAGAAAAAAAAAATATGTATGCTTTGACAATCATCTCCAAGGAAATGGAACAAAACGATGCAAAAAAGTACTACTTTCATTACGATTTTTCGTGTAGAAAAGTGCTACTTTCAATACGATTTTTCGTGTAAAAAAGTGCCACTTTCATTACGATATTCATAAATTGTTTATAAATGTCTATTTATCATTGTTCAAAATGTAGGTGAATTTGTTGTTACCTAAGCAACCCTTAAAGCTTTACTGTTTTAAGGGCCCTTTTTTGCATGTCGTAATGAAAATGGCACTTTTTTACACGCAAAATCGTAATGAAAGTAGTAGCACTTTTTTATACGAAAAATCGTAGTGAAAGTTGTACTTTTTTGCATCATTTTATTCCATTTCCTTTTAGATGATTGTCAAAGCATATCTATTTTTTTGTGTGTAATTTTTCATAAATTCTTTTGGACCAAATTTCTCAACTTATATCGATATGCAAAAAAATAGTGTGTACAACACGTTATGAAAGTCCCTTTTTTCACTTCTTTGCTTGAATCAATCTGCAAATTCGTGAAAAAAAGTATGACTTTCATAACTAGTTGTACATATTACTATTTTCGCAAGCATTTTAGTGTCAAAAAAATCATTTTTGAGTTGAAATTTGATTAATAGTGACAATTGTTTGACGTTTATTAGCTGAGTTAGCAAAGATACGAAATATCTGACACGGTCAAAGTCATAGCCGCCCGCCCCTTATCTCAGTAATTGTTGATCGCACCGTATAAAGCAGAATCCGGATGTTCAGGGAAAATGACTGATTTTTTGCTTATAGCTGCCTATTTTGACATACATTTTATTTTTCATGGAATAAACAGCAGCAACGGATTAAGTTTACCTATAGTTCAAAGAAAATCCCATATCCACACTATCTTTGAGTGAATGTTTCTGCTGATCAGGTCAACAGTAAATTTTTGTAGATTTAGCCCTCGATTTCATGTGGAAGTGAACATTTATCAATGCGATGTGTTGCAATCGAATTAACCGCAACCTATTATACAGTGTGGAAACTACTTATGGAATAAATTCAGTAATTTCAAAACTAATGACATTTGTCGAAAACGCTGAAACAGGTTCAATTTTTATTTCTCATAGTGCTTATTTTAAGTTGGTTCACTTGTTCATGACGTCATCCATTTTTGAGTTATGACGTCATCAGCAATTTTTTTAAATGACAATCCCCACTTTTTTTTTCTGTTTTTGATAGATCTTCCTACTACCTAAACGATAAATGAAAAAAATTATTGGCTTACATAACATTGTTTTTGAGGACACGATAAATTTTAATTCAAAAATTTAATTTAATTTTTAATGTAAAAATTTTAATAGACCTCAAACAAAAACAACAAAATATCTAAAGTTAACAATAAAATGTAACGCAAATGTTGAAATTGTCCCCCGCCAACCATTTGGCACTCACCGACACTTTGTACACTTCACTCAATAATGTCACGGCTGATTTGTTCCATTTCAGCCCAAATTCTCTGCCTAAATCTTCTAAATTGTTTGGTCTATTAAAATAAATCTTTTATTTTAAATAAACCCACACAAAAGAATTTTACGTTAAAAATTATACATTAAATTTTTGAAGTAAAATTTGTCATTTAAAAAAAAAATGTTATGTAAGGTACCAATTTTTTTCATTCATCGTTTAGCTAGTGCGAAAATCTATCAGAAAGAGAAGAAAAAAGTGGGGGTTGCCATTTAAAAAAATTGGTGACGACGTCATACCTGAAAAATGGATGACGTCATGAACAAGTGAAGCAACTGAAAATAAGCACTATGAGAAATAAAAATTGACCTGTTTCAGTGTTTTTCACAAATGTCATTATTTTTGAAATTACCGATTTATTCCACACTGTATAAGATTTTTTTGAAAAAAAATTTGGGTAAGTCATCCACATAAAAAATGTCTTTCAATTTATTCTGCAGGTTCATAATCATAAATTACAGTGGTGAACGCTAAATTATTATTTGTTCTTGTCATGGTCGGCATTGACGACATTTAGTATCTGACAGTCGATCGCAACAACACACAAATTGGTATGGACGAAGTACCTAGGTATCGGATACGAAAGATAAATATGTATATTTTTCATAAGTTCAGTCGTTATGGTGGAAGCAAGTTAGACTATTCGGAGAACACCATCGATGTCCACTTCACACCCGATTGATTACACGTTCATAATACCAATCAAGAGTCAAAGGAAGCCATACCAATGATTGACGTGCTCTTGATGCAAAATCGTGCGAATAGCGGTTAACATTGCGAGCTGAGATTTTTTTTTTGAATTTTTGTATAACAATATCGTAACGGAGATTTATCCGAAGAAGGTATCGATCGTTACTTTCCAACAATCTATATTTTTGTGAACAAATTGGTGTTTCTTCGTCATTCCCACCATATTTGTAACATAGAATTTTGTTTTTAGCACCAGACCATTACTATGTACTTATAATATCCTTCAAAAAAAAGACGAAAAGATAAATTCTAATTAATCCACCACGAAAGTACAAAATTTTCTATAAACTATACCATTTTTGGTTCTATAATAAACTTTTTTTTTTCCTGGATAGTACTTTTGTTTGCACAAACTTTTGAGTTTTCTATTTAGACATTTTTTACTGTTCCTTACTTTGAAAACTTTAAAGTGTTCACTTTTTTTAAGCAGTAACGTGGCTACATACTCGTATTACATACTTTACTACTAAATAATCCTCGAAAACAATTAAAATTCAGATTAAAAAGAAACAAAGAAGTTACGAATGATGAGTGTATTTCATTTGAAGCGTTAAGACACAAGACCACGGTTCATTCACCCTGTATAATTTTACTTGCACGTGTTTTCGGTGTTATTTCTAAATGTATTTATTCTTGTGAAAATTAAAAATTATAAAGAGCAACATTTACAACATACAATGAAATACCTGCATTGAATCTGCACCAATTATTTCTCCTTTAAATCTTCGGGCCAATTCAATCGACAATTTTGTCTTGCCCGACCCTGTAGCTCCCAATATTACGACTAATGGCAACCTTTGGCTCATTTCAAATAACAAGATATTTCTCCTTAGAAGACGACACAATTATTTAACTTGAATTCTGAGCACTGAAAACTATATTTGCGTCACACTCAATTTAAAAAATATTTACCACGAGATGCGTGTTCGGAGCGCAAAATGGCCTTCCATTTTCCTAGACAATGAAAATGGAATCACCACGAGGCAACGAACAAAGAAAAGACTGCTAATAACCGTTAAAAAAATTCTTTTTTCTCGACAAATTACATAAAATCTATACGGATCATTGGAAATGTGTGAAAATGCACGAATTACTTTTATTTTTAAACAAACACGCAACAAATTGCAAAAATTACATTTAAATTATTTACAAGAAACAATAAGGCTTACCGAAATTTTTGCATCAAAAACTCACTACTTTGCCACATTTGCACAAATTTTACACGTGCTCCATATATCACCAACCTCGTGCGACTTTTTCAAAATTTAACCTCAAAAAATAAGCCGACAACTGTCAGCTGATTCTACATTTCTCCGAACTGTCACTGGGTGTACACTGCGAGTTCGATTCAATGGTCGATACTATGTCGGAAAAAATAGTTTTATCAGTAATATCAATAGCAAAACGTAATTCTTTTTTCACACATAAACAGTTTATATCGAATACGCACAATCCTGTTTACGAGCAAATAATATTAAAATCATTACTTCAAGCACAGATTCAAGTGAACAACAGTAAACTTGTAGCACGGTGTACATTACAAACGAATGAGTTTTGACAGCAACTCCCAATTTGAGGTTAGATTATTTGTTTTGACGTTGTCAGAAATGTGTGAATAACAAAAAATAAAATAATATACACCAATTTCATTTGAACTTTTGTATTGAAACGAAGCAAGAATGCCGGATTTCCTTGCCGAAAACAACGTATGTGGTCAGACAATTTTGCAATTGGTTTCTAGAGGGAACGCAATTATTGCTGAACTACTTCGACTGAAAGATTACATACCCCAGACGTACAGGTTCGTGTCTACAAGAGGGTCTGTACATTTTTAAATAAATTAACAATTTTAGATTAGCAACCAAAGATGATGTGCAAAAATATGGTGACATTATACTAGATTTCAGTTACTTCAAAATTGAAGAAGCTCAAAATTATAAAATTGAAAACTCTGAGGTAGGTGTGTGACAGTGTAATGTGTAAATTGCTTGATGTGGCACAAGTCAAGATAATATATTTTCAAGACTGTTTTGTAATAGTTGAGATGTAGAGAAAAGTGAAAACATAAAATGTTGATAAAAAAGAAACAGTCATTTTGGATAATGGTACAAAATTGATGACATTTCTTGGGTTTTATAAAAATGAAAAATAAATTTCACATTACTGAGCTTGTGGAATATCAGTGCGATTTTTGAAAAAAAGTTTTAGCCACTTTTAAGCCCGGTTTATTCACCTTCAAGTAAATTTATCTGGCCAGTAGTTGCTATGATTTAGAATCTGCTATTGGTAGATCCCTGATAATTACCGTTCAAATAAAGTTACTTGAAGGTGAATAAACCGGGTCTAAGAGCCCGATTTCAAATCATGGTGGCAAATAGGTGGCGCAGCGCAAATGTGTAGCTATCTTTGTCCTACACATTAATTACCAATATGCGTCATCTTTCTCTCTTGTGCCGTTACCATGACAAGTGCGACCGTCGCAAGTCAACTTGAAATCGGCCTCATAGAGCCGGTTTCACCAACGTGAGTTAAATTTAACTACAGATTAAAATATACGAAAACATTGTTATAACAATAGGTAACCAAAGTAACGCAGCATTTTAACCTACAGTTAACTTTATCTAGCGTTGGTGAAACCGGCCCTTAGACTAATTTATTTAGTTACACAGTTTATTATTTATTGTCTAGTTGTATCTATAGTTGTCAACAATAGATACCATTTTAAAACAATTTTAGGTGTACTTTTTCTTGTAACTTCATTTTAATTTTTCTTTGCATTTATTAGCAATTGCAAGACCTGGATGAAGAATTTCGAGACAATCACATAGAAATGATAAACAGATTCTATTTAACTTTTGAAAGTATCCACACATACATAACTGATCTAAATCACTTTCTTGATGAACTTGAGGAAGGATATTACATTCACCAGTCTCTAGAGACAATTTTTACAGACATGGAGGGAAAACAGTTGCTTGTAATACATGTTCTCTTTCACATTTGCAATGCGTTATATTCTGCATCACTTTTAGTGTGAAGCTTTGTATTTGTACGGCCTAATGCTACTAATCATTGACGCTTACATTGAAGGTATCATTCGCGAAAGACTTTTAGTGTCTTACTACCGATATACTCCCCAAAGAAGCGATACTCAAAGTCAGATCGATGACGTATGTAAATTACTTCGAGACACTGGGTATAATACAGTCAGGAAACCAAACAACTATCCAGAGGATTATTTCCAGTAATTTTTTTTATTGACAATTTAGACATGATTCAATGATGGTACAAATTGTAGACGAGTTCCTATTAAATCAACATATGTAGACGTAGTAATTGGTCACTTGCGTTCAGACGATATTTATGGTCAGCTATCCGTATACCCATTACCCAAACATAGAAGTACAGCTTTAGCCCACCAAGCTTCAATGCTATATGTTTGTCTGTTCTTCTCAACAAACATTTTGCACTCACAAACGGCCATCATGAGAGAAATTGTTGACAAATATTTTCCAGACAACTGGGTTATTTCAGTTTACATGGGCTTTATTGTGAATCTGGCAGAAACTTGGGAACCGTTCAAAGCTGCGAAGCTAGCACTCAACAACACTCTAGAAAGTGTGAACATAAAGGGATACGCCAATAGTTACGGGGGTAGCGTAATGGCATTGCTCAAAGCGAGCAATCTAAAATTAAAAGAAGGAAACTTGACGAAGGACAATTTATTGAAAGATGTCAACAACATTATTAATTTGTTGAGGGATTGCAACTTCACAATTCGTTGGTTAATGCTGCACACTATAATCAAACCAGGGAAAAGTGATAAAAACAAGAAATTGAAGCAACTGCGCGAGCTTGTGTTGAGCGAGTCAAAGCTGGAACAAGTGCAGCTGTTCAAGCTGCTTCTTAACACGGCTCAACTGGAACTTATCACCAGAGACATCTACAAAAGTCTCCTGACCGAGAAGGAGAACCAGTGGAAAGACTTGAAGGAGGAGAGCTTCAAGAGTTTGGTCGAATTGTCCGAAGTTTTCAGTGGCACCAAACCGCTGACCCGCATCCAGAAAAACGAGAATTTGCAACAGTGGTTTTTGGAGATATCGAAACAAGTAGAGACCCTCAACCAAGACGATGGGGCTTCGTCGAGGAAGATTGTACAGCTGATACAAGCTCTGGAGGAAGTGCAGGAGTTCCATCAGTTAGAGTCGAACATGCAAGTGATACAGTTTTTGTCCGAGACGAGAAAGTGCATGCATCAAATGATACGAAACATGAACATCAAGGAAGACGTCTTGATCACTTTGCAGATAATTGGCGACTTGAGTTACGCCTGGGAGCTGATCGATTCGTTCACTCCCATCATGCAGTTGGGCATCAAGAGAGAGCCGACTCTTGTCATCAAGCTGAGGGCCATTTTCCTTAAACTCTCATCCGCGTTGGAGGTCCCGCTGTTGCGGATCAATCAAGCCCACAGTGAAGATTTTATTTCGGTGTCGCAGTATTACAGCAGCGAGCTCGAGATCTACGTGAGGAAAGTACTGCAGATCATACCGAAAATGATGTTTGAAAAAATGGCCAGGATAATAGAGATACAAACGTCGATATTGAAAGAGTTGCCGACCAGGTTGGATAAGGACAAGCTGAAAGATTATGCGCAGCTCAACGAGAGATTCGAGTTTGCCGAACTCACCCATTCAATCTCAGTTTTCAGTCAAGGTGAAATAGATGTATTTGCAAATTTTTCTCACGCTAGATTTTCACATTTTTAGGTATGAGGATGATGAAGAGTACGCTAGTTGGAGTGATTTGTTTGGACCCGAAACAACTTCTCGAAGACGGCATTCGGAAAGAACTTGTGCAATATATTTCAAAAGCGTTGCATTCGGGGCTGATCTTTAATCACAAATCCAAGGCGGACGAGCTTGATCAACGTTTAGTTTCGTTGGGACATATTATGGATGGCTACAAAAGGTCGTTTGAATATATTCAGGTAAGTAGTTGCACAATTTATGAAAACATTTTTAGAACTGCTGTGTTGGAAAATTGTAGAATTTTTTTTTTGAAATTACGTTTTTGTATATATTTTAAAATTTAAGCTCTACAAATGTGTAAACATAAACATTAACTATATTAGGGTGGATTTGAAAGTTGCACTGGCATTATTAGACCAACAAAAATGACAGTTGAGATCTCTGCAGTTGTCAATTCAGTGGCTGTCAAAATTTTTGTATAATTCATATTATGCAATTTTAATGATTAATTTTGTTTTAGGATTACATAAACATAAATGGTTTGAAAATTTGGCAAGAAGAGGTCACTCGCATTATTAATTATAACGTGGAACAGGAATGCAATGGATTTTTACGCAACAAAGTCCACACTTGGGAGAGTGCTTACCAGAGCCGCCACGTTCCCATCCCTCTGTACCCTTCAACAGACAACATAAGCGAGAATTTCATTGGTAGACTGGCACGAGAAATCATGCGATTGACAGATCCCAGGTGAGAGTGAATAATTTAAATTGTGAGTTATTTTCAAAATCATTTCAGACAATCCGTTTATCTCGACCAAATGTCGACATGGTATGACATAAAAACTCACAAACCCATAGTTAATAAGGAGACCATCGCTTTGGTAGTATCAGCCATAGAAATTTCAGGCCTGGTGGGGTTGGACAGGCTTTTTTCGTTTATGATCATATCAAATTTGCAAAAGTTATCAGGGTTTTTGGAGAATAAAAGTCCTAAAACTAACTCCTGGCATAATATTTTATCCAACATTCAAAAAGAAATCAGTGCTGTTGATGACATGCAGAATCCTGTCAAGTTCTATCAAAACTGCATCAATAGAACTACGAAAATATGGAACGATTTTCTTGACTGTATTTTATTGGTGGGCCAGTTGCAATTGCTCAGGAATTTAATAGCATTTCATTTAAACAAGTCTTGTAAATTTAACGCGAAAAATTTGGAATCGTCATTGCGATCGCTGAACAAGTAAGTTGTTAGAGTTGTTTTAATGTGCCTTTGCAGTTGATATTTGTAGAGCGTTGTTGTTAGACATCACTAGTGGAAATTATAGCCCTGGCGAAGAAGTTATGTCTACTCTATCCCATTACTTTGATTATTCAGGATTAAATAATTCTTTTAACAAAATATACATTACATCAAAATATGACGAGAATCATTCCGTTACAATATTTATATTTGTGATAGCGCATTTGAATAAACTTTTTCTTTTGCGGCAAATAGGTAGAATACTAAAGAAAAAATAATTTCTCGTACAATTTAAAAAAATACATTTTAGGAAATATAAGCAAAAGAAATTCGGATCAAATCGATGGGACTGCATTTGCTGTTGCGATACATTCACTAATCAAACAGTTCCACGACAAGTTGAATAAAAGTTTTATTAAACTGCTGATAGACTACATCACACAACTCACAAGATTCAGCATTAGGTAAGTTTTAAGACGCATCTCCCCAAAAAGTTAAATGCCCTTGTTTCAGTATTAAAAGTTCTGAGTTACCATTAGAAGTTTCGTTGGCAATGAATTTTCTTGAAACGTACGCCAATTATTCCGAGTCTTCGAGGAGAAGTGTAAGTGAGATTATACCAGAGGAAATTTTGCATTTGCAACAAACGCTGATCTCCACAACGAGTTAAGGTAAATTTAAATTTTAATATAAATAAGTGGATAAGGTATTGGAAAAAACAATTTTAGCACTTGTTTTAGTTATAAAACGTTCTATTCTTAACTAATTCGCATTAACTATAACGTGATTGATTAATTAATCGGTGATTTGTGTCAACAATGCGGTTCCTTTAAGAATCCAGTAACTTTGCGGTTTATCGGTTGGCAACAATACAGCAATAACAAAATTTGTACTGTGACCGGTGGTCGATAACACCCCTGCTCTTACCGAAGTTTTGTAAAGAGGTGTGACATATCGCTTATCATTAGGAGGCATTTCGGTTTTCGGTAACATCCAGATGGCCGGTAACAACGGATTAATTTCACCTACGAATACAGAACATTATAGAGAAAAATTGTTTCAAAAACTTTTTAAACCTGGTTTAGCATCCACTAGTTTTAATGTTCTCGTATCCCAACGGCAGGCATCTGCAAAAAGTCCATGAATTATAGCACCGTCTTGTGGATGATGTAATCCTTTGTAGACAGACATCTCCTAAAAACGTCCCATTTTGGAATACGTTTTTTTGTCAAAAAGAAATACGCACTTCGTGTTCCAGTTCGTCGTGCACCCTTTTCACATCTTCTTGTTCAATTATTACTCTTTGTACCTCGAAGTCGAACTTGAGTTGATCAATGGGTAAATTGTATTTTCTAGCGTGTGTTTGCAAAGTTCCCGTCAAAAACCCTTGAGGAAAATAAAAACCAGATATCCAGTACGAAGCAGGTTGGCCGTACTTCACCCAGATCTGCAAACATTCAAATGTTCTAAAAGTGTCACGAAAATATGCTTGCTTACGCTTATGAAGTCCAGCCGGAGGACTAAATCGTGTATCCAGCTTCCGAGACTCTTTAACGAATTGTAACTTTTGTTGGACCACATTTTGGGAACCTAAAGACACGTTTACAAAAATGATATTATTTTTCGAGACTCCAATATCCAATTAAATCTGCGTACCCACCTGATTGTTCGTGAAGGCCACGTAAACTTCTTCCAGAGCTTCCGACATCACCACTAAACCCTTAATTGCTTTTTTCAAGTTGTCCATCGAATTATGGATAAGTTTAAGTAGTTTGTTGTAACGATCAACCTCTTGCATTAAAACGGTGGTAAGTGACGGTAAACGACCTTTCTCATCTCTCTGAAAGACTTACGTATATTTTGTGCAAAGGTGGATATTTTTTTATTACTTTGAACATGTTGACGTTAGCCTCGTCAGTTTTTATTTTGGTCATTATGGAATCTGTAACTAAGTTAGCCAACTCGAAGACGATGTCATCTGTGTGGTGTCCATCACCTCCACCAGCTGTGTGGGGTTGGCTTTCCATTATTGTTAAAATTATGTTTTGCGTTTCTTTGATCTGATACGCAATATTGGCGTTCTCGTGCATTCCGAATATTTCTGGTTCTTCTAGAATAGGTAAACTGTCAATGAATTGTTGGTAGCTCTCCAGTTTGGAATGTGTGGGACAGTAGTAGATCCCACTGCTGGAATATTTGTAACTGGGTCTCAAAATTTGAGGAGAGAAGAATATTTTTAGAATGGTTTTCAAGCACCTCAAGTCCCAGTAGTCTGTGACTCTGCCACCGTAAGTAATTTCCCCTGAAAACTTAACCGTCACAGTTTTCCCCCTTCAACTCCAGTCTCTAACCTGTTAGGTACTCCAAAGCATCCCACGGGATTGTTCTTTCAGCGCAAAACATCTTCAAAGTGTTAAAAGCAAATTCTCTGTCGCTGTCGTTGAATTCGTACGTTATGTTCCAGCCCAGAGGCCCAAATTTTTTCCTTTCCTGAATGATCGCGTGAAACATGCAGATTCCGAAAATCATGCACCGCCAGTTTTGCTTCAGTGCTAGTTCATTTCCAAATTATAAACTGCTCGTTTGACAGATTAATACTCACGATGGTCCTCGAAAAAGTCTTGCAACATGTCAGTGAAAGCTCTTTTGATGTTTGCCCTGATGCCTTTCGGAGGTTCGTTCGTGACTTTGACAGAATTTTGCAAAACTGACACTGGAAACGCTTTTGAAGGCATCGAACTCATGTACAGTCGAAATTCCTTGTGTACTTTCGCCGATTGTTCAGCTATTCGTTGTATTAGTCTCTCCATGGCCAACATCCACGAGGTTGCCAAGTGACAGTTCTAAAAATCGCTCGTTTCAAGAGTGGCTTTACGTAAAAATGTGACAGTACTTGGAGGAACACCCAATCGCCACGTTCCAGTCCTTGTTCGATTATTTTTTCCGCTACAGGACCTTGCCCTTGCCCCAGAGAGATCGACCTAATTCTCTCTTTAAAACCCATTTCATCGGCAAATCGTTGGAAAGATCCAAATGGATCGGAACCTGGACTCAGCACGAAAACAAGCGGAGTCGTGTTGGATGTGTCTTGAAATCTTAAAAGAAAGAGTTGTCACAGTGCTTAAACATTTTGTTAAATTCTCACAGGATCTGTAAGGAAACTTGCGGACTTTCGATAAACGCTTTTCCAAGCTTGCTTTTGACATATTCCGTAATTGCGAAAACCAATTTTTCTTCTTTTAATGTCTTCAGCAGTAACAATTTATTGAAGTCATCCAGTAGCTTATCCCAATCTACAGCGCTCTGTGGCGCTGCTTTCTGAATTACCGTTATGCTCTGATGAAAATCAGATATTTTTATCTCAATGGTGTTGGTGATTTCATGTGGTAGTTGTTTAAATTCTGGAATAGTAATAGCCAAAAAGTTGGCCGCCAGCCACATAGCATCAGTAATTGTGGGGTAATTAGGTTTCTGGGGTAATTCTATTTTGGCGCCGACTGGTCCCCTCAGTAAGAAATTCCACTGTAAGTCTGAAATCTCGCCCTTTTCGTGCAAAATACCAACACAAAGCATGAAACTGTAAACGAGTTTGTGTCTTTCGAAGAGGCCTCTGGAAACATTGGTGTAGACGAATAAAGTGATTTCTTTCAACAAAGTATTCAGTCTCTTCTGTAGGTCGGTGCTTTTTTGGCTAGTCTCAATTACAGTGTTAAATATCTAAAAAAAAAATGGTTATTTAGCATTTTTTTGTGATAACATAAAGCCGAGTTTATTACTATTTATTTATTTTTAATTATTTATTTACTATTTATTAGTTGTTACTAAAAAAATAGATAAAAAGTAAGGTTGGCAGAGTTACTTCCTGGTAGGTATTTTCTACATTGTTTGGTTGGCAGCGTTGATATAAATTTGACAAGCAGCCAATTTTTGAATGTTTCGAGAGATACCGCAGTTATAGTATTTTTATCTTCCTAAGGAATTTTGGCTTAAGTCATAAATAAACCGAACAAAGACCCTACTTAAAGAAATTTATTGTGATATTGTACCTGTCAATCACTAGCCGGCCTCGGAGAAAAAAATTACCTGGGGGTAGTACTCAAAATATTTGTCGGAGACCCACTAGTGATTGACAGGCACAATATGACAATAAATTTCTTTAAGTAGGGTCTTTGTTCGGTTTATTTAGGGTTTAAGTCAGAATTCCTTAGGAAGTTACAAGCACTATACGTTTTACACTTTTTGAAGTGAAACTTTTTATGGGCGGGTCTTGAAATTCTGATCGGCAACCTTTTTGTGTGACGAAAAGTGGTGGGGGTAAACACTATTGGGTCGAGTGGAAGCAGTGTCTCTGTCTTTGTCACACTCACGGCATTTATCAATAATGTCCTCTCTTTGATTTGGAGGCTTAAAAATGAACAAGAGTTACGCTTTTCGATATTGTTTAGTGTTATCGTTGTTTATAATTTATTTTCTTCATTAAAATATACAATTTTGTTGTTAATATGCTATTTAAAAGTGATTGATGAATAATTACAATGTTTCCCTGTAATACAAAAGTTTCACTTCTTTACGACACATTCTGGTTTTTTTTTTGTTCTACACTGTCAGAATTTGAGAATTTTCTCTTGTGTGAACGGATTTTGATAAATTTGACAACTTGTCAAAACGAAACGTCAAGCTAATTTTAAAGATTTTAAGCGATTTGGAGCCTTTGGGGGGCTCGTCGAACAAAAAAACGTTGTATTCAACTCGTTCTTGTGTAATTTGGGCTTTTTTGGCACTCGTGGACCTTTAAAACGCTCGTTTCACTCGAGTTTTAAACTCGCCCACTCATGCCAAAAAAAGCTCAAATTACATACGAACTCGTTAAATAAACTACTACAGTTGGCTTCAAAAAAAAACGGGAATTGAAATCTGACCTAATGTGAATTGGAAATTTAATTTGTCAATTTATGTCAATTTGTGTCCGTTTGACAGTAGTATTTCTGACACATAAGTGCAGTTTTTTAACCTAAACTCTAAAAGGCCGTTGCAAACTATAAAAATTTAATAAAATCTGACAGAACTTTTTCTGACAGTTCCCGTTTTTTTTTTGAAGCCAACCGTATAATTAGGTGTGGTCGCGTTTAATGTAAAATATACATTAATTTTGAAAAATTTACACTAGGAAGTGGACTGCTGGTAAAGACGCCAGGAATAATTGTTACATTCATATTGTGGAATTTCTACGTGGTGCGTTAAATTATCTATTTCCAAATATGTTTTACTCACTTGTTTGAAGTACTTTAGAGAATATTGATACATGGGGTCAATTTCTGCGAGCTGTGCGATAACAAAATAAAGCACCGACCCTCTAATCGCTACAGTTCTGTATTTCTCACGAGCTTCTGATATCTTATGTTCTGTTGACTCGGTTTCGATCAGTCGTGCGGCAATAACAGCGGAAGTTTCCTAAAGTCACATTAAATTTTACCAGATAAAATTCATTTCTTTCCTAATAACATTACTTTGCTCTCATTGAGAGTTTCAATTAATTCTTCGTCGTCCAAAATGTTGCCTTCCGATTGATACAACAACTTCAATATTTTGTCTTCGATGAGTTTAAGTTGTGTTTTGTCGTTATTGATTCGTACAATCAATTCTGTTCGTTGAGATTCCAAATCAGGCCGTTCTAATCGCACCACCTCACTGAAATACATTTTAGACTCATAAAAAATCTTCGGATCTGTGCTTACGCCAAGAGTTGGTCCTCTAAACCGGAAGGAGTCACGGTGAAATTGACAATTGTCACTTGTATGCAAATTTCTGGTAAATAGTGCGGATTTGCCAACTTTGTGGTCACATAAAACTTGAAATTAGAATCGTACTCTATGTCTGAATCTCCTAATCGTATGAGAAGCCTTCCGCTCTAAAAAGCGCGTTTAAAAACATTGAAAATTTGTGAAATAATTTAAACCTGCATGAAGGTTTGTTTCATAAGTATGGGACGCAAAGTGGGATCCAAAGTTTCTCCGACTTCTTCGAGGAGTACAGGTTTACCGATACGAATTGCACTTTCCAAAACTCTCAAAAAATTTGCGTCTGTCAGTTTGACAACTCTGAGGTCGTTAGCCGCTTCCATTTGACGTATCCATCGATTCGCTTGTTCTTGGGGGTCTATCATCAGAGCCCATCTGCTAGCCTGGGTCACAAGAATCGCGTTTTCGGTAGAGACGGTATCTCTAGGTAGGCCGAAAGAGTTCCACATGCGGATGTCGTAGGGATCGGCCAGGACCGTAATCAAACTGCGAAAAATTCACTTATTTTGTGTTTCAAAATGTGTAGAAAGTCACCTGAAATTTTGTGACGCTGGAATTTCGAGTTCTTTGCATTCTTGGACCCACATGTCTACCAGTTCAACGCGATATGAACTCGTGAAGGCACCTAAATACGCCACACAAGCTGCCGCTATTAAGGCATTACCCAGTAAATTTTTAAGCTCCGTGGCAAAATCCTAAATTGTTCAACTCTAAATCGCACACTTGCAACACCGACTTAGAACTTACTTTGATAGACTTCTCCCATCTGGTTTGTTCATCACCCAGAGCAACGTTGAGCCGACCCGCACGGTTCAGTCTGTTCGACGTCAGCTCCATTTCGGCTTCAAGAGTATCTTTTTCGGCCACAGTTTGATTAAATTTAGCTTCTAGGCCCGCAATCATCGCTTCTACTTCGGCAAGTTGTCTTTGTTTCTCTCTCAGTAGTCCCATAACTTGATTCAGTTCTTTTTCAGCCTGTTCCAGTCTACATTACACCGTATTAAATCGTGTTTGTTTGGTGTCAGTCGTTACCTTTTTCTCTTCGGTTCCACAATTTTGAACACTTTGGCGTACATGTCGACGGCTCTCACCCACATGCACATACTCTTGCACGCTTTAGACACTCTACCAACTTTGTCGGGGACAAAATCTGGATGGTCGATGTAGGTTTTCAATTTTCGCAACATGGGATCCGTTATATGATTTTTATCGTATTCTTGCAGCTTTTTCAGAAAGTTCACGTCACCGAGAACTATCTTGGCAGAAGGCCAGTCCGTCCTAAAAACGTTCTTAAAAACCAGTTCTATCGAATTTTGTAATCATACTTTGCTCCCAATAAAAGACAAATTGATTCCATGACGAACTGTACAAGTTTTGGCGGTTTTTGAAACACTTTTACTTCATTAATATCGTTTTTATTCAATGCTTCCAACGCTTTAGTCGCAGCGTCTAAGGCCGGCAGTGCTGTATCTAAATCTCTTTGAGCGTCATCCGCCAGAGCTTGAGTATCTTCTGCTTTCACCTAATCCACGATACTTAGATCTGTTTTGCTTATGATCTAAACTCACCTTAGCAATTTCTTCGTCATTTTTCACCACAGCTCGAACTTTGTCGGCCTGTTTTTGTTCTTTTGTCAAATTTGTCATCAAGTCATCCACAGCGATAGACTTCTCCGTCAACACAGGTTCTAAAGCTGTCAACGTATCTTTCATGGTTTGAATAACCGCATTGGTTTCGTACAATTTCTTTAAAATATTATTGTTACATTCAAATCAACATTAAATTGGACTCGCTTACGTGCAACCCATTAGAGATTCTGTCTCGCTTGAAATGGACTTGTTCTTTCTTAATTGCCAACATAATTTTGTACAATTTTAGCAGTTCCAGATAACTGCTAGGAGTGGTGTAGTAGTGGCGCCTCATCTCTTCGTAAAACCTTTGTGTCATTGCTTCAACACTCTGCAAACCGCCGTGAAAAATTTTGCAAGCGATTTTCCAAAACCTACCTCGTGCATCGTCACACATATTGTGGATAAATTGTTACAAACTTCTTCGCTTCCTAAGCTTTGCAGAGCGTTTTGAGACACAGATAGTAGCGCGTCGTGGGGCCACTTTTCGAACCAGTCAATAGTGCAACAGTTTACCAGCGAAGGAAACATACGACATCTCCGCCTGAGACGAAATGTTCAGAAATGATGTCGTAGATTGATCGCATAATTACCTAAAAGCGTCTCCCACGGGACTCATGCATATTACCAAGTGTAAATTGCTGCGAACTCGACTTATGAAGTGGTCATATATTCCGTCTCTGTTGGTAGGGTCGATTCCGACAGCCTTAGCCGGATCCCTGACAGCAATAATTACCTTTTCGTATTCGTCAGCTTCAAACAGATTTGGAACTTCCCCTAAAATGTTGTATTCAGTAAGTTTTCCCCACGCAAAAATACGTACCAGAATTCAGTATGTTGTTAATGTCCTCCAAAAAGTCTTCCTGCACTATTTGTGTGTCGGT
Source organism: Tenebrio molitor (assembly GCF_963966145.1). Lineage (NCBI taxonomy): Eukaryota > Metazoa > Arthropoda > Insecta > Coleoptera > Tenebrionidae > Tenebrio > Tenebrio molitor. The sequence continues at coordinate 7,422,386 of NC_091046.1, forward strand.
GAACAAGAACACCGAGTTTGCGTTGTTGGCACCAGCGTTGAAATACATTTTTCTCAAGTCTTCGAAAAAGTAGCTTCGATCGTAGTTCCTTGTTAGTTCGATTTGAAAACACCTACAAATTACCCAATACAAACTGCAACGATCGAGCTTAAGATACTGACTTGTAAGCGTTCAGATGAGACGACAGTCTTGTCAGACTCTGCTTTCCCATCCCTCCGACCCCAACTAAAAGAGCGTTTCCACGCTCAGATCTCAAGATTCTGGCAATGCGAACACAGTGCTCGATTGCATCCATGAAAAATATCAGATGCATGTCTTTAGACTCGAGAAGATTGTAATCATCTAGGTAATCCTAAAAATCGAACGGTTAGATGTAGATCATAAACTGGGGGAAGATTTGTTTGTACTTGTAGCACACTCCTCATTTTGTCAATATTTTTGATTTCTTCATATATGCGATCTTGTTTGTTGGCGCCGTATTGCATGAAGTCTCCAAACAGTAGCAAAGGTGGATTTGTGATGACCGGTTGGTCCGGAAGCGCCAAAACTGCTGTTCCAAAATTTCGACCGCAGATTTCCCTCATTAGGAAATAAAAATAAGACTTGTCCTCTATGTTGATCAAACGATCGTGAAACACGCGCAAGCATTCGTGGTAAAACAGTCGCAACATCACAATTTCTTCCCTCATGGTGCCCGAATCGGCTTGAAGTACTCCTTGGACGCACTTGGAGAGATCGCGAAGGTTGAACACGTAGTGGGATTTGGCAGGGGTTGGTAACAAGTCTGTTGCTATTCTGAGATATATCTCGACGGCAGCACCTACCATGTAGTCGGCCAAATCTCTGATTTCGTTGGAAAAGTCAAAGAGGAACCCTCTGAGTATTGCCTGAAAAGCAAAAACGTAGACGAAGAGATGCGCCACGGACACAGTACCTTGAAAATCGCTTTGAGGGAGAATTCATTTGGTGGGGGGACGAGCAGCATCCCGAAAAAGCGGACGAATCGGGGGGTCAGCGGGTTTCTTCCCCCTCCAGGGGGGGCGCAAGCTGCCGAGATGATCACGTCTCGAATTTCCTTCCAGAAGAGTTTCTCGCGATCGTACAAACCACCATAGGTCAAGAATTGCCTGTTACAATTTCAGTCTCAAATAAACTCATCGCGACATAATTAGGTATAAGTAAATTCAAAAAACTCCTGGACTGTCAAAATTAAATTTTAAATAAAATGCTTGTTTTGACTGTACTTGGATATAAAAAAATTTCGCTAGTGTACCGACATCAAAATTTAGTTACAAAATATATTTAGGTTATGTTTTCATTTTTAATCATTGAACTAAAAATGTTTTGAATCATTCATTGCTTCGAACACTTGAAGTGAAATGCAGCAACTAAATGAATTAGAGCAATTTAATAAAGTTTATAGAAAACACGCGACAAAATGAAAACAGGTAACAAATTAAACAACAACCAAAATCATCCAAAATAAACTAATCTGTTCATTTATTATTTAACACTTGATTAACACTTCTCTGCAAAATTTTGATTTCTGAATCACAAGAACGAACACCAATTCTTAGTTAACAATACTGGACCGGCTTTGGCACAAATTTGTAATTTCTTCCCGTTATTATCACTTTTTTGTTTGTTCCTCATAATAATTTCTTATGGCCCTCTTCTCTCGCGCGACTAGAACCACCCTAGTTCGTTTTGAACTTTCCATTTTAACTTTTTTACAAAATACATTTAAATAATTTTGCAATTTATTTGACAATGTCAATTTAAACAAATGAATAGTATGAAAAATTAAAAAATCATAGATAACAACTGGGCAATATGAAAATAACTAGTGATTTAACCAACCTAACAACTGTAATTTTGATTTTGACAGTCCAGATGTTTATTGAATGGACTTTACCTCAAGAGTTCGATGGGCGGTTGGGCTCCGTACGTCTCCAATTTTGGCATATTCACGTCATCCACAAACACGATAACCTTTTTGCCCAAAGGGGCCCCCAGCAAAGTCTTCTTCTTCTTCTCCAGTTTCAACTCCAGAATCTCTTGCGTCCTGAAACTGCTGGTTTGCGCCGAAAAGTTGATCGTCACGGGGACGTATAAACCCGTTTCGAACAATTTATTGAGGACATCTTTCGCAATCACCGACTTCCCCACACCTGCAAAAGTTATCAACTTAATTTTGTGGCTCAATTTTTTTCAAGCTGTTACCCGTATCTCCCACGAAAAGAACTGGATAGTTGACGTACATGAGGCGCTCCATCACGTAACCGAACCGTACGGTGTCCGTGGTGGGAACCAGGGTTTCAAAGAACGGCGTGTCTTTGTTGTACGAAAAAGTGGGTAGCATTTTGACCCAAGGTTCCAGTCGATGGTCGTTCACGTTCATGAACACGCCAAAAAGGTCGACTCCAGGGGGCAATCTAAACATTTGAACTGAACGCGTGAATTGTTGACAACGTTTTAATACCTCGAATCTGGATGTTCCTCAAACTGGTCCCTCACGTAGGTCTCAAATTTCTCTCTCGACGTGTCGGAGAGGTTACCACCGAGCGCCCAAGCATACGCGAATATAAATATCTGGCACAGGTAACTCTTCACTTTGCTCTTTTCTCCGATGTTTTCCAAGGAGTTAGGTACGTTTATGTAACTTTCGATAATTGCACACAACATGGCCACTTTACTAATGTCGACCTTAAACACCGATTGCACCAAGTACCTACCGCTAAAACTTGAAACCTTACCTGGTGCATGCTATATTCTCCGTGTTTCTTGATGTAAGCAAAACCTTTTTCGACTGCATGTTCAAATAAGCTAACCAGCAACATTTTTAGTTCCGCGTTCACAACACTTTCGTCGAGACGTTGGACCCACGATTTGGCGTAAGGCAGCCAACCTATCTCGTCTGGGTCGATGTACACCATCCCGCATCTGCTGACTGTTGCTGGTGATGCCTGGGCCAGATCCATCACCTCAAAAATCATGTGCACGTATGGTGTCAACTTGATTCTTTCAGAATTTGCCAAACACAACATTTTGTTGTCGTCTAGGACGGTGTTCAGGTTTTCGATCCAGACGGCATCGACCGGTCCGTCGCATATTATCCACTGGTGATCTTCTTCCGTGCACTGTCAAATTGTCATCAAAATTCCGCACCTACTAGTTGCGAAAAGTTCTAACCTGCACCGCTGTCCTCATCATGATACCCATAAGCCCGTCCCGCCACTCCAGCGTGTAGACATTTACCTCACCGTAAAGCTCCCCAGCGGTTACAGCTTTGGGGTTCATCGTGTACGTGTGAACCGGGTGGTAGTAAGGTCCTTCGATTCCGTCGCTGTGCATCTTCGTCAGTGCTTTATTCAAAGTCTGGAATGTTATCGATCAAAAGTGGAAGACTGTCGAGATTCGCATTCTGTACGTTCAAGACGGTACTCTTTCCGCCACCAGTGGGACCCACCAGCATGACACCCCATCTGACGATCATGGTCTCGTGGAACTGAATCACTTTCTTTACCAATGCCATCTCAGGTTGTAACGCTTGCGCGATCATAACGTCAACGATAGTTTCTTGGAATTTGCCGTAATCTTGCTCCGGGAGTTCTATTCCAGGAAACAAGTCGCCCAAAATTCCCTACACAAAAAAGTTTATTTTTTAAACCACTTGCCAAAACGTAATTACTTGAAACAGGAGCGAATCGTCGGCCAAAAATTTCGGCAGATTGCTATCTCGCAGCGCACAAATTAAAACGACATCTTCATCTCTATCTGGAGTTGCACGTTTCAGAGCCCCCGCCATAACTAAAACGCTTTTTACAGCGCGCATCCCAAAATCGTAGTGGTCCTGTTGAGAAAGTTGCTCGCTACAGAGCTTGTACATTTGGACCATCTTCTGTGACAACACTTTCGACGACTCGAAGCCTTCGGAATACAAAATTACTTCGGCGATTAGTGCTGCAAGAAACGTCTAAGTTTTGAGACGAAACACTGTCTGGTTTTACCATAGTCGGGCACCATCATGGCAATAGGTCTGAACATAGCTTTCAAATTATCCGGAAGCTCAGTTCTTCCAGCGTAACCTGGATTCATCGTGATAAACGCCGCGCATCTTTGCACCAATTTAATTTCTCTTCCTTCGAACATGAACCTAATCAAAACAGTCACAATTGTATCAACACAACGCTTGCGTCGAGTTTACCGTTGTAATTTAGCCGCTTTTGCATTTCTTATCGTGATGATCTGTTGAGCTATCACCGACAACACTTCGATGTCGATGCGGTTAAACTCGTCGAAGCAACACCAAGCTCCTGACTGGGCAAGCCCAGAGAAAAATCTGCCCATCATTTTGTAGTCGAGGCCTTCCGAACAGTTGAACACCACACACTGTATAGCCAGAGCTTTGGCCAAGTCTTTGGTGGTTTCAGTTTTTCCTGTACCGGCAGGTCCAGCCGGAGCTCCTCCTAAAAATCGAAATATAATTTGTTCAATAGCTGTACTAGTAAATTGCAATTACCCAAATCCAGTTGGAGGGCACCCATGAGGCACAAGTAGCACCTGTCAGTCAGAGGTGTTATTACCAAAACCCCCGCAGCCCCCAAATATTCGTAACCGTAAACGTAGTGAGCTGACGACATACGAGCGATGCAGTCGTCTAAATGGTCATCCCAGTAATATCGCAGAACTTTCAACCAATCAAAACTGTCACTGTGAACCCAAAACAATTGAAGCGGTTGTTGATGTGGCCATCATCTCTTACCTTTTCGCAACATTGTGTTCTACCATATTGTGGATCGTGTCTCTTGCGTGAACGTCGATAGTTATCAAAGCAATCAGGACCTTCCTTGTGACAGAATCTAAATCCGTCCGGATCAGCGCTGCCAAGTCGTTGAGGTCATTTATACACTTCTGTTCGTACTTTTCCAAATGACCGTGAGCGTCAGAGTGGTCCAGTATCTTGTGGACTCCTTTCGCCCACATGATTTGGGAGACTGTCAAAACTATCTGGTTGGGGTGCCTGACCATCCACTCGGTTCTTGGACTCTGCTGGTAATCAGCTAGCGATGCTTTCATTAACTTCCTCAGGGAAAAAACCATCGACTGTTCGACTTTTCCCAACCAGTCTTCAACATTTCCCCTCGCTTTGAGGCCCTTGGTAAGACCAACTCTTTCGCTTTCGGGACTTATCATGGCCGCGATGTTCGTGGTGAGCATCGTCACAGATTTCGATTTACCCAGGTCACCTTCGTCGCCGCCAATGCCCAGTTCGTCCTCTTTGGAGGCAAACTCCAGTTTGGCAATTGCGTCGAAGCATTTGCGGAGATGGGGTTGGACAGCGTGGGGATTTCTCGTCTGAAAGAACAGTTAAAAGGTCGATTTTTAAAGTGGCGTGGGTCACCTGGGCCAGTATTTCCAACAGTTCGTCGTTCGAGAGGAAGTAGAAGCGAGGAAACGCCACACGTTTCACTTCCAGGTACGACTCCAAACACTTCATGATTTGCTCCAAGAGAGCGTTGTTCTTTTGGAGATCCTCGAGGGTGCCGGGGAACAAAGCGGCTTCCATTGCCAAAGGCATCTACCAAATGTGATCAATCGGCCACCATTTTACATTTCAAAATTACCTTCGCCGTCCTTCTCATGATTAGCTTCCAGGACTTGTCCACTATGAGAAACAGTTTTGACTCGCTGGGGAGTTGCCTCTGGATATCTGGCGCGGAAAAAATCACTTCCAAATAAATCCAACTCTGCTGGCACGACACCCACTCGTCCTAAAACTCATTGTGACCCAAAAGAATTCCACAGTCTCGAATTCTTACCAGGGTTCTGGAGAATAAGTCTAGTTGACGTGCCCACTCCTCCACTCTCGCTTTTATGGGCCCCACGTGTCTTGAACTTGCGATTGTGGTAATGTTGATGGTGCTGTCGTCCAGCACAGTTTGCACTTCTTCAAGCGAGCCAAGAATGTACACATCTTTGGAATCTTTGTGGAGCATCACTTGGAATTCCAGAGTCTTCCAAGCTTCCTCCACCTAGAATTCTACCAGTTTAAATGACTTTCCAAAATCAACAGACAGACCTTTTTGAGAAGAGCTTCCAATCCAGCTTCACTGCTAGCTTGTCCCGAAATTTCTTGAAGCTCGTTGCCGTACGAGAACACTTTCAGATTTTCTAAAAGCTGCAACGTAACCGTTTCTTCAGGTTTGAATTTGTATCCCAAGATGTTCTCCACTAATATCCAGTGGCGCTGGCGAAGAGAGGGGTTGCGCAAGAACGCCACAACAGGGAGCTACAAATTCGCCTTAATTTACGAGTTTCTTCACTTGTTTTTGTTACCTTGTTCTTCATCAGTTCCACGTCGTCTTTTAACTTAGGAACAATCAGATTTTTGGGCAGACCTTTTTCCAGAAGAGTAATATTCTTGATGGTTTTGGCCGTGAACAGATTCATTTCGTCCACGTTTAATTCATGGAAATCAGAATTGTACCACTCGTCGAGAGTCTTGCTCCAGGAAGTTACACTCTCCCACAGCAGCATACGTAATTTGACGTCAGCCATGACCTCATCCAAAATGTCAAATCTGGTAACTTCAAGCTAAAAGTTTAAAGTGAGCGTAAATTTATTTTTTGCAAATTTTTTACCCTAAATTCTTTCTGGTAACCCTTGAACTCCGCAGCTCTTTCTTGGCAAGCCACCAGTCGGTCATACAGATCGTTTAAGAACTCTGTTACTTCACCGATATTTGAGTCGATGTCGTACAACCACGGTTGCTAAAAATTTGAATAAAACGCCAATCTTTTAACTGATGCAAAACCCACCATGCACTCGTCCTTTATTTTACCAACTTCAGAGATCAACGCGCTTATGTCCTTGTTCATTTGGTCGTTGAAACTCTTTAGTATTTTAGGAGTTTCGTCGATCCTCCTGTCAACTAAATTTCTCAAAGAGGCCATAGTCACACTGACTCCAAGATAATTCGACATGTCTTCGTCGGGAATCGGTATCGCAAACTCCTCCATGATATCGTACAGTTCTTTACAGTAGTCTAGATCCGTTTCCATGTCGTTGAGTTTCGAATTTGCATCTTCCAAATACTCCAAATATTTGACGTAATCTACAGTGGTGACGGGTTGGTGGTTTAGCGTGTTTTCCATGTCGTCGGACGCCTCCATCAATCTGTCGATTTCATTTTTGCCGATCCTGCAAATCATCACCGTAAAAAATGCAACAAAATCTGTGGGTTGTACCATGGAAGAATATTTGTCAACGCTGCGATGAGTCGTTCGGGTTCGGGTTTGGCTCCATCTTTGAAGTTCTTCAGTTGCAAATTTAGCAATCCGAATGGTTGATTGAGAATGATACCGTCAATGATGTCAATTTCTCGATGAAATCTGTTACACATGTTGCGAAACGTTTCAATATCTGTTTAAAAGATTACACTTAATCTGACGATAATACATTATTTAAAAAGATACCCTTTTCTTGTTTTATATGCTCTTCTTCAACTAGTTCATCTTCGGCGAAGAATTCTCGAATGTAGTCAAACCTGTTGACGTACATCTGTGCCAAGTCGTAATTGTAATTGAACTGTTCAATAACTCTTTGTCTTTCAGATTCAAGTCTTCTGTCGTCATTTAAATAAAAAGTTAAGCTGGGGCCCCACCCGCATATCCTCTCTTCTTCTTTTCCATTTATTATTGGACTAGAATTTCAAGTTAGTAAATGATATTGATCGTGAATTTTCCTCACTTTGTGAATATTTTATACATCTCGTCTGCCGTGAACGATTTTATTGCCTTACAGTGCTCCTGCCACAAGTCCATAATTTGGTTGAATATGTCCAGAGTGACATTCAGAGATGGATCTAGAGAGAGCTTCTCCGAATCGAGCACCACGTCAGTGATGAACAAAGGAAGCTTCAAAACAACTTCAGTTTTGTGGTTTCGATGGTTTAAAAAAACTACCTGTGGGGCGTCATCTGGGCGAGGCTTTTCTAAAACACCGTTGATATCAACCGTTTCGATCGTTTCTTGTGAGGGTAAAAATTGGATGTGCTTTTCTAGGATTATGTTAAGATCGTCTGTGGAGCGGGTGATTAAATTATGCATCAGATCAATCATCAAATAATCAGCAAGTATTATAAAACTGGAATTGTTAATTTCAGCGTTAAAAGTTTGACAATTTGTTGATAATGCAAACCATGTTAAGCGCATGCAAAACTTCTTTTTAGCCGCTTGTTCAATGTAGGAAGTTTTCTTCGCTTGCGCTTTAGCTATCGCCCCTCGTTTTCGCTCTAAAATATTTCAAATAGAGTACCTTGTTAAATAAAGCTCAAAAAACTAGTACCTTTGCTCGGTTCTATTAGGAGCTCGTTTGGTACAAAACCTTTGGCTAAAAGGGCACCGTGACAGGAATTGCCGACGATGTCTTTTGCCACTTCCCTAAATTCTTGCAATTTTTCAGAAACAGATTCTAACTTTTCCATCTTAAATGAAACAACGTTAAAACAAATCTCACACTGTCATTCTCAATTTAGACCTGATTTTCTATAAAATAGAAGAGCAGAAAGTCTTCTATGCACTCGGCATCGATAAAAGAGATGTCAGTCATTTTGTCGCACATCTGTTGTATGGCCAAAAGCCCCGCTCCCAACTCTTTATTCAGGATGAATAAATTGTCGTTCAGGTGCGTCTGAGCCGCTTTGAATTTTTTACGAACGACAGCTTTCCTCCAGACATAAAAACCCTTCCATAATCGAAAACGGTAAAACGTGCGGAAGTGCATCAATTTGCAGTACATCAGATATTCCCTTTCCCACACGTCTAAAGGCGTGAATACGTTCTCGACGCCTGTATGTTGCATCACGCCTTTGGTGCTCATGGTAAAGAAATTGGATTTGTCAACTTTGGTATAGGGTACAACGCTAGAAAAAGTTCGATCAAAACTCTACTTTTTGGTTGATTTTCGGCATTTACCTGAGGGCGTAAGGTGAATACAGTTCCGATGATTTCGGAACTGTATACGTCATGTAAATAAATGAACCGTCTGTTGCGTTTCTCATTTTGTTTATCCATTCTGTTTGATTCATAACATCGTGCAGTCTTGCATGAGGAAAAACGGGTTCCTTTGCTACCGAACTGGGGCCCGAGTCTCGCTTAAATTTTAACCCAAATCTAGAAACTGAAATTGCAAACAAACGTTTATTTCGAATCGAACAAGGTTGACATGATACAGATTTTTATTGCGATTTTGGATTTTTACCTTCGCCGGAGGCAGTGTCTTCTTCTGATGAGCTGAGTTCGATATCCTCTGAAGCACTTCGCTTACGACTCAGTAAGTTTTCTTGAATTTCAGAAAAGCCAGCCTAGAAAAATATAATAGCACTGTCTTTCAGTCCAACACCTTCATTCATTCGAAGGTAGTTTATTATAAACAAATTGACCCATTTTTTATTAATTGTAGTAGATATGTGAAAAGACTTACCAAAGGTTCTGGTGGCTCTTTTCTGTATTCAATTTTTTCGAGTAATTTCTTGTGTGGAATGTGAAATGAGATGGCATTGGAATCTCTTTAAATAACAAGAAAGTTATGTGTTAAAAATCGAAATGTGTAATGGAACTAACAGATTAAAAACTACGTTTTGTAGAAATAATCAACTTTTTTTTATTTGCAATACCGAATGTCTTTAAGAGAAATTTCAATTTGTTTTAAGGTTTAAAATTGATTACATATTTCCAAATAAGAAAATTTCTTATAGGTACCCGAAGAATCAATTTTTTTTTACTCACAATAAAGAATTAAATCTTTGATTGGGGTTTTAACGATTAAGATTAACACAAAAAATAATTATATTGTTTAGTTTATTAAACCTCGTGTTACCATTAAAAATAAATAAAGAGTAGGCGTTGGTAGCTGTTAGGCGTTACCATGACAACTAAACAAAATAAATATTATTTGGCTTGCATTTTTCTGGTATCAACGTGTCAAAATTGTTAATTCTTCAAAATGTAAGTTTTCTTCATTATTTCTCTTATTTGAATTTATTTTGTTTTTGTTCTAGTTCCTAGTATGTAAGCTCACCTGTGGAACGACTGAATTGGCTTGCAAATGAGTTTGTCCTCGACTTTGCTCTTCTCATTGGCCTCCGTCGCAAAAACACTTTCAGCGCGTCCACTTCTCGAGCTTTGCCTAGATTTGCTTATTTCTCCAAACGGCTCGTCCATTTCCATGTTTCTACAGTCTTATATGCACTTCACAATTATTACACAATATTTTATATTTTTCAGAACTGTTGTTTTATTTCCATGACAACCTCCTCATTTGTTTCCAGCGAGCAAAGCAAACTTCGATTTGTTTTCCAAATGGCAGCCATAGATAATGTGTCCATAGTTACCAAAAAAATGTAATAAACAACAACAATTTGATCATCGGAAACTTTATTAAAAACTAAGATAAATTAAATTAATCAAATTAACAGCTGTCGGTAACAAGGAGCTCCTTGAAGGAGGTAAGTAAGTAAAGTAAGTAGAACTAATTAAATTAATCATGCAGTATGTTTAACTAAATGTATGTGAAGTCTTAGTCCGTGGCCACGCAGTGTCGTCATTAAGTGGGAGTTGTTGCAGTTTGAGTAGCACCTCCTGTTGCATTTGACTGAGTATCACTTGCTACCGTCTCTTTTATCGCAAGCCAAGGTAACCGTTTTTGAAGTTCGATTCTGGAGAAAGAAATAACGTTTGGGCGTTTTATAATAAATTGAATTGGTACCTGTATCGGGGGTGACTTATGGCGTACACGTAAGGATCCAGACATGCCACAAATTTACAAGCACAAGCCGGCACCATTGTCACTCCAGGAGTAAGTAAAGATTGATCACCAAAAGTTCCAATCAGAGCAAGAACAGCATACGGAGTCCATGAAGCCACAAACAAAGAACAAATTGCAATAGCTGCCTTGGCTATTCTCAGTTCAGCTGATTGGGTAGCTTGTGCTTGATTGCTACGTAGGGACTCCACGTTCATTTTTTTCGCCTGAAATGTAGATTACTAGATTTTTTGTGATAAGAGGGAATCGCGGACCTGTTCTCTCAGAGCTTTTTCGTGACTGAAAACTTTGCTGACTATTTGGCTGTAAAAGTAGATGATCATGATCATCGGTATGACGTAGGAGCATATAAAGATGACTACTACGAACGTGTGGTTATCAAAGGTGTCCGTTAAGTAGTCAAAGCTGCAAGAAGTTAGAAATCCCTCTGCAACAAGACGGAGTATTAAGATTGTAAAAACAGAGCGCGATGGCTGATTTGCATCAGACAGTACAAGCACACGGTAGGACTTGAGAAGTTTTATTCAAACCTGGAACGAATCTTCCCCAAATTTCAAGCAGTGGAAGCACTGCCCAAGGAATTGTGTAAATCCAAATTCCGATAATCATGACTAGAGCTTTCGTTCTTGTAAGTTTGCCGTCGAATGGTTTAGTAATGGTTGTGTAACGGTCGTATGCAATACAAGCGTTGGTCATTCCTGCCCCAATTCCAGACAAAGAACCGATAAAAGCGAAAATCTGGCACCCCAAATGGCCGAGAGCGTACCCTCGATAAAACGAGTTGTAGATAAAAATCGGTGTTTTGATCATCATGGAAAAATCGCAGAATGCGAGGTTCACTACGAACATGTTGGAGGCGGTTCGCAACGTTTTTGCTCTGCAACGGGTTCATTAATCCTTGCCAAATTTTGAACGATCGCATTTACGAGGAGAATATCCATATGACTAGACCGTTGCCGATGGTGGCCATTAAAAAAAATCCAATGTAGATTAGGCCCAATAAAAAATGCATGGAGGCTTCAGGTTCGGGGTAAATCAGCCAATGTGGAGGAATGTGGTCTAATTCTTCTTTAGGAATGTTCCAGCCTAGATTGTTGGAGTGTGTGTTGCCGACAGCTTCCAACATTCTTGAGAGTGGAAATTATAATAGGGAAAAGACTAGAATTGATTACGTACCTGGCTTGGAAAAGAGGAGCAGCGGTCCAGTTAAGTGTATCCATCGCGACACTATTGGATAGAGAGTTACACAAAACTGACATTAATTGTGCAAATCACTACCGCTTTTATAGCATCATTAATTGAATAAAGCTAACCCTAATCTTGTTAACATTATTAAACCCGGATTTGGGATAAGCGATTAAGGATAAATCAGAAAACTTAGGTACATTTCTATTATCGTTGTTATTGACATTCACATTAAATATCTTGAATGAACAAAGTGTTAATATATTTTTGAAGGAAATGGTGAACAGCACACAAAAAGAACCAAAACAAATAAGTTCACCACGTTAACAATAAGATCTGTCTTCTTTCGATAATAAATTGAATAGATTTAGATAATATTAGGTACAATATACCCAATAAGTTCTGGGACCCTGTATAGTTTGTTTTTTGTGGTGAAAATTGCAAATTCTTATTTTAAATATTATTTAACAAATACTTTCAAAAAATACGTGCAAAAAATGGCGCTGCAGATTTTAAAATAAAGAATACAATCTCTGTTATATTACATGTTAGGTAAATACAGGGTCATTCGGTCATTGTAAATGATTGTCCCATTGCAGTAGGTGTCGGTGACGTACTTGTGGCGGAAGCCTCATAACATGAGTGAGACTAGTATCGCCGATAGGGGACGCTACCGGCGGTAGTGGAAATCTATCTACTATCTATAGTTTGTTTAACGTTGCGAGGCTGACGGCACATCCAAAATTTGTGCGGGTTTTCAACGACAACTACGATGGGTCAATTATTTATAATGATCCTGTATATCTACTGTAGAATGGCAGCGTCAGCCTCAGCATCAATCACAATCACACAGTGGGGGCGGCCCGGGTGGCGACAACTGATCACAGAATACATACCTACTTAGGTAGCCCCGATACCAACATTTAAAAAGATTAAAATAGCTTACTCTGATCTAAAACAAAAATGAATGTATTATAGAGGATGTAACAGAAATAAGTACATTAATTTTAATCAGTAACAGAACTCGTCATGATGAACAATTTTTCTATGTACCATTTTTTCCAAATCGGCAATTTTGTTTAGTATTTTCTCCCCCATAAATTAACGAGGCGTTTGTGTAAACCTTCCGGTCTCCAGACTCCAGTGGCGGGTAACAATTTTAACTCATTAACGAGAATGTTTATGAAAAAAAAAATTTAGAAAAGTTGTTACTCTTGATGAGTTACTTATTTCTGTTACACGCTGTATGTAAAACCTGTTCACTTTGTATTGAACGTCAGTGGTGCAAATGACTGACCTGTTACTATGACAACTCATATGAAAGTTAATGCCAAGTGTGTGCGATTTGCACCACTGACGGTCAATACAAAGTGAACGGGTATTACGGTTGGTGGACAAAAAAAACTGGGACACGCAAAATTTCTTACATTTGTATCAAGCTCTTAATTGTCAAAATAAAGTCAAAATAAAACTGACTTTTACAATCACTATTTACAGTTATGTTGTCAGCTGTAATGGCGAATCTAACTGAATTCCAAAAACACCTAATTAGACAACATCTTGGGGAGGGCATTATCATACGAGCAATTGCTAACGAGCTAAACGTTAGCAAAAATACTGTTTTGCTTGCCAAAGAAATGTTTGTAAGTATGACACGTGACATTTTTGTTTTATGTCATCATACCATAGTTAACCTATTTGTTAGCAAGCCTGAATTAAACGGAGAACGCACACTTTATATGTACCTAATTCTAAAGACCACTCAAATGGGGATTTTTGATATCAATCGACGCGTCTTGAAATGACAAATATTTGATACCCTTGCGCCAAATCGCTAACTCTATAAATAAAGCCGCAATCTATAATTGAAAATCAAAAACTTCCATTTACTTTATACAGAATGTCCCAGAACTCGCGCCCCAGAGAAAACAGACAAATGCCGACCACAATCTCGATTCCAAAAATGCAAACGAAGAACAATTAATGGCTTGCATAAGAGAATTGTGAGACATCTAAGATCCACCAATTCCAGAAAGGGAACTCCGAGGTGTTAATGTGAATAAAATCGGTTGCTAAGTTTCTAAATTGTCACAATTAAATAATGTCAGAATGACATGTCCGCTAAAGTGTCAACATCAACATGTTAGGTTAAGGCAGATGTCATTCAAGATGTCACACTCGCCGTCGATCACATAAATCTATTTTTTTTTTTTTTTAAATAAAACAACAAATAGCGGTTCTGAAAACAACCTTGTTTATTCTAATGCACGTAAGCTTATCGTACAAAATAGGAAGAAAAGGTATAACACGAGCCAAAAGGGATTATGAAACGAAAAATAAATACAATCAGAGGAAGTGCTCAAAGTGGCCACCATTAATTTGCAAGCATAATCGTGCCAGTCGCAAAAGATTCAGGTTAGAATTCGTAACCATTTCAGGAGTAATTGTGGCAAAAGCTTCCTGAACGCAACTCCTGAATTGTTCTCCTGTAGCAATAGGACCACACAGGCCAGTTTCTTATCAAACGATGACGATACTGTTGATCCAAAATTTCTCGAACTTGTCGACTGAAGTGTGGTAGTGCGCCGTCGTGTTGAAACTAGCCGATAGCACAAAAAAGAAGTGGAATGTCTTCAAGCAAATTGGGATATTCTGCGTTCAAAATTCTGGGTGAATGTCTTGCGCTTACCGTGCAGGAAATTCAAAAGATCCTACCTAAAGAGGGAAGTTAGCTGACATGTAAACTAATTTCTATTGAAGACATATCACACGATTCCCTAATAGACCAACTCACAAATTTATGTAAAATCGTTGCTGAAATGCTCTTGAAAATAGGGCATGTGGATTTACTTCATTTCCACATTCTCCGTAAATTATCAACATTTCCACATAATTCGCTGTAGAATACATGATGAATGACCACGGTTGGCCACGACGGCGGTACTAAAGTGATTTGAAGTGATTTGAATGAAATTTTGACACTGACGTTTCTCAAAAGTCGGTTTATTGAAAACGTAATAAAATATGCAGCCTAGCAACAATTACGGGAAATAGACCTGGATGGCTTAAAATGCTTTGATTGGTTGAATTAAACTGTTCTTTTCTTGAATACCGTTCAAGATAGAGAAATTTTTTATTGCGATTATTTATTTGTCCTTTTATGAAGATTTCTCCTTTTTTCTCTGGGGTGCGAATTCTGGGACACCGTGTACGAGTGTGAAAGAGAGCGGTAGATACCCTTCTCGGGTTAGTTTTGGGACTCCATAAATAAAGATAGTTATTTACGGGGTCAATTGGCTTCTTAAGAGGGTTCACAGTAGGATGTACAAATTGCAAAGATGACACTGAACCAGTAAAATGCGTTTAAAAGGGAATAGCGGAATCCGTAATCCCCCATAAATTACAAGTGACAGTTTTATGAAGTGTTCTGACAGAAATCAGTTGGAAAATATTTCAAGTTTTATCGATTTTGTCGCTTTATTAATCGAGTTACACATTTGGCGCACTGATATCAAATATTCGTCATTTCAAGACGCGTCGATTGATATCAAAATATCCCCATTTGAGTGGTCTTTAGAATTACATATAAAGTGTGCGTTCTCCAAATTTGAATTTGAACAGTTGTCATTTTTGTCCCAGTTTTTTTTTGTCCACTGACCGTACCAAAATCGGCAAAATCCATTCTACACCCGGTATATCCCAATTTCCCAATATAATAGTTTGCAAATACATATTTCATTTTTCTTGTATCCATGGAAATAACAAAGAAAAATCAAAGCCATGTTGCCATACGTTATTTGAGGTGAAATGGACATAAAATTACCTCTTGGAAATGCTGGAAATAATGAAAAAATAATTGCAAACCTGATCACTTTAATATTTAAAATTTAATATAAATTAATATGTATTTAAAATAAATGAGATCAAAGCTGCACCTTTTGAGCCCCCATATCTTCAAATCTAAGAGGTATAGTTTTTTTAAGTATTTTTCTCTAACATGAGTTGTGAGTTGACATTGCCCCATTGAGTTGTTCCTCGAACTCTAGGTGTTGAATAAAATAAAAACCAGTTGAGTTGAATTACATTCAAGTTTCCCGCGTCTTCCGTTTGAAGACTCAACCAATACGGTCAACTCTCCACAGTGTCCAATCTATGGTCCAATGACATTGTGGCATTTCAAATGTTTGAAACTTTTTGTTTATGGTTTTTGCCTAACGGACAATTCAAAACAAATTGGGCGGCAGTCTGATGTGACGGTGCAAGTGTAAATGAAATGTGTTGTCATAATCGGTTGTTGTCAGTTGTGGTTGTAAGTGAAATTTACAAAGATGAACGCTTTTGAAGGAATATTAGACGATTTGAATAAAACAGACTTTGATTTTCTGGAAAATAGCTGGAAAGGAATCGAGGATTTCAATAAGGTAAAATTCGGCAAAATGGCGTGTGTGAAGTTATGGTCACTTTCTTATTCCTAGAATGTTGCAAAATATTTGAAGAGAGTAAACGAATCAATTCAAGAGTATCAAAAAACGGGTAGATACGACATCAGTAATTTCCCAACCTGGAATGATTACGAAAATGGCGACCAGCGACAGCAAGGAACACGTAAGGGTTTACACTCAAATTTAAAACCCCTCTTTGCAGGGGCGACTAAAAATTACACTGAGGCGCGGGTGAGGTCGGTCAGGTCCAGAATTTATCATAACTGCTTTTTATTTTGTTGTACAGTTTTGTTAACAGCTGCATAAAAAGTTGTGACAATTTCTGTAATTGAACATCAGCAACACAAAACAAGCAAGAAATAAAATTTGAAAATTTAAATTTCAGAAAAAAAGCATCAGATATTCTAAAAATAGTTGCATCAAAAATGCAGCCACTTAAATTTGGTTAAAAAAAAAACATGTTTCACACAACCAATATATGCAAAAATATTTAGTTTTCCTTCTTTCACAGTAATTTAATTAGGTAGATATTATTTTATACCTACTTGTCGAGATCTTCTTCACCAATTGTGTCAATTTAAATTTTTACATCATGAAACCAATGTGAAAAGAAGTATTTTCTTTGTGTCCCATAAAAACATTAGAATTGTCAGCTCCTATTTTAAATTCTCATAATGAAAAAGAAAATGCCATGAGCAAAAGTTGAATGTCACATAAATAAATATGTTGTAGTTGTATAAATCAAATACGAATTTTCTAATGTTATGAAACAACTTGTAATGTTCATGAAATGTTAAACATTCAAGAATTATATATAAATCACCCTTTATGCAACAAGTGACAGCTCTGAGTTCTGATATAATTGTTAAAATAGTGTGCATTTAAAGATTGGCGTCGATTTATTTACTACAGTTCGTGAATTGCATACATTTTAGAATTACATAAATAATAAGAGTGTAAAAGATAACAATTTTAACAGCCAACGAACGGCATTCATCGAAGGAGAATATCCGACCCGATGAGACAAAAGAAGAGCCACCATCCTTGAGAACTCGCACTCGACGAAATGCCTTCAAAGAAGCTTCACAAAATATCAGTGTTCAAAGCAGTCTTTCTTTATCGACCAAGTTACGAAGACCAGGAAGCGTTCAGGACACCTTCCAAAATGTTCGCGTTAAAATGGAAGAAGTGTCGCTCGATAACGAAGAAAGGACGACATTGAACGATGTCAAAATTAAAACTGAAGTTGAAGAAATGCCGGCACCCACTAGACCAGCGCCGCGAAGAAAAAAGAGGATACAAGTAAAACAAGAGAAAATTGAAGAGAAGCGAATAGAAAACAATGACCGAGAATCGGATGTCGTTGTGCAAGATGTAGCGCCGCCAATCATTAACCTCGTGGATTCGGACGAGGACGATAAGAAGCAAGAGCAAGCACGAAGTACAAGAACGAAGAGCAGAAAAACGAAGAAGACGAAAAGGACAAGAAATGTATCGTCCGACGATGAAGTAAGGGGTAGCGACGAGAAGAGGGCCAAATCGAATCCAGAAGAAGTTAACGAAACGAACTACGAGGATGCCGTTTCGGTTTTAGAACAGAATAAAGAAACAAACAATACCACAAGAATTCTGAAATCTCAAGTCGGCGAAAATTTAGAAGCGACACAAAACGGGAACGCAAATGCTACCATAATTGTGAAGTCGCCCATAAACGTAAATTTGGAAGCAACTTGCAATATGAACGCAACTGTCGTTGTGGAGAATCCTAAATATATTAAAAATATTGTTCCGGTCACGGCAGAAGATTTGATGACAGATGATGAATCTGAAGAGGAGCCAGTGACGAAAAAGAATCCTCCGAAACCGGTCAGGACTATTTCCAAGCCTCCCAAGCAGATATTCAGTCCGTTTGAACACAGTCCTGTCAAAAAAAAGGTAAGGATATTTTTAATTCTCGTTTGTAGAGTTTCAAGAATATATTTTATTTAAACGAACATGTTTAGGTCGAAGCTTTTGAGAAGTTGCAAGAGGAAGCCAACGTGATACCGGCTAGGATTACGAGGACCAAAACTAAAGCCAAACAACAGGAAGAGCAGAAGAACAACGAAGCAACCGATAACGCAGTAAAGAGTGCCGTCAAAGAAAAAATGAAAGTGTTCACACCCACGTCCAAATTCGTCCCAACGTTCGCTAGTACCATGGTGAAATCGAGTCGAACGAACCCGTCGAACGTTTCCAACGAAAGTCTGCTGTCAGGTAAATCGGCGAGCGCTCTGAAAGCGTCGCAAGCCGAGTACAGAGAACGCGAGAAGAAACGCCTCGAAAAGGAACAGGAAGCGAGAAAAAAACGCGACGCCCTCATTCTAGCCCAGATGGAAGAGAAGAAACGTAAACGAGAAGAGAAGCAACTAAAAGCGCAACAACAACGAGAAGCCCTAGAGAAAGAGAAACTTAAAGCGTTAGAAGAGCAAAAACTGAAGGACAAAAGACACCAGCAATGGATGGCGGAGCAGGAAGAACGCAAACAGAAACAAAAGCAGGAACTGGAGAAGAAGAGATTGTTGGCAAAGAAACGTGCAATCGAAGAAAAGAAAAAAGAGGAAGAGAAAAGAATCGAAGAGCAAAGGAAGGTGGATGAGATGACAGCTACGTTGGCGAAGCAAGACGAAGAGATATCTAGGATGCTTCAGAAACAGAAACAGAAATCGCAAGCTCCGATATATTTAAGAAAACAAGCGCCGCTGCTGCCGACAGACGACTGTTACGATTCGGACGCGGAAGAATACAGGGACGGTGGCGTCGAACCTCAATGGGCGAGGGAGAAGAATTTGAAATTGTTGCAAAAGTGTCAGCTGGCGGCGGGGGAAGCTGTCAAGAACACTTTCTTCTCCATGCAAGCGCAAACACCGGACCTGCAAGACATTTTCGAAGTTATCGAACCGCACAAGCTGAAAAGGTCATCGAGTGCCGTCTGGCACAAGCCACCGAGGTACACGATGATGCCAACGTTGGAGGACCACGATGAAATGGACGAGTCAAGGGACGAATAAATATCGCATTTTTAGATTGTTATGTGTAACTCGTATTTTTAGATTATGTGGAACACTTTTTAAATTTATACCTAGAAAAAATAAATCACATAAATACTAGCTACTACTAGTTTTTGGAATTAAGTCCTGTTCAGTTTTAAGTTCAGCTTCTTTTTGTTGCTTGATGTATTCTTGTTTTTCTTTGAACTGTTGTATTTTTAAGGCACGCTTCTGCAATAGCAAAAATGCTACACTTTTGTGAAAACTGCACGAAAAACTTACTTTTAATTTTACGCTTTTGTCATGAAGATTCTTCATTTCTTTTTTTATGTTTGTCAACTTTGCTTGGTACACTTCTATTCTGTTAAACATTTCAGTCAAATCATTGGAATGTTGTGTCTCGGAAAGGTTTAGATTCTCATTATGAATTTGGTCAAGTAACATTGATTCTTTTTCACTACAACATGTAAAGTTATAATTTTAAATACATTTTTTTTTTGTTTTACTTTCCACGTTAATTCCTTCAACATTTTTTCAACTTGGGACAAACCTGGTTCATAAATATTAATTAGACCCTTGGTTAAACAGTCAACAGCCTCTTCAAACATTTTTGTTTCACTCTCTCTAAAAGGAAAAAGTTGATTATTGTATCACATTTAGAGCAAGTAATTTACAATGTATGATTCTCATTTTGATTTTCCATAGTTTTGTAGATATTTGTGAATATTTTGAGGTTAACTGTCAAACATTAAGGCTGTTGCCTAGTGGATGGCCAAGCAATGGTAAAGCGCGCTAAACGGATTCTAATTATTTTTCCACAGTTTTATGTTTGAAGCTATGGTGACTATATTTTTTGTTAAACATTAACGTATCTCACCGGGCTACTGTCTCAGTTTTTTGAAAAATCGCTTCATTCTTTATAAAAAAATTAATAACGTTTTTCAGTAATTCTAGTTATTTTTGCTCAATTTTTCATTTAGAGACTATTTAAAAAGTGCATTGGATTCAGAAGAACGTATCTCATTGGGCTACTGTCTCAGTTTTTGGAAAAACAAATTAGATTGGAAGCAAAAAAATAAACAAAAGCCTCAACAAAACGCGTTAAATTCGGTTATTAGGCAGTCCACTATACTTCCCAACCACCTGCAGCCCCTGGAGGTCGTAAACTCGGGTTGACATAATCACTACTTAACGCCCGCAATGCAACTTTTGTTGGGAAGATACTTGCACTGGGCTCACGGGACACCCTCGGGGCAGGCCCGGCGTGCCGCGATGGTCAACTTATGAATCCCATTTTAAAATATACCTGAAAGGAGATAGCCGGATTGCCGCGGTGCGGTATCATAACCTTTTTATGTTTTCAACAAAGTAAACCAATCACTAATTCTAATAATAGCGAGTAATTAAAATACCTAATACCTACATACCTATAACACTTTTTTTAATCGAGCACCAATTATACAGGTGTCCAAAAAAAAGACGAGTCCATAGCTCCCTTATTTATCGGACGATTTTAATTATCTATACACCAAATTAATTTGTTGTGAGTAGGCTACAAAATGGCCTACTAAATTCACGTAAAGCCCTAACGACTTCAAGGTTAAACTGTCAAATATTTTTTGTCTTTTTCACTTTTCAATATCAGATTGGATGTATAAAAATAAAACAGTCCGTTAGGTGTTGCTCAGTGACACTTTCCGGCTCTGATATTGTTATTATAACTTACTTACCGGACTCAAATTGATGATGCAATTGAACATCTACCGGATAGTATGAAATAAAAATTTAAACTATGTAACGGGTGTCCCATCACTTATGACAAGCACGAAAATGACTTTAAAACTAAATTATATTTATATGAAAGTATTATAGATGCATAAATATTGTTCACCGCCACAAAAATTGGGTATTACTTTTTTGTTAAAATTAATTACCTAGGTACAGCAGTCAAAAAACTATCACTTTAAAAATTAAATTTTGTTCGATGCAGTTCAAATTTGGTACACGTTATGAAACCATAATACATAGAGAAATAAAATCCGTGATTAGAATTTAATGAAAATGTTTTGATGTAAAGATATTTGGTTTATTTAATTTGGGGTGTTTTACTTTATGAAAATGGATTGAAAAAAATTAAATTAAGAAACCTAAGTTAAAATAGGTATATCATCTAATTATTATTAATCTAAAAACTATATAATCTCAGAATGTGACACTCAAAATGCAATCACAAAACGGAAAATATTTATCCCAATTATACATTCGTAAAGTTTTCTGTTCCCATCCATTCCAATATCGAACCCGGTATCGGTCGTTTGGGCCAAACTACCTGCGTCTAGTAACGTCGAGTAAACGGCCAAGCTGTAGGTAATTAGTTGTTCTCAGTAACGATTGAATATAGAATATTAAAACCCCTACTAATTTATACAGAAACTATAATTTTTTCCAATAAATGTCTAAATGATTCTGACAGAGTTCTAAGTATTTTTCTGCAATTGGAGAAAAGTTGTAAGTATTATCCGATAACAGGTTTTTTTTAATGGAAATTATTTGTACATACAGGTAATGAAAACGGGCGCTATTGTAATCCCACCTTTCTTGCGCTAAATAGTCCCTAGGATTACGAAAATAAGATTCAATCTCTGAACTCTGAAGTTATGGTCCAATTTTTACCCTTTTGGGATGACGTCACGATTTCCTTTCTCGCTTTCTCTTTATTGAAACAACAGGAACAAACAAAAAAATGGGATGCGTTTATTTATTATTGATTACTTGTGGTTATTTTATGCTCTTGACAATTTGACATTTTTTTATTTTTCACTTATTAGTTATTACATTGATTACAATCGTAAACTTTCGAAGCAGTTGTCAACAAAATTGAAATTTGATAGTTATTTTTGATCAATCCAAATTTATTTCTGATCCTAGAGTCCAATTATTACCCATTTGCGATGACGTCATTATTTAGTAACTTCACGTATGTTTGAGCTAGGATCAGAAACTAATTTGAATTGATCATAAATAACTATAAGGTTAGGTATTAAAACGATTGTAGTCGCAAGCCATACCCATGTTATGAAATTTTCTGACAACTGCTTCGAAAGGTAATGTAATAAGTGAAAGAAATTAAAAATTGTCAAATTGACAGGAACATAAAATTACCACAAAGTAACCAGCAATAAATAAACGTATGTTCCTGACAAAAAATGTTGTCCACCTTTTTCCTATCATTTCACAAAAATTTGGTGTAGTTTAAGCTTTATTGTCATTATGATTGACGTTTGCAAATTAAAATTTGAAATTTATTAGTGTCACCCATAAAAACATAAATTATAGACATAATTTGATTGACACATGTCAACATGTGAAGCGAGGTTATTCGTTCCTAAAGGTCGCTTTATAGTATATGTGAGTGGAATGACAGTGGACGAAATTTTTTGTCCGCCATTGCACCGCTATTTTGTTTTTTACTATTTCTGTCGTTTCAATAGAGAGAAAGCGATGAAGGAAATCGTGACGTCATCGCAAATGGGTAAAAATTGGACTCTAATAACTATTTTTGCGTTAAAATTTGATTAATAGTGTCAGTTGTTTGACGTTTATTAGCTATACTCAATTTCATATAAATGTGCATCTAAGCAAGCCATGAAAATCTGATTTTCTGTTGGTAGTAAAGCTAAAGCTAGTGACTTTATTAATTTTCAAAGTTGCTTGCTCTGCGCGAACCCGATTTGACTAATTTTTTAGTTTTTGTCCATTTTAACACTGCTGATTTCAAAAGCAATGTTACGTCTTTTTACTGATTAAATTAAAGTAATTTTTATTTGTTTTTGTCTTTGTATTTTTACCAAGTAAAGATTTATTGGACATGACCTTCATAAATGTGACTTTTGTAATGTAACTAAATTAAAGGTGCTTTTACAAATGCACAGCTCAACTTGATGAACATTTATATGAAATCAATTATAAAGATAGCAGAGATACGAAAAATCTGACACTGTCAAAGTCATAGCCTTTACATTTGTATTAATCATTGTCCGTTATTTTCTTCAAAAGAATTTTCTGCAAGTAAGAGATTCAGCCACTAAAGTGCACAGATAAATACATCCAAACTACAAGAAATAAGAAAATCTAAAATTTGCCGACAAATTTGTTCACAATACGAAGATTTAATGCTCTTGTAAAATGCTAATTTTATGACTGACGGGTCTCGAGAGGGTACCTGCTGCAGTGTTTGACCGATCCAAGAATTCTGAATACTTCTGCAACTTGAACTACACCTCGCCAAAAAGTTTTATTACTGTGCAACAGCCTTAAAGATCTCAACAGCGCAGACAACGGATCTCAAATTCTCAATTATTGTAAATAACGGAAACAAAAGGCGTTTCTGCCCGATAGGGTGATCTTTAACATTATTTTTCCTTTCAACATCTTATAAACCATTTTGTCTGGTTATCATGAGATCCACAGTAATAGCCTTGCAAGCCATTTTCAGTTTGTTTCATAATAGCTCTGTGATCATTTTGTAAACCTAACAATTTTAAACAATTATTGTTACTAATGTTATAATACTGACTGTTGGGTCTATACCGGAATTAACGCCCTTCCCATGAAGGAGTCGTAGTTTATTAACAATTAAATCAGAATTTTCAAAAAAATTGGCCAGACTATCAGAGAGAGATGTTAGAAAATGGGTATTAATATAATGTTCACCAAATTAAATTATACACCCCTAGCGCTGTCCTCCAAAAAATTAAATTAACATCAAAAATTCTTAGTGGACACCAAATAATGATACTTTGGAAAATGAGAACAGCGTCACCAAAATAGCAATGTTTCGTATTGTTTTACTGTTGCTTGCATTCTAAATGCTATATGTTTACCGATTTTACTAAATGTTCACCAAATGTGGAACGCTCACGTTACGCGCCTTTACTGCAAATATAAATATTCACGTTATCCATTTATATTAAGCACTTGCTCAAAAAAACTACTTTTTCGAAAACTGATAAAAAATGTTGACATTTTATGACCTAAATCGGTTGTCAAAATGACTGTTTTTTGTTCACTGGATTTATAGTCCGGACAAAATAAATGTGAATCCTGACTTTATTAAGTCAAATTATTTAATAACATGATAACGATAATAAAGATTTATGGTAGGTCGTTCTCGAAAAGGGGCAGGTATATATTTTAAATACAGCGAGTTTTCGAAATTCTGCTACCTGCTACTTTGGTGGTGTCTGTTTCCCATCATAAATCTTTGTTATTGTTTTCTTTACATTTTGATTTGAACATGTTAAATAATTTGACTTAATAAAGTCAGGATTCACATTTATTTTGTCCGGACTATACAATCTAGAACAAAAAAGACTTTTACGTTCAGCAATTTTTGATTAAAGAAGATGTCACAATTTCTCAATTTCTTAGCTTTATATTCCAAATAGGCCAGTATCACACTTTCAGACACGTTCTTTAATTTCTTAGAGCCACACCAATTCATGAAATCCTTCTAAGCAGATTCATATTGTCTCAGATTAGACTAGAAACTGCACTTCGTGCCGTTTCTAAAACATCCAAAGGCAGATCATCTTCATCAATTTCGGAACTCATTTTTGTTTTTTCTTCTTTCTTTTATTAAACACCAGTAATTCTCCCAAAATCGCAACCAAACAAACAAAAACAATTTTTTTTTGACTTTCCGCTAATGTGGAGCTGTGCAGTTTTCGAAAAAACGTTGGCTGATACTCGATTGCGAAATTATTTTGCATTCTATGTCCTTATTGAGAGGAGACCTAATAAAACATAGATTTTTCTTACAATTAATATATGTAGGTACTATATAAAATTCGGGCGACCCCTCCTTACAAAGATATTGAAGGTGTAGAGTTTGCATCAAATTTTCTTCAAATAGAAATTAGGAATGTTTGCCGTTTATTTTTATTTATCGTGAGAAAATTATGATGCAAAAAATTGTCTTAGAAAAGTAGCGTTATCGCGGAGTAAAAAAATATTTAATTTTTGCAATTTTTGTTCAAAAAGAGACGGCAATTGGGCTGGATTATTGTTTTGTAATCTTGGATACGGATAATTCGAACTGGTAAGGAATGCGGTTGCTGTATTGAACAAAGTTAGAAGGGTTATATCATCATAAGAATTTTTCAAAACTTTTTTCAACAAGTTCTTACTTGCTCCACGGCATACTCTCTTCAACGCTTTGGAGTCGGAATGCTTTAATTATGAGACATTCTGTATGAGAGGCTAATAAGAAGTCTAAATCTGGGTATCCATTTGAAATTGAATATAGTATAAAATATGTATACTTAGTAAACATTTAGTATTTTTGTGAGACAAAGAGTTTTTTTTTTACTGCATAAATATGTATAAGACACTAACAAAAATTAAAATTATCTGGTTATCATTTCAGAATTAAATATGGAATACAATTTGGTGAACATATAGCATTTTTAGGCAACAAAAGTTATTTTTAGTAGCAAATAATATAAGAAACTAGCAGGATGTCAATATCTGGTTATCGCTCTAGGATTATGTATGGTCTTAATTTTGGTGAGCATTTAGTATTTTTGGGAAACGAAAGTATTTTTTTGTATGAATAAATTTGGTAAACAGTTAAATACCACCCTTAGAAAATGTCCAATAAAATTTAATTTCGTACAATTATTGAGGTTAATGACGTAAATCTGACAATACTAATTCAAAATGTCACGCTGACATTTGTCGAAAAAAAATTCATTCCGCCTTTCCTTGTAACAGTACAATTTTATCAAAGATCACTCTGGAGATACAAATGAACCTTTTGCGAAAGTGGCTCTTTATTGGTCAATTCTATTGCTCTTTAATTTCTAAACTATGATAGTCTGGACAATTTTGTTTGAACGTTTGAAGATTCTGATTTGACCTTCAACAGACTACACACCCTTCACGGGAAGAGCGTTAATTCTGGGACATCCGGTAGGTATTATTCTACAAATGATTCGCCTTGCATGTCGCACTTGATACACGTCGATATACATACAATTAATTAATAGAAAAACCTTCCGAATCGACTAGCGCATGATTCGCACCGTTATCTCTGTTCGTACTTACCTACACAATTCTGCAAATTATACATTTTAAATTGTCAGCTTATAATTTAAGACCACTTTACTAAAGTCAAAATCTGTGTCAGCTGGTTGATATCGTCCTCAATTTTGTTTCTTTGTTTTATTATCTGTCGAATTTCGTCGGACATTTTTATTTCGTTTTTCAAAATGGCTATAATGACAAACAAATTTTATATTGTCTCTAAAAATAACTGTGGAAAATATGGCACAAATTGATATTTTCTTATTCGACCTGAATTCCAGCATCAATTGATTCTGACGGGAATCATACAAATTGTGCGAAACAGCAATGATTTATGTCGACCATTAAGGAAACCATGCTCAGTGGAAAGACGTAAAATCGAACGTAACTAAAGATGGTATCATGTAATAAAATGTCCAATACTTTGGGAAAGTTACAAAGTAAAGTTATGGGTCGATAATTTTCAATTTCACTTTTTTTCTTTTTTTTGTGAACAGGACAGACATTCGACTGTTTAGGATGAAGGATGCACGCTAGATCTGAGAGAAGTATTGAAAATGACATAATGGAAAAGAGAAAGCACTTACGCAGTCCTTTAATAGAAAATAGAGAATGCCGTTAGGTCCGGATGTACTTTTATTTTTCATTTTATGTAGGGCAATATAACTAGGTATACCTCATGTTTATTGAAAGATTTTATGCACAGAGGAGGGCAATGAAAAGAGAACGCAATACAAGTTGAAACAGATGGAAGAAAATGGAAGTCTTTTGAAAAAAGTCGGCAAATGAATTTAAAACCCTTTATGGCTATTGTACCAAACTCAAAATTTGCGTTTTATTATTGAAGTGAAGGGGGGCGTAGATTATGTAATTTCAAAATTATACTGGGTGGGGCATCGTATACGCGCACGCGAGAAATCGCGACTTCTAATTAAATAAAATTGTCGAAATTTTCCAGACTTACCTGGCTATTGGTAAGGTACATTTCATAATTTTTTGGTAATTTTTCACTTACAAACAAAGCCAAAAAAAATTAAAATGTAAATTTCAACCAAAAAGTCAAATTCTGATTTTTATACTAACCTATCCAGATTCACTTCCTATAATTATTTACGAAATCTACGGAAAAAAATACCAATTAGATTTTGAATTAAATGCAGTTTTACATTTCAACTTTCAAAATCATTTTTATTTATGACCTGCTACTTGTGCTGTCGTAAATTTAGGTGACAATGGAAACTGTCAATTTTATGGCAAAAAGGTTTAAAACGGTCGGCTATACCTTTGTTGGGAAATTATACCATTGTGCCGTAAATCACCCGTCTGGTTTACGTTTAAATAAAAAAGCGAATTATTTAGCTAACCAAGTCAAAATTTGTAATTGTGCCAGCAGGGTTTGATGAGCTAGCAGATACAGATTCATTTAGTGTAAAAATTTTATAGGTAAATTAACAGTTAATTTCAGAAAAGTAATAAAACTGTTACGGCCTTATTTATTAACAAAAATTTTTTTAAAAATTCTCAAATATACCTTATCAATAATTAGTCAGGTATATAAAATTTCGCCAATTTTATTTAATTAGAAGTCGCGATTTCTCGCGTGCGCGTATACGATGCCCCACCCGGTAGAGTACACCTAATTTTCTACAGTGTGAAATGCACTTACATTTTTTGTCAGCGACGTTTTATGTTGTCAAACTTACCTAACCTACGAGTATGACGTTCAAATTTCAAAAAGGCATGTTTACATGTGGAAAAAACTAATAAATCGACTTCTTGACTTCTCAGGTGTACTCTATAATTTTGAAATTAGCTATAGTCACAGTCAATTTGTGACAGTAATAATAATAATAATAATAACTATAGGTGTATATAATTTTTATTGTTAACAGTGTATTGTTCGTAAAATACTATTGAACAAAAATAGGTACCAAACAATGATACCGATTCTGATTCGACCTGTTTCTTTAAATTAACAGCTTCTCTTAATGTACAAAAATAATTAATACACTTAAAACTCGAGACTACGTTTGAGTGAGTTATCACGTAAGGACCAGTTCGGTCCATTAGCTTTTAAAAAAAAATTAATTATAGAATTATGAAACATTTTATGACATGGATATGGCAGTGCGTCTAACGGCGGCACTCAATAAAGCGTTAGTGTCTGGTTGTTTGGTCATAATGTCGACCTTAACCCACTGTCTGGTGTTGGACGACTGTCTGATAGCGCTCAAAACCGCTTGAACGTACAATCCATCATCAAAATTGGCAGCCGAACACACCGGTTCCTTCACCCAACCCGCCTTCTCCTTGACCGGCAAAAACGCCTCCCTCAGCGCCGACCCCATCTTGCATATCCCTTTGATGAAAGGTTTAGGCAACGTCGAATTGGGCACGGCACACTGCAAATCCTCCACGTCCAAATACAAAACTTCTTCGTTCCCTCGATTCCGCCTCCCGAACAAGTCCCCGCCTCTCACCACCAGATGGCCGCTAGTGCTGCAGATCATCACCTCCTGCTGGAAACTGCTGCCCACAGTGTGACTGTTCAGAGTTGCGGTCACCAAGATTCCGTCGCTCAACTCCATCTGGAACGAGCAGAAGTCGGGGGCGGAGATGTGCCGTATCCCGTTGATATTGTTGGTCGTCTTGGTGAAGGTCCTGACCACGCCGTGGACCCTGATGGCTCTGTGTCCGGTGAGGAAAGTCACCAGATCCACCACGTGACTGCCGATGAGATTCAGCGCGCCCCCGCCCATGATGTCGTCGCATTTCCAGTCAAAACTGTCGTTGTCCACGAACAGGGAACCGCTCTGGATGCGAATGTCGATGAGGGTGATCGGAGATTCGAGGTAGTCGTCTTTGATGGCTTTTCTCATGTGGGTGAAGGCGGGCAGGAAGCGGTAGGGGTGGTTGATCAAAGATATGAGAGAGGGGTAGTACTGGCCAGCTCTGACCATTTTGAGGGCGTCGCTCTGGTTCAGACCGGCTGGTTTGTCACACACTATGTGTTTGCCTATCCCCAGCGCTTTTACGGATATCTGGGCGTGGAGGTTCGGCGAACACAGAACGAATATCAAGTCGACGTCTTTTCTGAGAAGGACGTCGTCGATTTTGTTGGTGAAAAAGGGGATGTTCAGATCTCTCGCTATCTCTTGGGCATCTTGAAGTGTCCGGCTCCAAACCGCTTCGATTTTAAAACCGTTTTCACGTAAAATAGGCACTAGAACCTTCACGACGGGGCCGGTACCAAATAAACCGATTCCTGGTAGCATTCTCGTTCTGGCTAAATACCCTGTTTATTAAACGTCACCATAACCTAACAATGTTTTTCGGCAACTTTTAAATCTTTACAACCGTCTTAACACTGCAATTGTGAAATTGTATTCTAATCAAACACAACGTTCGCAACTGACATCTGTTTTGGAATAACTGTCAAAGTGACAGCTGTCAATATTTGTTTTGATAATTGACGTAAGTAATAACTGGTTGCCTAACTACTAGATGATAACCAGATAACGTTATCTATCACCTTTTATCAATTGTCAAAATACAACATTGACGTAAACTCCTTCATCAATCTTGTGGCGTGATAACTTTGTTACTATTAATCGAACTAAGTAAATATTAGCATAAAACATGCGTCATTGCCATTATAAAAAAAATAAATAAAAACTAATAATTTGTGTTACCTAGTTCCATTTTGCTTCCTACTTTCACAATAATTATACCTTAACCAGCTTTCCTTTTAGACCATTTTAAGAATCATATTTTCCACTAAAAATGCGTTGTGCGAAGATTTAAGAGATTTCTTTGGTTGGAAAGTATACAAATAAAACGCGTATTAACGCAAATAAAATTTACTACAAGAAAACAATTTCAAATAAATATGTATAATTTAACTAAAACGTGAACTGCTTCAGAGTAATTCCGTTCTTTTATTGCTTTTTAAGTAAAAGTGCAGAGTACTACAAAAACGCATTCCTTCACCTCACAAAAGAATAAAATCTCTGATTGTTATTTAACATCCGTTCGAGTTCCTGCCATTTCTCTCTGTGTTCTCCTTCCACATTTTATAAGCCGGCAAATACATTTCTTTTTCTTCAAATTGATCGCGATAAATGAGAGACGGATTTCTTGTAGTATTTTCAGTATTTCCTAGAGATGTGAATCCCATGTCGTACAACGTGCAATATGGAACTTTGTAGTAGAGCAAGTAGTCCCAGATGTCGCAGTAGTGCCAATCGAGCAACGGACTGACTCGCATTATCTGAGGCCAGTTGGCATCAGTCATCTGCAAAAACACTTTTAGATGAAAACAGCAAAAATGGTCGTTACGCGAACCTGAAAAACTTGCAGATAGCTCGAATATGGATCCGTTCGTCTCGTACCCATAAAACACGCTTTGTAATTTGGATTCTTTTTCAAAGTCTCTTGAAGAGCGTCCTTTATTCCCGACTTAATGGTCATGATTTCTAAATTGTAGTAAGTCTTGGAGTGTTGGATGAACTCGTCTTGTTCAGGAAATGGACTTTCACTTTGCACGTACAGACAGAAAATCGGTTGCGTGTATTGGGCATGTTTTTTCTTTATTACCGCCAGAACCAGATGCAGAAGGACGGTGCAGTCCTTTCCGCCATTGAAACTTACAAAAATGTTCTCTAAGCCGTACCGCTCTATACACGATTCGATATTCTGAAATTGGTTAATTTTAAGACATTTCTTTGTGGAATACGGAACAAATGCGCGATTTATACCGTGCGATCAACAATTACTTAGATAAGGGGCGGCTATGACTTTGACACTGTCAGATTTTTCGTATCTTTGCTAACTTAGCTGATAAACGTTAAACAACTGTCATTGTGAATCAAATTTTAACTCAAAAATGGTTTTTACTTTAGAACAGAAAAGATTCATCATTGAATCGTAATGGTGTTTTCACTTACGGAGAATGGACATACAGTGCTGTTGCCCGTTTGGTCGAGTTTCAGTAAAAATTTCAAAATTTAAATTGAAACAGGTATATGCAACCCCTAAATACTTCCGTGCATCCAGGGCATCTGAAAGTCTAGATTTGGAAATACGTTTCAAAATCCAAAGCCTATTTTGATCTAAATAATTGTTAATCGCACGGTATTTGGATAGTGTAAATGGAAATATTTTCTTTCCTCTTAAGTGTTTTGAAAAAAAAAAAACTCGAAGAGGTCAAATTTATTTTTCTAAAAGAAACATTTTCCGAATATTCTCATTTTCCGTTTCCGTACAATGACGTAATTACTTTTTTAAACATTCAATGAATCAATGATCAATACGTGTGACCTTTGGACAGATGTTTCCCGAGATCGATTTTGAAAGGTGAAAAAAAAAGCGACAGTGAAATTTTATTTTTACAACTTTTCAAAAAATAATTTCGTAAATAAGAAAACGACACTCAGATGGTTGAATGTCGATATTTCAAATATCAGTAAAGTAATTCTGATAGAAGCAAACTAAAATAACAAATTTAACGTCAACGTACATTTTTAGAGCTTAAAAATCTTTGGATAAATTCTAAATTTATTGAAATCCAAACCTCATTATGCACTGATTTGAGAGGGTTCTTACTTTCAAAAATGTGTACATCTTTTGGATACTTTAAATTCATTGTCTTAGTTTGTTGATATGTATTAAAATTACGAAATATCGAAATTTAACCATGAGATATTACATCGTGCATAAGGATAAATCAGAATTTAGCGTTCTATCCAAATAAATGGCAATAACCTAGAAAGGAAAAATAGTGAAAAACGAGAATGACCGAAAAATGTTTCATTTAGAAAAATAAAATTGACCTGTCCGAGTTTTCGAAAAGTTCGAGGGGAAAATACAGGGTTATTAAATGGTTATAAAATAGGTGCTTTTTCTAATTTCACCTCATAGTAGTCGATTGTGAACGCACTCGTTAATAGGTAAGATTTAAACAGCTGATCCGTGATCCGTAACCCGTGCGTTCACAATCGACTCTTCAACGCCTACTACGAGGTGAAATTTTAAAAAACACTGGATGTTGGCGTAGCAGCGCACCTAAAGCTAAAGTGCTAAAGCGATAGCATAATAGCGCACCCCCACCTACGATGTTAGAAACATGTATAATAACCCCGTATTTCTATGTACTATCGGTGGACATTAAAAGCTGGGACATCCAAAATTTGCTCATTGTGTATCAGACTTTTGAATTGTCACTCAAAATAAAAATTGTCATTAAAGAACTGAACTTTAACTTGATGTTTCTGACAGTGTATCATTGGTATGTCATAATTTTTATAACCTTATTTCTAAAAAGTCAAATTTACACGATGTATATTTGTGATTTTTGACTTTATACAAATTTGATGTTTGTCCCAGTTTTTTATGTCCACCGATAGTACATATTATGTATTCCGAACTTTTGGCGCTCAGTGTATTATCATTGTTGTAAAAATTTACTGTCTGTGAAATACATTATATGAAAGATAACTAATCATTTTTCGATGGCAGCGGTAATGTAAATATTTTTAAGTCATGAATGATAAAAGCAATTATAAAGAATTTTACCCATAATTATTTTTATCGCAGAATTACATACATATATAAATTATTTTTTTAATGAATTTGCAATTTTGGAATTGAAATTTTATTTCAAAATTCTGCACAAATCTAAATACATACAGGGTTATGATAAAGTAACGCAAAAATTCAGAAAACGTACAGTATTAATTCTTGAAAAAAATTCAAAAACACGTCAAACAGTTTTTAGAGTAATTTCTTGCGTTAAAGTATTGATTAACTTATTAATTAGTTATTATTAAAATCATGTTTATTAAGTTTTTTATTAATTTGCTTGTTTTTTTTTAATGTAATCCCTACTTAAACTAAAAATTAGCTCTATCAAATAATCTAATCGAAATCGTAGCTTCCCATTTGGAAAAAAGATTTATGACGTCATAACGTTGACAGCTTTGACCCATTTTTTTTTCTATATACGTTAAAAGACGCAGAATTTAAAAAACTGTCTGACGTGTTTTTGTATTTGTTCAAAAATTAATACTGTGCGTTTTATGAATTTTGTGCGTTACTTTATCATAAGCCTGTATAATAAATCGAATAATTCATTATTATTCGGTAATTATGTTGATAAGCACTGCACTATTACTTGATAGTAATATTCGTATTTAATAGTGTATGTACTCCGGCAAAATTGCCGTGCCGCCGGGTGGCGGAGGAATAGTTCAAATGGTTATGACAACTAAATAATGTAAAAATTAAATACTTTCAATTATTCTGCCACTAGGTTGATTGTTAATATGTAATTTTATAAATTAACATTGCTATATTTTATGTAATATGATATAACTAAAAGTGCATAACAGCAAAAACATTGAAATGCATTTCCTGAAGTCTGCCATTGACTAATAAACAAATAAAATAAGAAAAAGTCAGTGCTTGGCAAATTTAATTTTTACAGATTTTTCCAGTATTAAGACCAAACTACTGACTTATCCATTTAGCATTCATAATTTTTTATTGTACTTATTGAAATTTTGGAGCAACTCATAAAAAAATCTTACCTCCTACTTACTTCAATAGCCTTTTTTACATGGCGCTCACAGCTCAAGTACACTTTATCCCAAACATCTGAATCATATGTAGAATTTAAACAGTGATTCCCAAATTTGTCTCTAACTTTTTGTTCAAACTGAACTACATGAGACAACTCTCCACTTGTAACTTTAACTGTGACAAACTGGTCAGTCCTGACATATTCCATCTTAACATGGTTATTTGAAATTTTTTTAATTTCATGTAATTCACCAATGGAGTTGCCGTTCTGGGCAATTTTAATATTTTTCCAAAAAATTCGGTCTTTCCTGTATTGCGCCAAATGATTTTTAAAGTTTTTGTTGAATGAATATTTCAAAAATTTTTCTTTCAATATAAAAATCCTCTGGAAATGTATGATAGGATACACGTGGCTGGTGCTTATTAGTTTTGCTTGTACTGGTAAATAAACATCTTCTGTTTCGTACGGCTCTTTCAATTCTTTGAAAACTTCGACTAACTCCTCATTTTGTTGGAGCGCTTGTGATGTCATTCTTCCAATTGCTTGGTAGATTGTGCCGCATTTCTCGCTTAATGTGATCACGATGTCACAATTTTTCACCACCGACTCGAGTTCAGTAACTATTACATGCTCTTTCTCCGGAATTACCGTTACTTTCTCTATTGTATATTGCAAACTATTCAATTCTTTTATGATGCTTTTACTTACAGTGTCGCACTTTTTGTCTTGTAAAATTTCTTTACTAATTATGATGATAGCTGCGGTTTTCAACGACATTTTTGTCAACTCATGACACACCACTTTTATGTGTGAAAACTTTGAACACCTTCACACCACCGTATCTCCGCGAACTGCGGACAACTCCATTAGGTGCACTTGTACACTTCGACTTTTGAGGTTAGATTCTGAATGTCAAAATGTAAATGAACGTCAAACGTCAAACACGTGCACAATTTTAAGAGTCCTCCGGTGGCACATTTACAAACTAATGTCTGATGTTTGTTTTCTTATGATGAATCGTTTAGAAATCTGTATTCAAAACAGTTTTTTGAAAAAAATGTGAACATTTTATTTTTCAATTTCTGTCTCATTTAATGAGCTCGTTTTAATTAAAAAAAATGCTTGTCGCCAAGCAAGTTCGCCAAAATAAATTTTACAATACTTTTTGATCATAATTACGATTTAACTCGTTGCCTACTATCGCTTATGCATAGAAATAATAGACTTTTAACATTTAACCTGACTGGTCATTTAATTGTACTTACATTTTAGAATAGAATCTTAACAATTTGAAATCAGGAAAATACAAATTTACCGCCATTTCATTTTAATTTGACATCTAAACAAATGTCGAGGCTGTCGAGCGCAGCTGTCAAAAATTCCAATAAAAATTAATAATTTCAGATACATGTTTTTTTCACTAAAAACCACTATTTTAAAGCAATAATTAAGGATAAATTCGATTAAAAATGAAAATAGCTGTAGAAGGATGTGCACACGGTGAACTGGAAAATATATATGACACCATTAAATTTTTAGAGGAGAAAGAAGGGTTTAAAGTTGATTTGCTTCTTTGCTGTGGAGATTTTCAATCTTCTCGCAATGAAGAAGACTTACATTGCATGGCAGTACCTCCTAAATACTACAACATATGTTCATTTTACAAGTAAACATGTTTAGCTCTTGTTGCCCTTTTATAAAAAAAATATTTTAGATATTTTAATGGAGAAAAAACTGCACCAATTTTAACCATTTTTATTGGGGGAAATCATGAAGCATCAAATTATTTGCAAGAACTACCGTATGGTGGCTGGGTTGCCCCAAACATTTATTATTTGGGTTATGCAGGAGTAATAAATATAGCAGGTTAAGTTTAAACATATATTTTTATAGTATTACATTAAAGATGATTTTAGGTGTAAGAATTGGAGGTCTGTCTGGAATTTATAAAGGAAAGGATTATTTAAAAGGCCACTTTGAGTTTTCCCCATATAATGAGTATACAAAGCGTAGTGTTTATCATATCAGAAACTTGGAAGTATTCAGGCTGAAACAACTCTCTGAACCCTTGAATATTTTCTTGTCACATGATTGGCCAAGTGGTGTTTGGGATTATGGCAATAAAGAGCAATTAATTCGTTTTAAGCCCTTTTTTGAGTATGTTGTAGAAATTTTACTTGATCAATTTAACAATATTTTATTGTAGAGAAGATATGAACAGTGGACAATTGGGAAGTAAACCAACAGAGGAATTATTAAATGTTTTAAAACCTGAGTATTGGTTTTCAGCTCATTTGCATTGCAAATTTGCTGCTTTAATACCACACAGTTGTGGCAAAGTAACTAAATTTTTAGCATTGGATAAGTGTCTTCCAAAAAGAAGATTTTTACAAATTGTTGATATCCCTCATAATTCAAATTTAAAAACTGAAATCAACTATGACCTAGAATGGTTGACAATTTTAAGAATAACTAATCACTTGTTAAGTGTAAAGAATATTAATAATTACATGCCTGGTCCAAATGGCAATGAAAGATGGTGTTTTACACCTACAGAGGAAGAAAAGTCCTGCACTTTATTGAGCTTTGGTGATAATTTACAAGTACTAAATAATTTTGAGAAAACTGCTGAAGGTTATTCTGGTCAGAAAAATTTTAACAGGAAAATAAATCAGCCCAAGGCTGTATCTAACCCTCAGACAGTTTTATTTTGTAACAGACTGTTAATAGATGATCCTTTGAATACAATTCTCAAATTGGATCTTAGTGCAAGTAAAGTTTTTGAAGGTGCTACAGATGTTAGTGTAGGGGATGAGACTTTCATAGATGAAACTGATATATCTTTGAACAGTCCACTGCAGAAAAAAATTATTTTAAATTTACCTCAACCTGTGAGTGAGACTGTAGTATTTGAAGACAGTTCACAACAAGAGAGGGAACAAAATGAGAATGAGGACAGTTCAAAAGTAACCCAAGATGCAATAAATGAAGGGAATGAAGACACAGGAGTAGAAACTCGGGATGATAGTGAAACTAGTTTAAGTAAAAAGTTTAAAAGAAGAAATGCATCTATATATCAAAGTGATGATGGCATTAGGTAATTAGTTGTGATGTATGATAATTGTAAGATTGATTTTATGAGCATTTTTCAATTTTATCTCTGTCTACTAAGTAGCATTTATGTATCTTACGCAATTAAATGTGCTATTTTGAAAGATACGTTTTTCAATATTTTTTCCTAAAGATATTTTTAACGCTCAAGGTTATAAGATTAAATTATATTAAGTAGATAAATGTATTGGTACATTTTTTTAATTTCAATTTGTGGAGGTTTCAGACCGAGACCGTTAAAACGTTTCAAATTTTCTATTTTGAAAAGTGGGGGACTGTCAAGTGGTCACTTCTGAA
The DNA here is from genome assembly GCF_963966145.1 of Tenebrio molitor. NCBI lineage: Eukaryota > Metazoa > Arthropoda > Insecta > Coleoptera > Tenebrionidae > Tenebrio > Tenebrio molitor. The sequence continues at coordinate 7,459,942 of NC_091046.1, forward strand.
ATGTCATTAGTGAAAATCCTGTACCATTGGTTCTCCCGCAACGAAAGTTACTAGATTCGTATTTTTGACAGTTGACATAATGATGGAACGTGAAAACTTAACCCCGTGTGTTTAATATTTTTGTTATTGCACCTTAAAATGTTAATTTTCTGATAATAACATCGCAATGAATTTATCACAAATATGAAATAAATGCAGCTGCGATAATGGATCTGTTCGAGGCAGTGAGTATAATCAGAGTTCGATCCAATAAAACGTGTTGACTTATATAATTTTAACGCCGTACGAGGCATAATCTTAATCAAAAATTCACGTGCCCCGTTTCAGCACAACATTACTTTTCTGGATCTCACCGGGGTTGACGACCAAGAACGGGAGCAAGTTTTAAATTCTCTGTACGCGGAGAATGCGAACGTTCAACTACCATGGAGGGTTCCGAAACATAAAGTCCACAAAACCGGTAAGAAAACGTTGTTTCACGTTTGTTCTTACTTTTCGATGCGTCATTTCATTCACATTCGCAATTTCTGATGAAACTTGTGCAATTAAATATTCATCATAACTGAAAACACTTAGATAACAATGTTGTGTGTGATAAGTAGATTGCTGATTGTTGAAATGGTGCTTTTTACTTGAGCTTAAGTCGAAATGGAGGCTAACCTAACCATACTTTGTGTCTGACCCCAAAGATCACACAATGACTCAGCAAAAGTGGACTGCCCCATTGCCAAGATCTTGCGAGTTGCAGGGCTTCGACTTGTGCTATAATCAGAATATTTTTTAAAATAGTACCTAACTGTGACATTTTAAAAGATTTTATCCACTTTCTAGTCACTCAAGTGATATTTTCTTGCTCTTGATATTTAGGTGTGTGATCGATCACAAAGGTTTTTTTTTTTTTGAGAAGAAGCAGTGAATTGGATAGCAAGAGAACTGTTTTTTTGTATTGCAGATGTGAAGAACAGGTATGTTTCGCCCAGCAACTATGAACAGGAAAACCACAAAATCGTGCCACAGCATCAAGTCTATTTGTCAAATCAAGTTGAATATGACACCACATATGTAGCCCAACAAGAGCATTACAATTCCCCACCGAGCACCTCAGTGTATGCACCAGCCATAAACTACCCCATGCGTCAACCCCAATATGTAGTCTACTCGACCCTACCTGCAAACTATCACCAATCATATCCCATGAGCCCCGTCGTTACGACAAACATCCCCAACAACGTGAACTTTGCAAACGGTGTAGTCTGTAGTCAACCCACCGTCGACATTTCACCCATATGCGCAAATTACGTCGCTGACGATGTCCCATATCAAAGCGGCGAGGGGTACCTACCCCAGCCCACCTACGTGCTCCCCAACCATCAACAAGACTCTCTGTCCGACGCTGGCTCTGCCCAAAAAGACGAACCATCCCCCGACAAGAACACAGATTCCACCCAGGAGCAGAACGGAGTGGTGCAAAAGAACGAGGAAGTCGCACGTGCTCCGACCAAATCGTGGGCGAGCCTATTCAGCGGCTCCAAGACTTCGCATTTGTCAAATAACGAGAACGGTAACAATGAACACGAGAAATCTTCATTAACAGAGGCTGTGAATAAACAAATTAATGATGAAGAAATGTGCCCAATCAGACATCCGATGAAATCGCAATTCGTTGATCCCAATTGTTACAGAATGGGAGGTATGAGGCAGAGTTTGTCGGTTGATTTGGTATTGAGAGTTGTGTTGCAGAATTCCTCCTCAACCACAGCGTTGACGGCAGGACCATTAGCTTGCAACCGAGGGGGTTGATCAACAGGAGTAATTACTGCTATATCAATTCGATTTTGCAAGCTCTTCTGGCTTGCCCACCAGTTTATAACTTGTTGACAGGTTTGTCAGAACAGAACACTTCAAAGGAGAAGCAAAAGGCGACTCCCATCATTGATGGAATGTAAGTAAAAATATGAAACGATTAATTCTTTGGTATAAATACCGTTTGGTCTTCATATTTAAATAAAGCGGTGGTACTACTCAAAAGCAAAATCACGACCAACTTCGTTAACTCTTTAGATGTCTGTATAGTTCGCCGGTTTGTCGGTGGCGCTGTAAGTCTACTTTGTCAGTGTGACAGGTCTTGTCAAAGTAGATTCTAAAATGTTAGATTTGTGTGTGAAAGACCATCGACCGATTTCCCACACAAGGAGGTAGAATAGGTACAGTCAACTGATTAACGGAATTTTTAAAAAATTATAATTTCCATACAATTTCGCAAAATTGCGATTTGTCCGATAAACGGAGTGCACGAGAAGGTACAGTTGGTTGTAAAAAAAATGGGAACTGTCAGAATAAAATTGACACATTTTTAGAATTTTCCCATAGTGTGAACCCTTCTTACGAGAGATAGGTTAGAATTAACGTCAAAATTCATTGACATTTTTAAAAATTATTTGATATACGGGGTGATCAAATAGGACTGTTTAAGTTGGTAACACTGAATTGTATTTTAAATCGTATAACAGGAGTAACTTTCGGTTGTTGATGGCTTGTCGTTGTTAATGCTATACCTACATCAGATATTTGTCAAATAAACCAACAAAACATATCCGGTTGCAGTGTTATAAATAACCGAATGAAAAAATGTTCTTAATTGTACTGCCAACTTAAACAGTCCTTCTTGATCACCCGGTAATAGCTATTGTCAAGTATACAATTAATTGACAAATTGACAAAACCAAATTTACATTAGGGAAATTTTCGTTTCCCGTTTTTTTTTTTCAACCAACTGTACCAAAGAGATCGCCGCGTGATTCCAAGATGTTCAGATGTTCATATTTTTGTCGGGTATTTTGCAACAGATTTTGATTCGCGTTCTCGTCCGTAGGTGTCGCTTTGTCAAAGAATTTCAGCACTTGCCCGCCGGTTTGCGGGTCCGCAGACACGACAAGAATCAGAAGAAGGACCAGGGCGTGTCCATCGATTACGACTTGCCCTTTGAACCTTCGTGGATGTATAAAGTGTTGAACGGCATAAGGAGCGACTCGTTTTTGGTCGAAGGCCGCCAAGAGGACGCCGAGGAGTTTTTGGGGTGTTTGTTGAACGGACTGAATGATGAAATGCTCGAGGTAGTTGAATAAAAATTGAATTCGGCTCGCAAACGAAACGAAACGGTTTTTTCAGCTGATGAAATTAGTGAAGAGCGACTTAGCCAGTAACAAATTTGACACGAAATCAAACGATGAGGAAGCTGACAAGGAGTGGCAGGTTATGGGACCAAAAAACAAGGGTGGCATAACTAGACAAATTGAATTCGTAAAGACACCAATTAGTAATATATTTGGAGGGTTTCTCAAATCGCGGATTCATCGCGCTGGAGATCATTCCACGTACAACATACAACCTTTTTTTACTTTACAATTGAACATTGAGGTAGGGAGTCGGGAGGGGGGGTTGAAAGACGAAAGTACGTTTGTTGTCGTTGCAGAAAGTCAAGACCGTGCGTGAAGCTCTCGAAGCTTTGGTTTCGAAGAATCAGTTGGAGGGTGTAACGTCAGAGAAGACCAACGAGGAAGTGGAGGCGTGGCAGCAAGTCACCTTGGAGGAACTTCCGGTCATACTCATTTTGCATTTAAAGTGTTTCGATTTTAAACTGAACGGATGTACAAAAATTGTGAAAGCTTTGGAATTTCCCATCGATTTAAAAATAGATTCCAGTAAGTATAACGGGGGAAGAACTTAGCGGGAACGAGAGTGTCTTGTTTTTGTTATTTGCAGAACTATTATCTTCCAAGCCTAATACGCCAAAAGAAAAACAGTATAAGTTATTTGCTGTTGTGTATCATGATGGAAAGGAGGCTACTAAAGGTCATTACATAACAGATGCCTTTCATGTTGGTTACAGCAGTTGGATAAGGTACGATGACGCATCCGTGAGAACTGTTCAAGAAGACTATGTGTTGAAGCCGCAGGGAACTAGGGTTCCTTATTTGTTATTTTACCGTCGTAGTGATACCATTAGAAGCAAATAAATATACATTTGGCCTATTAATAATTGTTAATAAGTAAACTTATTTTAATAAATTAACTTTATATAGTCGATCTTTTTTTCCACCGCTTGATTTTTTATTTAATGTAAAAATTACCAATTCGGGTTCACTAACTGTAAAACACACCTTTACCTTTCGATTTAGGTTAAGGTAGCTGCGATTTACCGACGGATGTTGTAAATTTCTGGGGGAGCGCGGCAGCACGCACGGTTAATTTACTCTTTTTACAGTTACTTTACAATTAAAGTGTTCATACGTTACTTTAATTTAGTTTAAAGAAACATTACACGTATTATTTTTCCGATGTTTTATTTTTTAAATACAGGTGTTCCTGAAATGCGCGGCAACATTTTAACCACAAGCTACTAGGCTTCATGCTTGAAACCTAGTTTTTGCGCTGTAAAATACCCCTACCGCACTCTAATGTACAATCGCGGCCATCCAAAAGTGAACGATAGCTTGCGAAAATTTCCGTATTTTTCGTTAGATTAAATCAGGCTGTATTCATTGGCGTTCGTGCAACAGGCGTTACTATTTTAATAATAAGAAGTTGTAATAATAAAAATGAGACAGAAGTAATTAATACATTTAAAGTGAAAGTAAACTTTAGTAAAGAAACCTTTCCAACACCTATTCGCATTGGCCTCTCAAGCCTGTTTTCTTGCCAACCCCTCTTTATGCAAGTCTTACTCCTTACTGCAATGTAATTCTCTCGCCACAGCAGCCAACGACCAATTTTCTTTTAGCTTTGCAATAGCCCTAGCTGTCTGCATCGGAGTGAGATGTGGCTGATTTGGCATTTAAAAAAAAATAGTTTCAATAATTTTTTTTTTGTTCGACACTGTCAGAATTTTAGAATTTTCGCCTGTGTGAACGGATTTTGATAAATTTGACAACTTGTCAAAACGAAACGTCAAGCTAATTTTAAAGATTTTTAACGATTTGGAGCCTTTAAGGAGCTCGTCGAACAAGAAAACGTTGTATTCAACTCGTTCTTGTGTAATTTGGGCTTTTTTGGCACTCGTGGACCTTTAAAACTCTCGTTTCACTCGAGTTTTAAACTGGTCCACTCATGCCAAAAAAAGCCAAAATTACACACGAACTCGTTAAATAAATAACTATTATAGCTAGTGTCAAACTTTGACATTTTTACGCCTATGATTTAAAGTAAAAATCAAACTATAAAAAAAAAAACGTTCTCTTTTGGATGGCCGCGATAGTACATAAATGGAAATAACTATTACGACGCTTTACCATCACATTAATGGAAAACAAAAGAATAGTGTCAGCTTTACCTAATCAGTATCAGTGACAAAAAACAATCGATGTTAAATTGTTGTCTGCCAAATTATATTTATAAAAAAAAAATTGTTACACAGTCTAGGACTGGCTTACAAATCTATGAGGGGCGTGATGACCAACTTAATAGACCGGGACCAATGGCTTAACGTGACTTCCGAATCACGAGACAGAATATAGCCTTTTTTTTCTTCTTTTTTTTAAATTTCGCCCTGGGTCGGAATCGAACCCGCGACCCTCGCGTCCCTGAGCCGAAACGGACTCCCTTAGGCTATATTCTGCCTATTATTATCATAAAAAAGTCGTTGAAGGTTGTTTGTATTTCTTGTTTGTTTTTTTTTTTGTATTTATTGTATTCAGTAGATATCTGCACAAAAAGTGATGATGAAAAGTTGATGGCCATGGTTTGGACATTCAGCACGTAGAATTGGCTGCATATGCCGTGGAGCTTGTTCTAACTAAAAAAATATTGTGTAAATACAGTAAGTGTTTTCTGGTAAAAAAAAAATCAAAATGAATTGGACAAGTCGGTATCTTGTACAGTTCGAGACACGGAATTTCGGGCATCACTGTCAATATACCGTCAAAAAATGTAAAATAGGCTTTACATTATTAATCTCAGTTTTACTGTTTGTGACGATTTGATTGACATGAACAGAAAATAAATTTCAAATTTTCAAAATTTGACTTTTGAATGTCACGTCAGAGAATTAAAGAGTGATTTACATCGCAATTTTTTGAAGTGACAGAAAATGATGCCCGAAATTCCGTGTCCCTAACCGTATCTACCTATTTAATTTGGATCATCTACGCTTCGTTGTGAGGTAAGTAGAGTACAGTATATTTACGTATTATACAGGGGTTTCATAAATTATTCTTGGATCAGGTGTGCTGTGACTCCATTTATTAACATGGGGACACGGCCTTCTTGAAACACGAATCATTTATGAAAGAACTGTAGGTACAGTTGCGGCCGTTGAAATCTCAGACGGGAAAGATTTAAACACTCTGTATAAATTCCGAAATTTGATTAGCGTAAACAGGATTTTCATCAAGGATTATAAAGTCAGTGTCAGTATTTGACATATTAGGTCAGAATCGCGCGTAACTTTTGAAATGCCGCAATTATCTGATTTTCAAAAATGTGTTTGACTGAGGAACGGTGTGAGTAAAAGAGCCATTGCGAGAGAAATTAATGTGGATAATGTTTGAGTGACATTTTGAGAAACGTCACTTTCAATACCATTTACAAAGCTAAAAGTTTGGCGTTGTCAAAGTGTCTGAGTTTTCAACGGCCGCAACTGTACATGATCAAAGAAAAAGAGATATAGAAAACAACAGTTCTGAAAATCTGTTATGTATAATAGCTTCCATCACACAAACAGCGATGGCGAAGAGAGGTTTTACCAAGACTCCCATTAAAAAGGTTGTGAACTGTAAAACCAGTCATTGTTTTCTTCGTTCCATTTTAACAATAACATTTTGTCAACAATTTTTGTATTTTCGAGTGAAAAACCATTTTTAAATAAAATTCACATAAATGTCAAAAGTGCAGACAAGTGACAGTTTCAAGTTATGCCCCATGTTTTCAGTATTTTTGTTTTCCATAGCCCCCCTTATCTTTTTTTTTAACTGATATATTTTATAAATACGTAGAAGTTATTGTTATAATTTCATAGATTTGAATTTGCTCGAATGCTTGAATGTGTGATCGATTATAAACAACTAAAATTAATTTAAAATAATGACGGCGAAAAAAATTTAAAAAAATATTTGGTTACAGGTAAATCACTGCCACGAATAAAACAATTTATAATAACAGTTTTTCAAGCTACTGACGTCAATATCAACTTTAATTAATTTTACCTATACTTACCTGTAGTGCTGAACGGATAGGATACCTATACAATTTGTGATGTCGCTCATGATGGAAATTTTAATTAACCAAAATGGTGCTTTCCTAGAAACTATTGCAATCACCTAATGCAAGTTAAATTAATGACCACCTTGCCGACAGATTAACTGAAACATGTCGTCGACACACATTTGATGCTTGTCTGAATTTTTTTTTGTAGAAATAGAAAACAATATTTTAATTCAATAACACGAAACATTATTTGTCAATGTCAAATGAGAAAAACCAAACAATTTCAGACAGTTACTTGTTCTTAATTGCAGTAACATTTAATTTAACAACATTTAAATTAAAATCTTAAATTGCATTATTTCAAAACTTTCTCTCTGAAACAAAAAGTTCTAAAATGCGTTCAACACCAATTAAAACTTAATAACAATAATAATCAGACCATTATTTTTTACATCCTCATTTCATGCATCTTCTATTTCAAATCCGAGTAATTAAAAACTTATAACACATTTTTCTTTGATCAGCGTTTTTAATACCTATGTATAAAATGAATCGACAATTTTCTTACCTATTATACAGTGAGCGGCAAAAGTATGGAATAAATTCCTTAAAAATTAAACAAAATTTTTTTCAAAGAAATCTTTGGGCAGGTCAATTTTAGTTTATAAAAATACATGTTTAGTACCAAAGAAAATTCCAAGCAGTCATTTGTTTTCGAGTTATGACGTCATCGATAGTTTTTTTTAAATAGAAACCTCCTATTTTTTTTTTGATTCTGATAGCCCTTTTAATTGTCAAAATGACAGTATAAAAATTTTGTCATCTTACATAAGGAAATTTTTGAGAAAAAAAAATAAATTTGGAAAAAATAAATTTTTCCTAATTTTGACATATAAAGTGACACTTTTCAAAATTAATTGACGTTGGGAAACGTTACACTTTTCGTAACTGGTTACGAAAAGTAAAATCTTTCCTAACTGGTTAGGAAAAATTTATTGTATCATCAATTTGACACTGTCATATTTTTTGTTTTTAAGCAAAATAACCGTGCCTACTTACCTACTTGATATTTTAACACAATAATAATTTATTATTAATGAAATTCATTACTTCGTTTAACGTTTGAAGAAACTTTTTTTTGTCAAAATTAGAAAAAATCTTGTATGTAACACGTTAGGAAATGCAATTTTGTGTAACTCGTGTGATTTTGCGGGATCTCGCTGCGCTCGTCCCGCAAATATTCCACTCGTTACACAAAATAACGCATTTCCTAACTGGTTACATAAATAGCTATTATAACGAACAAAAACAAGTCAAAAAATCAAGTAGGTAAATCAAACAGTCAAATATTACTGTCAACTTCATTTGTATGTGTTATTTGTTTTACAAAACGTTTTAGAAAATGACTCATTTAACAGAAACACAAAGTATAGAAATTTTAATTTTGATTGTGTGCGGGGATAAAACTAGATAAAACTAAAACAGGGGGAATTTCTTCATAAACTTGTTTGTTGTCAACAAGCTGGGGGATGGCAATTCGAACATTTAATTCCATAATTTTAAGTACTTACTAACACAGTTTTTGACTTGTTTTTGTTCGTTATAAAATTTATTTTTTCCAACTTTATTTTATTATTTTTTTTTTTCTCAAAAATATTCTTATGTAAGGTAACAAAATTTTTACACTTTGGCGTTTAGACAATTAGAAGGGCTATCAGAATCAAGAAAAAAAAATAGAGGGTTTCCATTTAAAAAAAACTGTCGATGACGTCATAACTCGAAAACAAATGACTGCTTGGAATTTTATTTTGTATTAAAATATGTATCTTTATAAACTAAAATTGACCTGTCCAAAGATTTTTTTGAAAAAAATTTTGTTTAATTTTCAATGAATTTATTCCATACTTTTTCCGCTGACTGTATTTTTTTAACAGACATAATCATTGTGCAAAAAGTGCAACACTAAGTTGTTCCTTTCACGGTTTTTTTCATATGCATATTTACCTATTTTTCTTGGACAATTGAGAAAAATCGCGATGAAGTAGGCAAGTAGCGAAGCAAGAACTGGTTTCGTGGATAGTCCCTACTAACTTGAAAGTCCAACTTGATATCATACTCAAATGGATATTACATCTTACATCTGTACAACAAATTCAGTTTTGTTTATGCTCTGCTAGTGTCAGTTCGCGGTTCCGGTTATATAACTTAAATAAAAACACGCCAACCTTAGCATTAGCTTGTAACTCGTGTTAACATTACTTGGTAAGTTCATTCATATTTTATTGTGCACGTGTGTTCTTGAATGTTTTATTTGTCGAAGAATGAACCCACAAATTTTCCCCGAAAAAAATTCTATTATCAACAACAATTTAGTTGAAGCAGATTAGTTTTTAATGACAAAAACACGTGGAATAAATTTAGCGAGTCGGTCGGATTATTTACATTTTAGTTAGTATCCCAAACTGCCGCAAGTACAAAATGCGATACTTAACAATAGTACATAATCATTATTTACCAATTACTGTCAATTGTCATGATAATTATTGCTAAAGCGCACGTTTCACCTTCTCTTGGGTCGGTATTTTACGATATCTTCACGCGTTCTTATTAGGTACTTTTAATGAGTGTTGTTTGCTTCAATGCAAAATCATAACAACAATGATCATAAATTGGTGTTGCGTAAGATCAAACCGGCGGTTTTGTTACGTGTAAGTTCATAAAAACGAGAATTTGTGAACTTTCTACACACTTTCGTGAAAAATATGTGGTTGTGCGTATACGCGCAAGATATTTTTTTGAGGTGATTGACATTACTCTTGTTGGGAGACGTCCATCTTCGATGGGAACCTTCATTCATTACGCTCTAATAACGGTTAAAAATAAAGAAAAACTCCCGAGAGTACTCTTGGTGAACGGTGGTGTTCGGTTTGTGCTTGTTTATTTAATTATTTGCGTTCTTGACCACTTAATAAATTTTAAAAGGTATATAATTGACACCGGCGTAAAATATGTAGCACAAAATGATATTTTTTGTTGAACACTGTCAGAATTTGAGAAGTTTCTCCTGTGTGAACGGATTTTGATAAATGTCACAACTTGTCAAAATGAAACGTCAAGCTAATTTTAAAGATTTTAAACGATTTGGAGTTGGAGCCTTTAAAAGGCTCGTCGAACAAAAAAACGTTGTATTCAACTCGTTCTTGTGTAAATTGGGCTTTTTTTGGCTCTCGTGGGTCTCGTTTCACTCGCGTTTTGAACTGGCCCACTCATGCCAAAAAAAAGCCCAATTTACACACAAACTCGTTAAATAAACTACTGTTCCAGTGAATCATCAACAACTAATATTGACTCAAGTTGCAAAAAACCACTTCGCCTTTGCAACAGCACTTTTATGGCATTAGTCATTTGAAATTACTTTAAAACTGTACTTATATGGAAAATATTCAATACAAACTATGATTTTCTGGTATAGTTCTCCCAGAGCTGCAGCGGTTTTATGGCAGGGCAATAGTAATTATTACGCCTGTTGAGATGCCGATACGCGACATAAACAGACCCCTGTTAATCATCATTTTCGTTCTATACCTGTCAGTTTACAGGGTAGTACTTGGACGAATTTACGATTAGGGGTTGTACTTGCGGTTTAAACCTATTGTCGGTGTTGTTAACGTTTATACAATGGTACCCTGCCATAAAACCGCTGCAGCTCTGGGAGAACTTTACCTGTGTGCCTTTATTTGGTTCAAGAATATTGAAAAAACAATTGCAAATGACAAGTGGTTTTTTGCACCTTGAGTCAACTATATCTAACTCCTTTCCTAAAATATTTAAAATAGAAAAACACTAGTTTCAGGAGCAAAAGGTGTTAAAGAATAATTTTTCATAAGAAAATTTGTTGCGGTTTTTAGCAGAGGGTTTTCAATGCAAGTTTGGCCCATAGAATTGTGGGAAAAATAAAATGTCAAAACCAAGTTTAAAATCATGAAATAATTCAGTTATTCAGTTCTTCAGGAGTAAGTGAATTTATATCAATTAAAAATTCAAACAATTTGTTGATTTTGCACATTAAACGGATATTATTTTTAAGAAAATGAGTGAAAGTTTGAAAATAAAACATTACGTACTTTATTTTTACTGTTTTATAATTGACTTACAATTAAATTACAAGTTGCAGAAACATCAGATAAATTAACCACTTTGTACGCCCTAGATTGCACAAAACAACAACGCTTGTGTTTATTTTTTGCTCGCGGATGTTCAACACAATAACAGACCAAGAAAGTAAAATTGACAACTCGCAAAACAGAAACGTTTCTGAACTGAAACATTTTGGATATTTAAGAAAGATCTATTTTTCAAAAATTATAAATGATTAATATTTTTTTTGTTCGACACTGTCAGAATTTGAGAATTTTCTCCTGTGTGAACGGATTTTGATAAATTTGACAACTTGTCAAAACGAAACGTCAAGCTAATTTTAAAGATTTTTAGCGATTTGGAGCCTTTAAGGGGCTCGTCGAACAAAAAAACGTTGTATTCAACTCGTTCTTGTGTAATTTGAGTGTAAAAAGCCAAAATTACACGCGAACTCGTTAAATAAATAACTATTTCAGCATGGTGAGTTTTGTTTATTAATGGCCGGTTGCACCAACGCCAGTTAACTGTAGGTTAAAATGCATCGTTGCTTTAGTTACCTATTGTTATAACAATGTTTTCGCATATTTTAATCTGTAGTAAAATTTAACTCACGTTGGTGCAACCGCCCCTTAATGAAACAAATTAAGTTAAATATTACCGCATCATATATCTATTTGTCCATTTAAAAATTGTCGTAATATTAAAAACGTTTGGACAACTATTTTCTCCAAGCAAATATTTAGTGAGGAGCTTTGGTAGTTACTACGCAAATACAGAATGTGGAATATCCACCAGATATTAAAAAATTCTTGTAATTCTCTATTGACATAAAAAGAAATTATAAATTTTTGTTCTACCGAGTGAAAATGTATCTACACCTAGAGAAAATGATTCTCTCATTTCGATTAATCTTTGTTAATTAATTAGTAGGTATAGTCCAATTTTTACCCTTTTGAGGTGACGTCACGATTTCCTTCCTCGCTTTCACTTTATTGAAACGACAGAAACAGAAAAAAACAAAAAAAAGGCACGTTTATTTATTGATGGTCACTTTGAGGTTATTTTATGCTCCTGTCAATTTGACAATTTTTAATTTCTTTCACTTATTAGATTGATTACAAACATAACCTTTCGAAGCAATTGTCAACAAATTTGACACATTTATAGTTATTTATGATCAATTCAAATTTGTTTCTGATCCTAGCTCAAACATACGTAAAGTTACTAGATAATGACGTCATCGCAAAAGGGTAAAAATTGGACTATACTAACTGAGGCTGAAACTGTATAATTTAATTCAAAAAATAAAATATTTAGCCATCAATTTCGTTTCCCGGTTCATCTACACTTTAATAATAAAAGTCTCTTCTTGACTTTCTTTCTACACTTCTCTTTAAAAAATAAAAAACAACATTTATCTGTCAATTTCTCTTTCCATCTTGATTGCATTTATATTCAAATTTAATGCTCGTCCGAAAACCCATAAGATATAGTCAATGCTTAATTAGCTCGTAATGCATCCAACGAGACCTATCACTATCCAACTCTCACTACTTTTAATAGTGAAAATACTTCTTCATGCAACGATTTAACTCTCGTTAAAAGATATTAAATGAATTAATTATGCGCCACGTTTCATCCAACTATTGCAACTGAATGTTTAGTTACACTCGTATTCCATTATTTAATTTAAGTGGCTAGGTTTCGAAAAAATAAATCTTGCAATGCTTGCAATCATTGCATTTGTATGTAAATTATTGGGTGATTCAAAATGATTGTGGATAAATATGTCCACAATGTATGTACGAAAATTGATGTGGCAACTGTGTGGGTCGGGTAGAGTTGACATTTGTATGACATTTCACAGGCCTGCATTTGATATTTTTAATACCATTGCACATTGACTTGACAATTTTCAAAATTGCGTGACTATGAACTGTCAAAGAAATATCAACTTTATAATGAATGACTTTATCCTACCTACACAGTTGCCACATAGATTTTCGTACATATGGCAACTATGTACAATCATTTTGAATCACCCAGCCGATCGTGGACGGACTAGGTCACTAGGTAATTTAGTCAGCAACAGACAAAAAATGAAATGCATCGTTTAGTGCATAAAATTAGCATTTTTATAGGTTTCTTCATGTTGCTCAGCAACTAAGGAATTCAGCTCTAGGATAAAAAAAAATGTGATTTATTAACGAACACCTCAATGCATTTGACACAACATTAACGACCCTGCCAACTTTTTAACTTGTAACAGTTTATGTTGACTCATTCGCGTCATTAAATTTATTTTTTACTAACTCCATTCTTGTCCTCTCACGTCGCAATAATTAACGTTTGATTTTACAAAGTTTTTCCAGAAGAACTTTACACCAACATTGTGCGCAAAACGTCCACACACGTTTACGTTATTGCAGATTAATTAGAAGAACATTGCAGCAAGTCAATGATATAAAGTGCAAACAAAACGAGAATATTCCAACTATTTTATTTAATCGCGGCAATTTAACAAGATCTAAACATAATAAAACGATCAGATTATGTTTGCGTTGTTCGTACCTCAAAAGTACTTCCAGACCGTGACATTCGTCTGGAACGAACACTCCAATAACACGACACGAAATTTCGAAATTGCAAATGGAGATTATTCCAGCTTAATGCAAGACGTATCTGTTATATCTTCTCTTATGAATCATAAATTTACTCAGATTACCTGTCCCGTTACGAGAGGAGAGTGCAGACTGCATATTTATTAGCGTGACCGGAGCATCAGGAAATGCAACATCAATTCTATTTCCGACATTCTCCCACTATTTAACTTACAACTACTAATTACAATGATATATTTTTGTCAAAATAGTCCTCCGGGTTGCCGGGTTGGTGTCGTGACCTGGCGTTCAATTTTCCGTTGTCGTTTTCGCTCTTCGCAGTGCAAGAGCGTTCCACATTTGAGTTGGCCAACCATTAAATTAGGTTTCGGTGATGGAAAATTTTCGAGTAAAAGTCGAGAGCGTAATGCAAGGAAGCGAACATCGAGTGGAAAAATTCAGACGGTCAGTTTCTCCTTTGCGCAATGGAGACGCAATTTGTTCGGAACCCTATGTTTCAAATTATGGTGGCGTCATGTCGACCAGGAAAAATTGGCAAACTTTCGCCACGATCTCGAAACTTGTGCCAAATCCACGGCGAAAAATTCTTGTTTTTATAAATCAAGGGAGAAACATTTCGCTCCAGTTTTGACGAAAATCCTGTTCGATTGCAGAAAATATGGCTCCCAAGGAGAGAAGTAAAATAGTGGAATGGTACGACGGCAAGTCGATTTTCATAACGGGAGGAAGCGGTTTCATGGGAAAGGTCCTTGTTGAGAAACTGTTGTATTCTTGCAGCGGTGTCAAACAGATTTACATTTTGATACGTGCCAAAAGAGGAAAGGAGCCGCAAACACGCATCCAAGAAATGTGGACGTTGCCGGTAAGTTAGAAAACAAATAAACCATCATTCACTGCTTCTTCGTGTTAAGTGCAGGATGCATTTCTATTGTGTTACTTTGTGGACATAAAGTGTTATGTTAACAACACGTTCTTTACATTTACTTTTCACGCTTTATATTGGCATAACTGGCGTAAAAAATCATTGTTATTTCTGCATCTCTTACTGTTTACAATAAAGGGGTGATTGCACATGACACGGTTATTGATCATTTAAATGTTTAATTAGCTAGAAAAGTTCAAATCATTTTCTTCGTTCAGAAAACCAGAAACACGAGTGTACCGCATTGGTGATCTTTTGTAGAGGGAAAGCTCGTTAAAGTTGAGAAAGCAGTAAATCTTAGTGTGAAAATTTAAGAGTGCATACGTTAACGAGCAATAAGTCAGAGTTCGTTAAGAAATGAGCAATTCTAACTCGTACGACCATCAAGTATTGTTTAACAATTTGCAAAGAAAACAAGAGAGACAGTTCTGGTCATATAAGTACGAGTTGAGAAGTAGTAAAGTTGCGAAAAATAAATTCTGGTCATTAAAGTCATTTTTTACCACAATGGCAAGTGCTCTATTGTGAAACGGTCATAACAAGTAACACATATGTATCACGTTAATTGTTATGCTCTTCTTCTCAAATGAATTAATGAAGTGATTATTAAAATATAATTTGGGGCTATAACATAGACTTGATAGTGACATTTTGGAAACTTGAGTTGTGATACAGTTGGTTGCGAAAAAAACCGTAAATTTGGTTTTGTCCATTTGTCAGTTAATTGTCTAATTATTATTAGACTCTACATATAAAATAATTTTTTAAAATGTCCTAAAATTTTGACCATAATTCTAACCTGTCGTAAGAAGGTTTCATACTACGAAAAAATGATAAAAATGTGTCAATTTTATTTTGACAGTTTTTTTGCAACCAACTGTATCAATCTAAAACTTCAAAATTTTAGATTTATTAAAGTGTCATAGTTTTCGAGGGCTGAAAAAAAATGGGAAATGAAAATTTTCCTAACGTTAATTTGATTTTGTCCATTTGTCAATTAATTAACTACTTGACAATACCTATCAAACAATTTTTTTAAATGTCATTGAATTTTGACAGTGGAAAATAATTTGAATTTCCAAAATAAGCTTCATGAGTTTATCACGAATGCTGTGGAAATTCATCATAGAAATGCTGTTAACAAGATCTTCTGAACGATTCACATTTTGATACCTATAGATAAGATCTCTCACACGGCCACGAAAGAGCAATTACCCACAAAATAAAGAAAAATATATGAGCAGCAACACGAGGTATTTGTTAAACGGTACACTTTGACAATTGCCTTGATTGGCTGGTTGCACGTTGTCATGGCAACACCTTGTTTATTTTCATTTAGGTCTCTTGCCTTTTCCAATGATTTTCAATTTCTTGGGACAATAACAATTTAGTCTTCGAAAATAATGGACTCAAGCGGTGTAAAAATGGATTTTTTATATTTTTTAGATGTTCAATCGGTTGAAAGAATCGCGACCCGACGCCATCAACAAGGTAATACCAGTAACGGGTGATCTGAACAGCGAAGGACTGGGACTGAGCCGACAGGACCTGGATTTGCTCGTAAATAACGCCAACGTGGTGTTCCACTGCGGCGCCACTCTCAAACTGGAAGCCACCCTGAAGGATGCTATCGAGCAGAATACCGCAGGAACTGCACGCGTCATTGACGTTGCAAAACAAATGAAAAACTTGAATGCGTTTATTTACTTCAGTACTGCATTCTGCTCGGCGGACATTGAGGTCTTCGAGGAAAAGGTAAGTTAGTCCGTTGCATCAATTAATCACAATGTATTATAATATATAATTTATCAAAGTGCGAGTCGATTAATTATCGACAATTCACAATTATCTTTACCTTGGTTTTATTAAGGTAGCAATTATTCTTTACTGTATTTTTTTCGCTGTTATAAACGAACGATAGGTGTTTGGTGTTTGGAGTGCATTAAGGTTCAAAGATTGTGATAAATTATTGTTGTATCAGAACTTTCAACACTTTCCAAGATAAAAGCAAAAATACGGCGTGATCAAGAATGACTGATCTGTTGGTAACAATGAAATTTGGCAAATTTGAAATTTACCACGAAAGGTTCATTTTTGTAATAGCCTAAACATAAGCGACATAACCAAAAATGTTTTTAATGTCGTCTCAAGTTAAAAAATGCGGTAAGTGTCAATTACGAACAAGTATCAAAGGATAAAAAATACACCGCAATTTTTTATTATAACATTATTTTCGTTGTTTTTTTCCATTCTTTTCTACAGGGTGACTGACGAAAAACCTTTGATGTTGTATCTTGCTTATTTTTTATCCGATTTGAATAAATG
Organism: Tenebrio molitor; assembly: GCF_963966145.1. Lineage (NCBI taxonomy): Eukaryota > Metazoa > Arthropoda > Insecta > Coleoptera > Tenebrionidae > Tenebrio > Tenebrio molitor. Next base: position 7,477,147 of record NC_091046.1, read on the forward strand.
ACACATCAAATGAAATAATTTTGAAAACACTTCAATACCAACTAAATAAAAAAAATATATTGCGTCCAGTTTTTGACAGATGAACATCAGCTTCTTTTTTTCAAATAGCACTGTACATTTTTTTTTATTCAGTATTGTAGAGATTTGTCTTCTCAATATAAAAATGCAAAAAACTATACCCATTCATGAAACAAAAGTCAAGAAATTAAAGAGTAAAGGTACAAAATTTAAAAATCAAGTGACCAAAATTAACAAGAGAAAAGTTTGTTCTAAATGCTCGAAATGACTAAGTAAGCTCTGAGTATTCATTTGTCGAAACAGTTTGATAATAATAATATTATAATATTGCTGTGGAAGAAAATTTCCAAAGACGATTTAGTGTTAACCTGTGGTGTGGCATTTTTGGAGATTTGAATCTATTGGATTTCTTTATATTCATTCGAAACTTTCGAGACAATGTTTATTTGACCCCACCAGGTACCCAAAAAGAGTTAAGAAAAAAGATAGTGCGAGTATGTCAGGAAAAACCCCGAAATTTTTTACTGAATGCAAAGGTGGGCATTTCTAGAAGGTATCGATAGTGTCTGCAACAGTATTGAGGAAATTTTGAGCAACTACCGGGTGATCAAGAAGGACTGTTTAAGTTGGCAGTACAATTAAGAACATTTTTTAATTCGGTTATTTATCACACTGCAACTGGATATGTTTTGTTGGTTTATTTGACAAATATCTGATGTAGGTACAGCATTAACAACGACAAGCCACCAACAACCGGAAGTTACTCCTGTTATACGATTTAAAATACGATCCAGTGTTACCAACTTAAACAGTCCTTCTTGATCACCCCGTAGAATAGATTTTGTATTGTTTACAAATTTGAGTACTTGATTTTTGATTTTCAATTTTTTTCATTTAAAATACATTTTTTGTTTTTTCTTTTAATGTAGGAATATTCAGAAGAAAATTCTTTATAAGAACGAATAAAAAAATATATAGAGTGTAATTTGAAAAAAAAGTTGGCTATCGTCTGTCAAAAAATAGATGTCGAAAAAAATATCGAATAGGATAATAATGAAGTGTTTTTCGAACTATTTCATTTGATGTGTCATTTATTCAAATCGGATAAAGAATAAGTAAGATACAGCGTCAAAGGTTTTTCGTCAGTCACCCTGTATTTATTATACCGTGCGATCAACAATTACTTACATAAGGGGCGGCTATGACTTTGACAGTGTTAGATATTTCGTATTTTTGCGAACTCAGCTAATAAATGTCAAACAACTGTCATTGTTCCACGAATTTTGGGAGGCACCCTGTATATTATATGTAATTATTATATTATCTACATCTTTATTTAGTAAAAACTAAATGGATAAAAGTAATTAAACATCACATTTGAACATATTTTTTGATAATATAAAATATCTAAACTCTGTTAAATAATATTTAACGTTACGTACGTTACGTAAAAGAACATGTATTTCAACTTTCAATAATAAAAAAGAAGAAATTATTTGGCTCAAATGTTTCAAGCAACTTTTAAAAGTAACTTGGTGAATAACTATTGACTTTACATGTTAATGTACAAAGAATTAAAAAAAAAACTGTGCTTTTATTAATAATCGTAAAGATTGTTTAGCATTTACAATGATTTAAAAACTCAAGCACATCACATTAAAAAACTTTTCACACATTAAGTTTCTCGAATAAATGCATCGGTAAAAAAACAACAAAATTTTTTCATCAGTCTTTAAAAATAAACCCCAAAATATTTGGATTAAATTGATTTTCTTCAGGTTGTTTAAAGTCAACAATCAACGGTTTAATTTCTAAATCGATAAATTATAACTCAAGTTTATCGTTACTCCTGTCTCGATAAATGTTCCGAAAGGTGTAGGAAAGTTCGTGCCTAATTTACAACAAAGGTGATTAGTACCGTACAATGACCTTAAAATTTATTATGAATGTCCGACCGCAGCGAAAATCGGTAAAAATAATAAAATAATGTAACTGCAACTCGTAACTATTAATGGGAGTTGTCATATTAATATAATGATACACAATTGCTCAATTAGCGCACTCGTTTTGGTCGAGAACTTGTTAAAGGGAGTTGCAACACACCTGGAATTGCACAAGGAACATGACCCAAAAACTCGTAGAAGGTCAAAAAATACAAATTCCAATTGTATTTAATATAGGTACTGGAATTATTTTGAAAAATTAAGCCAGTCAAGTGTCCACATTTTTATTTTCGAGCAAATGAATATATTTTTTCCTTTGATTGTGCAATAAACGCTTCTGAAACGATTAATTAATAATTAATTGTCATACATTTAAGTACAATTATTGGAGCGGTGATATCGCTTCAGTCTTTGAACAAATCAATTTGTTACCTATTAATAGAAAAGCGTCTAATTAAAGATAATCACACTAAAGTAACACAAACAGGCGAACTGCAAGTGATGTTTGTATTGTTTTTAAAATATTGTCAATAACAGAGGCGGTGAATAACCCACAAATTTGCCTACTCAGAGTTCAAACAGTTTCCTCACGGCAATTTACACAATATTTGCCAAAAATAATGCAATAACATGTTGCAGTTTACATATTTTTTCTACGATCGTGCAAAAAGTGAGTGTTCATTGCATTGTTTTCAGTGGAAAAAGTGCCTTTTAATTGCACTAGTGGAATAATAGTAGTTTATTTAATGAGTTCGTGCGTAAATTGGGCCTTATTTGGCACGCGTGGGCCAAAACGTGTGCCAAAAAAGGCCCAATTTACACACGAACGAGTTGAATACGTTTTTTTTTGTTCGACGAGCCCCTTAAAGGTTCCAAATCGCTTAAAATCTTTAAAATTGGCTTGACGTTTCGTTTTGACAAGTTGTGACATTTATCAAAATAAGTTCACACAGGAGAAAATTCTCAAATTCTGACAATGTCGAACAAAAAAATCTTTATTGCACGCATCTGTCAACAGTCTCTCTACGATCGTGCAAAAAGTGAGTGTTCATTGCATTTTTCACACACCACGCACAGGACTGAACTGTTGTTTATCGTTGTTTTTTTCTCGTTGCTATATGTAGTTGTGGCTCGCCAGTAACACGGCTATCTTTTAATTTAAAGCAGTAATAAGTAGAGAAGCTCTTCCTCTGCTTCAGTGTAATAGTGAAAAAAATAGTGGGCCAGTTTAAAACGCGAGTGAAACGAGCGTTTTAAAGGCCCACGAGTGCCAAAAAAGCCCACTTTACACAGGAACGAGTTGAATGCGTTTTTTTGTTCGATCGTAGAAAAAATGTTGTATGAAACATAAATAACTATTAAATGAGTATCTTTTATTTCCATTATATTTAAGTAAAACTGCCACTTACAAAAATTACAGACGAGTTTCTTTTTATAAAAACTGGATTGTTGCATTCGTACTTTTTTCATACTCTTTTAAAAGTGCCAAATTGAAAAAAAATCATCGTTGACTGCAATTGATTCAAATTATAAGTTGTTTAAATAAATAAATCATTCCAATGCAAAGTCTGGTATTATAAAAGCTTCCAGGAAATCTTTGCAGTCGTTATAAATCTACGTTATAAATATAACCTCACAAAATTGATGTCTTGCAAGTTAGAAACTTAGCTAATGCATATCCTTATCAAACATGATTTGCTTTTTATTCTGTCAGCCTTTATATCATTATACTATTATCGAAATTTTTGAGTTGATCAGCGCTGCAGTGGCCTAGAAAATCACCAGACCTGAACCGATGAACTACCTACCCTACACCCTACGGTCAATGAGAGCAGAGCTGATGCTAAACCTCATAAAGCTCTGCACTCGCTTCTCTCTGTGATAAAAAAAAATCATTAAACTGTTTTCCTTAGGACTTGATAAATGTCATCATACGAAAGGTCTGCTGCTTTGGATGTTCTTCAAACAGGCAAGAAATAGTTATTTTCATACCTATGAGTAGCGCTGTCAGATTACTTTCAGGTATGAGGCCGAAATTTGAAACACGAGGCGGTAGCCGAGTGTTGCAAAACAGGTCGAATACCTGAAAAGTGACAGCGCACGAATACTGAATAACGTCTTACATTTCAGCGAATTTTTTGCGCACACTGTTACGTAACTGACAAGTACAAATTTTGAAAAACGGAATCACTTTATTTTTTCTTTTACTAGGATCGAAACACCTTAAAATCAGATAATCAAATCACACGCCCCCTTTGCCAAAATTCTCATTTTAAAATTTAGAATAACACCCAGGGAACGTTACAGAGCGCATAAGAATGAAAATCCTATTCGCTAGGTCTACGACTGCCGTGACAACCCCCGCGACGTCATAGAGGTGGCAAAATGGATGAAAGACGACGCCTTGCAGATGGCAACCCCATCCATCATCGCCCCCCATCCCAACACCTACACCTACAGCAAAAGACTCGCCGAAAAACTTGTAGCGGACGAGTTGGTGAACATGCCCGTGTGCATAGTGCGCCCCTCTGTGGGTACGACTCGGTCAAACAGCAAAAATAAATTTTCTGCTACTGTGTTGAATTTTAGTGGTTCCCGCCATGAAGGAGCCGCTCCCGGGATGGGTGGACAGTCTGAACGGGCCGATGGGGCTGTTGGTGGGAGCCGGCAAAGGAGTGATAAGGTCGATGCTCGCCAAGGGGGAGAATAAAGCGCAATTAGTACCGGTCGATATCGCAATCAACGCCACTATAGTCATCGCCCAGAGGATCGGTTCCAAAAAAGAGAAGTCAGTGGCGTAAAAGGAAAAAATGCCGAGTGAACGGTGTGGTTTCAGGATGAAAGAGGTGCCCGTGTACAATTTGACGCAAGACGAGGTGTTGCCAATCACAATGGGGGAGATTTTAGACAGGGGCAGGCGAATAGTGTACGAGAACCCATTCGAGATGCAGATCTGGTACCCCGATGGGGACATCAGATCGTCGCGGCTAATCCACGAAATCTACTGCATATTTTTGCACTGGCTCCCGGCTTACTTCATCGACTTTTTGTTGTTCATTTTTAGGTACCAAAGATTGTAAGTTATTTGACTTTTCTCCAAATTTAAAATAAATGTGATTGGGATTTCAGTATGGTGAGATTGCAAAGAAAAATCCACGACGGTTTGGGACTTCTGCAGTTCTTCACTGTGCGCCAGTGGATATTCAAAAGTTCCAATTTTCTTAATTTGACAAACGACATGACGGAAGAAGAGAAAAACATATTCTGTATGGATTTCTTGGCGGTGTCGGCAGAAGAGTACTTGACGGTCTCGATCCTCGGTGCGCGCCAGTATTTGATGAAAGAAGATCTATCAACAATACCGCGGTGCAGAACTAAACAAAAAATGTAAGTGTACGGGTTCTTCCGATCGATGCTTCCATCATTGGTTTTCGCTCTTTCAGTTTGTACGTCCTTCATAAATTTTGCGTTTATGGCTTCTACCTTCTTATTCTGTGGGGGTTAGTGTCACTATTACCGAAAATAAAGTTGATGTTTGATGTGGTCGGAAATTATGCCAACAAACTACCAGTGGTTGGTACACTCATCACAAAATAAACGAAGAGAAGCAGCAATAGAGATGGGTGGAACTACATTCAAGTCAGTTATAAATGAATTAATTAGAAACGCCAGTATCAGTATCATGGGTACTCTGCACAGATACGTCAATATTTTTTCTGATGCTGTTAAAATACACAGAAAACAAAAATCTAAATATTGTATGTTATTTTGGGCAAATAAAACTTCTTTTTGTTGGAGTTTGTCAATTGCAAATTGTCCTGTAATTTCAAATATTTGGTTTTTTGCATTTTTGTTTTACAGGTGTCGTTAAAAATTAGATGGTGATGTATTTACTTATGTAGTTACTTATATTTATTTTTACGTTTGTTGAAATAAATACTCAAAAAAGCTATATTTATTTTCTTAACCCGATGAAAAAGTTTTCGATTATTTGTCATGACATGAAATGGCTAGACACCGTGAAGTAAAAATTACAAATAACGTTAAGAAGCAAAGTGACGCTTCTTTAGTTTTGGATTCTTTGAGAACTTCCAGTACTCAATAGCGGTCACCCCTGGAGGTGCAGAATGGAGAACAGTAGACAAGCTTGTTAAATAAACTGCAATTACGAGTACATAAGAGATTTTTTCTATTCGTCCAACTGCTCCACGTCGCTAGATTTGTTTCTTGACGTGGTGCCACTAAAGGGTTAAAATATGAATACCTATGAATTTTTAGGGTCAAGTGATTAGTTTATGACATTTTTCGGTCTCTTTTTACGCAATTCGAGGCAATAATTGAAAATTGTGTAACCGCTTGTTTGCTAACGCAAGTAATTATACGAGTATAAGCAATTTGCACTTACCTAACTAATTAACATTCATTTTGAATCAACAATCATCAATCGTTACATATTACAAAATCATGGTACAGTTCATTTCAAAATTATCGAGTACACCTCAAAAATCAAGAAGTCGATTTATTACAGTTTCTTCCACATGTAAAGATGCCTTTTTGAAATTTAAACGTCATGTTTTTTATATGGTTAAGTAAGTTTGACAACATAAAATGTCCCTGATAGCCCAATACTGGGCTACCCTCCGAATCGACCACCCTTCTTCTAATTTGGAAAGAATTAGCACTTTCGCGTTTTCGGTTAGATTAGGCATTTTGTTTGTCAAAATTGACATTGATCGTTGACAAAAAATGTAAGTGCATTTTACACTGTAGAAAATTAGGTGTACTCTATAATTTTAAAATTAACTGTACATATAGGCAAAAATATTGTGTTAAAAATCGCATTCATGAATCTACTATCCAATGAGAAAGCTGCGTTTATTGTTATAACCATGAATAGGTACATAAAATATTTCCGGAAAGAATTTTGACAACTCCAGGTGGAAAGAAAAATATTTCCAGTAGTTATAACAAAAATAGCAAAATTTTTATTCGAATTACTACATTTTTATAAATAAAAGTTCAATCTGTTGAGGAGATAAAATTCTACAGTCTTGATATGTATTTTTAAAAGACTTTAGATACATTTTTTGTCCTTCACTGATGGTTAATTTATTCATGCGATTTTCTTGCCGAATATCCCTCTGCATACATAGATTCGTATCCTGAAAATTTTATTTTGTGCATTGCTGACAAAGCAATCGCCCTCGTCTGATTGATAACTTTGTCAGCAATGCACTCAAAAAAAAAAATTCGGCATCGGGATATTATAAGTGAAAATCACACACCTGAAGTATAGACGAGCGGATAACCACTAAAATCGTTCACCAACCCAATCTTCGCGTAGAACTAAATGAGTGATACCTCAAAATGTTCGTCTTGAAGTGCTTAATATATATCCAAAGTTACGACATCGGCCATTGGTCCTGACAAAAGTTATTGGTAGTAAACGAAAAAAAATATATTTTTTTTCTAAAAAGTTTAATTAATTACCTACCTCGCTCTCGCTACAGTTATTGAGATGTTTTTAACACTATTATTTAGTATAGAATGTCTACTTTCCAACGATATACAAAAATGTATGTTAATTCAATTCTAATCGACTCTAATTAATTATAATAAAGACAGGGAGTATGTCGCATAAAATCGATTCAGTTAAAGTGCACTATTTTTGTTTAATAACTTTTTTATAAGATCGAAATCTGCAAATCGGTACACGTGACAAGAAGCAGAATTTTATAAGGAATATTTCATTCGCTTATGTTATCTACTTATTTTGATAAATAAAGACAGGGGAGCGAAAAAACGGAAGCAACTACACTGGACTCCGCATGTATACCCCTCACCGCACTACCCGCGTTGAAGCCCACATTGTTTAGGAATTACTTGTAGGGCGTGGATTCTTTTATTATTCTTTTGAAAAGACATTTTATTTTTCAATTTTAGCATTTGATGAAACTTGTAATATACCTATAGTTTTTTTTTGTTTAGTTTGTGCAACATACATTTAATCCCTTCTTTGACACACAGACATTTTGAAGAATCGCATTTTTTTTTTCAGTGCAGAGCAAATCTAGGAGTTCTCTCAAATCATAGGGAAATGGTGCTTGAGTCGCAGTAATCGGTGAAAGTATTCCGTTTTTAATGTCCCATCCATATTGAAAAACATCTAATTTGTCGACCATAAAAACGTGACTGTTGATCCATAGGTAACACTGATAATAAGATCTACATAAAAAAATGTAAATTGTAAGAATACTTTAGAAAATCTAATAGAGAATTCAACGAACGTGTCAAGAACCAATGAACGTTAAGAACTGGACTGAATAACAGCCAATTACGAGCGAGCTTTTTTGATTATTCTGTAGGTACAAAATAAATAGGCGATTATTCTGCATCTAACTCTTCAATTGTCACCGAATCAACAAATTCGCTTTTGACAGTTTAAATTTGTTATTATAAAAATTGCAAAAATGGAAGCAAATAGATGGTACTGCTAATACGTAATGTTATAAATACCTATATATGTTAATGTTGATAAATACCGTTTCGTAAATGTCTGTGGTTCTGGTTTGTTAAATTCTCATGTAAAATACAACTCTTGACATGGACATGTGCGGATTATATTTCGACTGAATTTTACGAGTTGCTATGATTTTGGAAATATAACGAGTGCGAAGCGAAGCGTAGCACGAGTTGTATCTCCAAATATCATAGCAACTCGTAAAATTCAGTCGAAATATAATCGGCAATGTCCATGTCACTCGTTATATTACTACTGATAATACCTTAAAATATGTTGATAAAATGCAATTCACTAGCTGGTTTTTTGGTATTCATAGTTAATTTTATTCTACTTTTGTCAATTGAATCTTTTGTTTTCGCAATCATATAATTTATTTATGAATTTTCTCACCAGTTGTAAAGAATCATCAACAGAACATTTTCCAAACTCAGATAAGTTACATTTTTCTGACTATTCCATTCACCTGTCATTTGTTAAAAATGGACCAATAAAAACACAATTTTACACATTTGTTACAATGGTTTCAAAAAATTGGACCGAATATTCCCACTCGTGGAAATTGTATCGGTAATACCACTAGTGATCGCAGCGATAATTTTTAACAAATGAATGCAGCCTTGAGAATTGCTTCCAAATGGACTCACGTGTCTTTTTTGTGTTGTTGGAAACATTTTCTTCGATTTCTGCGTTAATTTCTTCTTCCGATTTGCTGCCAAATTGGTTCATGGACTAGTCTTCCGAATAAAACTCGTAGTCCAAATTATGTAGACTATTTTTCAAACTGGTTTCACTCATTCAATTGTTTTTGCGAATCTCACTCGTGCTGACGCACTCGTGGATTCATTCCCAAGCACAATTGAACCCACGCCCTACAAGTAATTCCTAAACAATGTG